>NW_017728927.1:6723504-6760453 GCF_001723895.1 Crocodylus porosus
GGGGTGTTTAAGAGGAGGTTAGATGAACATCTTGCTGGGGTCATTTGACCCCAGTATTCTTTCCTGCCAGGGCAGGGGGTCAAACTAGATGATCTGCTCAGGTCCCTTCCAACCCTACAGACTATGAAACTATGCTGGGTCTTGCACAGGGACAGGTACTTTGGAGTCAGGTCCCCAAGCTCTTCCCACGGGAGACGCTGCTCCAGCCAGCCTCCTGCTCCGGGGGCTGAGATGCCAGAGCAGCACCCACCCTGCTCGGGACTCAGGAATTCCTTTGGCCAGAGACCCAGGGAGTCTGTGTCCCCGGGAACAAAAGGGGCCTTGGCAGGCACACAATTAATCCTGATGCTAATCTGGCTCCTACCTCCAAGCTCATTTCCACTTGCTTTGTGTTTCACTAAAAATATCGAGGCAGAGGAAGTTTCTGCCGCGGGGTGGATCCTTTCCTCCTCAGGAGGGGCTTCCTGCCACCACCCCGACTCCAAAATAACCAGGCAGCCAGCCTCCTCCGGCAAGACGCTCAGGAGGGCAAGCAGTTGCACGCAAGAGCCGGCCAGCATCCCTCTCTCCTGCGTGAGCCCCTGGCTTGGACACGGGTCCCGTCACACTGCAAGTCAGTGTCCCACAGGAAGGGGAACAGAAGTCCAGCGGGACAGCAACTCCCGTCCGATTCCCCAAGCGCCTTACATCCTTATGTGGTGAAGGATAAAAGCCAGGCTGGTTTTGAATGTGGCAGCAGGGGGAGAGAGGAAAACACTCAACATGTTCAGATCTTAGCATGGAGTTTCTCCTGGGTTTCTGATCCCCTGGCTCTGGATGGGGGCTCAGGAGGTCCTGGTTCAGCTCCCAGCTCTGCTACGGACTCTGCGTGGCCTCGGGCAAGTCCCTTAATCAACCCAGGTTACTCAGCTGCCCACTGGTAAAGTGGGGATGTCCTTTAGGGACCTCTTATATGTCCATGCACCACCCTGCGTAATCAGGCCCCAACCTCTGCAGAGGCATCTAAGTGCTACCATAAAAACACATGTTGACTTTCTCCTACAGGGTTTTGCCAAGACCTGAGCTCGGGATCCAGTAATTCCCTTTCCACTGAGACTATTCACATCCTGGTATTCAGAAACGACCTGATTAAATCCATGCAAGGTAGCAGGTCTGTGACTATGAGGAATAAAAGAGAAGCAGACGGGTGAGGCATGACGTGCCCCGCTACACAACTAGTCAGCATCCAAGAGGTGTGAGAAGCCCAGATCTCCTGGGTCCCTGCCTTCTTCTCAAGCACCTGAAGCACCAGCAGCCCTTCTCTGGCCTCTCCAAAGCGAGCAGCACCATCCCCAGCTACTAAGAATCAGAGCCCAGAGCAACATAACATCCCCTCTCGAGGGGGTTTTGCAAAACGAAGGGTCTTGCTCTGCTTTGAAAGCAATGCCTCTGCACTCTCGCAAGTGCCAACCACCTGAAAAACCCATTCTTTCCAAAGCAGCTGCTGGGTATATTTACCAGCTCTATCAGATCTGGCCCAGACGCCTGCAAGGCCTAGGTCGGGAATCCAAGGGAAGGATTTTCCAGTGGACTCGGACAAGAACAAAGCTCAGGCACAAAAGGCATCGCCCATGAGTCCTCGCCTCCCGCCAGAGTTCAACAAAATGCTTGGGGCTTTCTCTGGGCCAATAGTCTCAAGTGCCATTAGTGCCAGAGGAAAGGCAACCAGAGTTTGTGTCTCTTCCCTCAAGATGACCCTATAGCAAGAAGCACTGGTACCAAAAAAGCTTAGTGCAACGCAGTGAAGAAGCCCTGGAGAGGCAAGACAGGCTTGTATTAAGGCACAGGCCTAGGACACGGTGATCTGGGGGTTTCATACCCAGAATTTCCCCACCATTGCCGATTTGCTTGTCTCTAAAATGAGGAGGATGAAGCTGACCAGCACCACAGGCAAAGGCAGAGGGATGAGCAGCATGCAGCATCATCCTCCAGGGTCCGGAGAGAAAGGAAAAGTCCCACCGGTGTCCGGCTTCGCATGCCGAGAGGTACCCTCTGCTTTCACAGTGCGAGCCCACATGTCAGGAGGGTGCTGCCTCCACGGTGCAGCAACCTGAGCCCTCCAAAGCAAGCACTGCAGTGATTTTGGCAGGCTCATCATGGGGAGCTCAGCTCCAAATCAGTGAT
The DNA here is from genome assembly GCF_001723895.1 of Crocodylus porosus. NCBI lineage: Eukaryota > Metazoa > Chordata > Crocodylia > Crocodylidae > Crocodylus > Crocodylus porosus. The sequence goes on from NW_017728927.1 coordinate 6,725,668, forward strand.
GCAGCCAAGCCACAGTGCACAAAGGGTTCAGCGCATCTCTCCTTCTCTCTGCAACTCCCTTCCCCTTTAGCTTCGTAACCTGGAAGCTTTCCGACCTTACAGACAGCCCTCTCGGGCTGGCCTCGAAACCCTGCTTCTGAAATGAACTGCACGATGGCAACGCAACCCTTGCAGACTTCAACGCAGCTGCTTGTTCATCCAAGGAAGTGAATGTGGAGGAAGACCTGGGCCTTGCATACAGCACAGCCTCACGCCATTCACCGCTTCTTCCTTCAGCAGGGTTTCAACGAAGAAAATCCAAGTGCTGAGCTAAAGGGAGCACTTGGCCCTAAAGATGCCCCTTGCTGCAGCCCGTCAGGCTCCGCTCCCAGCTGCAACGGCTGTGTTCGTTCGGAGGCACGCTGCTCCCTCCGCACCAGCAGGCAGGCTCACCCAGTGCAGCCCCGTTGCTCTGCAGATGCACGGGCGGCTGTTCACCCTGCAGCCTCGGCTCTCCGGCTCCTTCTGCTCAGAAACCAAGCAGCCGAGGTCAACCATTTGTTTTTTCCACAGAGGTTATAAGCAAGCTAATTAGTGCTGGAAACTGAACTCCTGCCCGGCTCTCGCAAGCCAGGTATTACAGGCAGCTGCAATTTAAGCTTCCTCGGGCTGCTCTGCCAGTGACCTGCCTCACCATTTTGGAGGCTGCTCGCAATAACGGGGAGCCAGGAACAAATCCAAGGGAGACCGTAAAGGAGATCTGAAGCAAGGATGGAACGTGTCCATTTTGCAGGCTGTGCTATAGTCTGTTGAGGTATATATGGACGTATATCAGCAGACAGCTCTTTTCTTTCTGTCCCCTCAAAGTGGAAGACCTCAGACCCCAAACAACCGCTATTTTGCCAATAGCAAGAACCGAGCTGGGCCCCTCCAAGCCTTTTGCAGCTGCAGTGAGAGCCACAACACTCTCCTGCAGGTGGGACACTGGACAGGGACGCTCAAGACGCACACAGAAGAGAGCTACGTGCTCCCTCGAGACAGGGAAAGTTGTTCCCGAGGCCCACAGCCATTCAGATCCCAGACAAACCCCTGCCTAGACCCAGTGCCCTTCTCTCGGCCAAGGCCAGGGATCGAACGGGATTCCTAGAGCTAAGGACTAGGTAGCACTAAAGAGCCAGGCTGCCAAGCCGAGGGCTGTGAAAGCCCCACACCTTCCGGGGACGCAGCATGGAGCAGAGAGGAGGGAGACATATAACTTATACACCCCTATTGGTACACGCGCATGTGTGCACACACATGCACATGCCATGTTGGCCCAGGCCGGCTCAAAGAAATTTCCCACCACTGTATTAGCATTGCAGATCTACCAAGGTAGCAGTGGGCAGAGTACTGGGGCCTTCCCTGGCTGTCTTCCTCTTCCCCCTCCATCCTCTAGACATACTTTGGAGCAGGGTTAGACAATGTGGTAATGACGCACCTATGCTCTGCCTCCCGTATTGCTCCCATCACCCCAGTCCCTGGCGAGAGGCTTCGACTTAAAAGAAGTCTAGGGTAGAGAAAGAACCGCAAATTGCAGCTATGAGAGTTGCCAGGGCAGTAACCACCATTGAAAAAGCCCTGTATTTTGCAAGCTGGTGGCAATAATTGGGGCCCAGACCCTTAGCTCTGGCAGGAGGACAAATGCAAAGTGATCGTGAATAAGAATGACAGAAGCAATCCAGATCAGGCAGGGTGGCATTGCCCCTGCTGGGGAAACTCCCAGGTATTCTTCCACACTGGTGTTGTTCTGCTGACAGGAACCAAGGGCAGGCAGGACACTGGCAATCTCACCACCCAGGGAGATGCCATGGTTGATCTGCACTGCTATGGCAAATGCAGACACCCCCAGAGCACCTGAGAGCAAGAACTGGAATGAGGTGGGGCGGGAGAGAGGTGGGAAGAGAGCAGGGAAATTCACTTAAGCCTCCCATCGAGCTTATTCCGCTGCTTGGCGCCAAAGTTATGATTAAGCTGCAGCCTCAAGGAAACCATAACAGAAGACAAGGGATGACTACTGTGCAAGGCCCATGAAAACAGCTGCTGCAGAAGCAGGGAAGCCTAAAGACACACCGACACAGGGTTGGTCCTCTTTATAAAAGTGTTTATATACACATTTTCCAGAATCGTATACAATTTATCTGTGCTCCTAACATCAGCTTGAATGCTCACATCGGACCTTGCTCTAAAAAAAGAGCTATTCTGCACCGCTGATTTCTGCTGAAGAAGTGCCGAAGAGCGTCTGGCCTGGGCCAGAACCACCCCCCACCGCTTCCAGGGCTGTATCAGTACTGAGCAAAGAGAGGGTCCCTGCCCCACAGACCTTACAATGGTCCAGGAAACGAGACGAGTCAGACCAGAAACAAACACGCGAGTGACCACTTTCACTTGGCTGTGCTTATGCCCGCACAGCTGCGCAGGGACTCGCAGACGCTGCAGGGGAGCACTTTAATTGAAAACATGCACTTACTTATCCCCAGCCCTTTTCGTCACAATAATTCCCGCAGCCATTTCTGCTCGCGTTACACTCCCTTGGCTCTTCCCAGTCATCCTACAATGCTGGGCCTCAACTATGTTGGCAAAGGCCTTTTAAAACATCTGTCAGCATTTAATAGCCTTCCAGGGCTCGAGGAGAATGCGGGAAGAGAAGATGTTGCAACTCTTCAGAGGTTATTGGAAACAGGAAACAAATTCTTACTCCTGACCCAATCAGAAGTGTAAATATTTACCACTTTGTTTGATGGAATAGCGTAAATCTGCACCTGCGCGCACCAGTGGGTTCCTTTACGAGGCCAGCACGTTTTAACCAGCGCTCCCCTAGCAAAAATACTCATTGGTGTGTATGGACTAACCTTGTCCTGGCTTGTTATTATGCCTCCAGTTGCAGAAGGTTTAAGACCCACTATCCCATCACACAGGCTGACGTGCTAAGGGTCAAGCAAAGAAAAAAAAAAGCCTTCTTATCAGCAGCCACGGCCGAGAGCAGCTCCCAAACCCTTTCAACTTGCCTGTGCGCCCTGGGACCAGACAAGCAGAAGGGAGGACATGCTGGCATCTGGACGAGGGGGCACTGCATGTGCCTGCTGCTGCTGGCTGCTTTTGGGAACAGGGACAGCAAGTGGCACGTTGCAAAGGACAGGCCTGCAGACCGACCGGGGAACATGGCCCTGCCCCAGCTAGACAAGAGAGGTGATGCTGGAGCCAGTTACAAAGGAGGCTCAAACAAGCCTCTTCCTCCTGTCCTGGACTTGACCAACTTTCCGGCTTGCTCATACAGGTTTCCCAAGCCTGCAAGCGGTGCAGACGGTGGGCGATTCTGGTGACCGGAGAACCACCTTTCGTCATGCAGCTTCCACCTTTGCAGAGCCTGGGGACTCTGCCTTGCGGCAGGGCCAGCCCCTGGCCAGGCTTCCTACCAAATCAAAGAAGCATGGGGACATGGACATATTTTGCAGTGATTGCAGTGAGGAAGGGCAAGTGCTGCCCAATCAGCTGCTTTGCTTTCTGCTCTCTGCTGCTCTGCTGCCCATTCCCTCCCCAGTCTGTACGCCACCCACAGAGGCTGCCTGCGCCTAATCCCTTCTCTGAAACCTCCAATATAAGAGACCCCAGAGCCTCCGAGGTACCTGTGCCATGCTTCGTGGTCGAAGGCTGCCGTAACAGCCACCCTAACTGATCCCCACGGCAAACTGAGCTGATTTTCTCTCTGCTTTTCCCCAGTGGCACTGGAGACAATGAATTACCCTTCGCTTTAGAGCAATTTTTCCATGCTGGAAAGCCAAGCCCCCTTGCTCTTCTCTTCAAACCCCTTCCCCCAGGGTCATGGTTTCTAAACTCCTCATTCCTGTTGCTCCCCTCTGGTCAGTCTCTGATTTGCCTACATCTTTTTCCAAGCACAGTGCCCCAAAGCGGACCCAGCGCCGCAGCCAAGACCTCACCAGTGCCGAGCAGAGAGGAACAAATGACCCTGTGCATCTTACACACGGCACTGCTGTTAACACAGCCCAAAACACAGCATGGACAGCTCAGGCCTTTTCTGCATCATCGATCATTTGCTTTTCTTCCCCAGTAAGGATCAGCCTGTACCCTATCTTTTGTCTGCCTGGATGCAGGGATCAGAGAGGCTGAGGCACAGAGCAAGTTACAAGTTGCAAAGGGCACAAAAAAAGCAGCAAGGAAAGATTTGGTAAATACTTCTATGGCCGGCTCACAAGGACCCATCTCCCAACCACCTCTGCATGATCGGGGAAAGGGTTTGTTCAAGGTTATGCAAAGAGCCTCTGGGAAGAGAACCAAGAAAAGCCCAGTGTGCTGCAATGACTCATAGGTAACTGTTAATCTAAACCCCTACGAAGTGTCAGGAAGACAATCAGCGGCTACATCTGCCTGCATTAAAACACTTGCATTTCAGAGGCTTGTGCACAGCTGCTAGACCCTGAGACTGGCCACGTGAGCTACCGCACAAGGCACATGTTTGTTGCCAAAAATATGGGAGGAAAAAAAACAAAACACAAACCCTAACAAAAAGCCACACTGCAGAGCAGCAGGACACCCAGCTTCAATAATGAAAAACCCTAGGGCTGGGCTTGGAGGACATTTGGGAGACCCCAGATCCCAAATGCAGATCAGTGCTTCTCCCACTGCATTTCAAAAGTGTAGCCAAGCTATTTAGCCAGAGAAGGAGCCATGCCAGCAGTGCCTTTGGGATGGTGTCTTGAGGGGAATGAACTCTGTTCCTGAGAAAGGGGATGGGCTGGGAGCTCTCGGAAACTGTCTCCATCCCACTGCAGCCGTTCAGGCCACATGGCTAGCGCCACCCCACTCCATGACAGCCCCAGCCAACGTGCCACACTCCCGACCTGGGGGCTGGTGTCAGTCCAGTTGTCAAGAGATGCGTCTCCGCATCGGCATCAAAGCACCCCGTTACATCTGCTCCCATGCTTGGCTGGCTGCCTCAGCAGAGCAGTCCGGGGTGGACTGGGCCACGGAGGCAGAGACACCGGCTTGCATGGCAATGACTGTTCAGCACGAGGATGAGTCATGCTGGCACGGGCAACAAGGGCAAAGCTTGTCCGGTCACCGCTAGCTTGCGGAGGACAAGAGGCCGTCAGTCCCCAGGAGGTCAGCTTGCCTGGCACCTCTTCTCTTGCAAGTTCAGGTTGAGCTGCTTTTCGGTCGAGCATGTGGAAAGCCAAATCCTGGTGCTGCGGGAGCGAGCTAGAGATTAGGTTTCATTTCACTCAGACCAGGATCGTCGCCACCCACTGCCCCTTTTGGCCTAGGTGGACGACGCAAGCGTCTTAGCAGCCGTTCGAGCTTGCACAACGAACAGATGCGGATCATGGAAGTGGCTCAAAGTGGTTTCACTCTCCAAGGGCTTTAATACATGCCAGCAAGCCCAGCAACCTGGAGCCGGCAGCGGCAGACGAGCAACTTTCTTCAGGCACGGCCCATGCGAGGCACGAAAGCCGCCCTGTGATAAAGCGGACCCCTGCCCGGCTCCTCAGGGAGCACTGCTCCAGCCACAGCTGCCTAAACATCCTGCTCCCCTGGCCTGTCCCGGGATTTGTTCTTGGCTATCATGTCGCTCCAGGTCAGGCTGGGGCCCAGCCCCCCGACAAGAAACAACACAAGGCATCTTTGCGCAGAGGAGCTTTTGCAAAAGGCAAATTCCAACGGCTCCAAGCACAGGAATCGACGGGCCCTAATTATTCCCGGATGCAACTCCAACGACTTCAGTGCAGTCGCACCGAGGTTTAGCTTGGCTTGTTAACATTCCCGCAGGGGCAGCTGGGTGCCAAAAGAAGCCACATCCAGCTGCAGTGGCATTCACAATCTCAGAGGGCAAATGCTTGGCGGGTTTCTCATGCTCTTGAACAGATGATCTTCCAAGGTCCCTTCCAGCCCTAATGCCTATGAAATCTATTTCTTCAATGCGGCTAGGCAGAAGCAGCCTCTGCCAGCACCCCCTGCCCCTGCAGAGCATGGATACCACTGCCAGCTACAGAATAATCCTGATTTGAATGTGCCTTGAGCACAGATATGTTTACCCCCTTTGCCATACAATCCACCTGCTCTCAACTCTGAGGGGTATTGCAAAAGAAACAATGGAAGGGCTCAGTTTAACCAATATTCACGTGCACGCACTCTTCCTGCAAAGCCTGCAACCCCCACTCCATGCACCTGGAGCTATGACCTGACCCCAAACCTGAGAAATGAGGGACCTCCCTCGTCTGCCTCCTTCCTGGCACCCCACATATCTACAGGCCACCCGAGTGCGTGCTACCCACCGAGGTTGCTCACCATGTGGCTGCTAACCCAGGAGACCACCCTTCTTTAAAGCTAGGCATGCTAGGGGCCAAGATGCCATACCAGCTCTGCAGGAGCCTTACAGCGGATGTGTGTCCTTTTCTATTCCTAGTAGTAAACAGCAAACTTTCTTCTAGATTTCTCACGGTGCAAACAGTTTAAGGTCAGAGAACACATAGACATGCACTGCTTTTCCTCCAGCCAAGAGACGAAGATGATATTCAAGGGGTTTGGCAGAGTCAACCGCAAATGGATCATTTAAGCCTCACATTAATTATGCTTGGTGGAAGCCAGGCCAGACAAGGGGCACTACTTACACAGACACCTCTCTACCAGACAAAGCATCCACGGCCTTTAACTGAGCGCCACTAAAGCAGTGATTCCCCATAGCACTTCACAGCATGGTGCTGCTTATAGTTTTGAGGACCAGGTACCATGTAGAGCTCAGCCACTGCTGCTGCACCATGGAGAGAAGCAGATGCCCGGATGGCCCCCTGATGGCCTGACTCTGTTCTTCCTAAGACTGGCTGCAGTGGGAATAGATCAGAGCCGACTCCCATCCCCGTGGTCTCTACCGATAGCTTAAACCCAGGTAAGAACAGAGCAACTTGAAAGTGAGTGTGGAGAAAAGCAAAGATCTAGGAGGCAGGATCCTTCTAGCTCCTAATGCTGCTCTTGGCTTTCATGCAGGGAGAGGGGTGTCTGGGGGCTGCCACCCAATGCCTCCCTTTCAGAGGAAAGCTCTGCAGGGCCGCACAACAGCTCCAAGATGTGCTGACCCCAGCCTCTAACAGAGGTTGTGCCGCTGGCGGCCTGGAAGGTGCCAGCCAGGCAAACACCAGGCCGTGTGCTCAGCATGGGGACGTGGTGTGCCATTCTCTAGCCTGCTGCACAGGTCAATGAGGTGAGCTTTGCTCCCTTTTCAAATCCAGCATGCTCCGAATCCCAACACCATGCGGCAGATCAGAGTCCAGGCCCACTACACAGCTCCACAAGCAGCACGGGAGTTCAAAGATGGCAAAAACGCCCCATGAGCAGACTCTGCTATTCCACCATCAGCTCTCCCCAGTACACAAGCGGGGCAGAGCTGTGCAGGAGGGCTGAGCAGGCTGAAACACACCTATTTTATTTTTTGTCCTGCTATTCTCCTGTGACCTGGCTGCTTTGCAAGGTGAAATAAGCAGCAAAGGATATTCCACGTCAGTCTGTGCCCTGCCCAATGCATCTCGCCATTCTGGGGCCTGTCCCCTTGCTTCTCGCTGGACCGCACCTGCTGGCTGTGCATGCTGCGCCATGCTGCAAGAGAAACACCCCCCCAGGCCGTTCTCCCAACAACAGCAGTCCCATTTATTCTCAGGGCTTATTCTAGCACAGTTCAGGCTCCGGTGACATAACCTCCTGGCACAGGGCCCTGCTGATGTGCCATCCCAGGGGGATTGCAATAAATGCTGAATGATTTGTTGCACTGCAATGGTCATTAAAGGACCAGTGTCCTGGGCAACGTGTGCCTCAGTGGTGCTACTCAGGATATGCTCTCAAACAGCAGCTGCTTGGAGTGGAAAGGGGGAGGAGAGAGAAGGGTTATTTGTCCTTCCAAAGCTGCAGCTGGGTAAAGAAGACCCCCGAGGTTGCAGCCGGAGCAGCTCATCCATGGGCAGCCCACAGGGGCTGCAGTCAGTCAGCCGTATGCTCTGCACCACTGCTCTGCTCCCAGCTCCGGCAGCGTGGGAACAGGCAAGATTCCTGCATTCGGAGCAAAGCCGAAGGCTGGGGCCTTTTGCAGGACAGCCCCTCCAGCTGCCACCGCAGGAACCCACAGGGACAACAGTGCTACCTGGTATGTAGCTGTGACGAGAGACGGGGTAATGTCACACAAGTCCCAGACTGAGCAGGAAGGCCAACTCCCAAACCCAGCCATGCGCTGACAGAGTGCAGCTAGGGGGAAATACGGGTTCCCCTTCCTTTGCCATGCAGGGCTGGGCCTGGGCAGCAATGCGTGCACAGAGCATTCATTGCTGGCACTGCCCTGGCCTCCTGGTAAAGGAGTTACAGAGCCAGTCGTGACCTCCCACACATGGGTACAACCCAGGATAAAGTTTAGCCCAGCGAAATTAAGGACTGGTTAGGTCCCAGCTGGTCTCCTCCCTTTTTGTCACTGCTAACAGTCGCTGAGATGCCCACCATCTGTTAGAATAGGAATGCTTTTTTTTTTTTTTTTTTTTTACTGATACAAGAAGTTAACTTTCCCCAACTTTACTTCATTATTCTTGTACCCCATTTCACCGATGCCGTTCCTGCGCAAAGCACAATTGAGTAGGGTCCCAAGTGTCTGTCCCTCCGCATGCTTTGAAGGGACACCAAGGACACCCTCGTGCGTTGCACTCATCAAGCTGAAACAATGCACTGTGCAAATGGCTCCCAGCCCACCCGATCTCTGCCCTTGGCTCCAGCCAGGGCTTTGTAGGACAGAAACAGATTTGTGCTCCCTCTCCCTCATTCATTACCCGGCTTTGAAGAAGTCATTTTGCGTCTTGAAGTAAAACAATCCTGGGCGATGTCAAGTCAATCCCAGCCCCTCAGCCACGTACTGACTGACTGCTCAAAGGGAAGTGCCATGCTCCCACGCTGAAGCGATTGGCTCTGCTTTCCCATTGCCCACTTGGCCACCCACATCTCCCCAAACTGTCCCACCCTGACCACTTGCTGTCTTTCCAGTCTCCAAGCCGATGCAGTGCAAGTGCCTGCGGCTCCCATCAGACAGGGTAGCGTGTCCCAGCAAAAAATCATTCCTTTGTGTCCTGTACATGAAAAGCCACCGCCACCCTCGGGCGAGTTACAGCTTTCATGATGCACTGAGGGGGCGTCAGGACCCCGATGCCCTGTTGCTTCACTAGTTGGCAAAGGGAAAAGGAAAGGAAAATTCTGAATTTACTCAGCCTACCAAAAGTTTAGGCCTAGTCACCTCCGGATTCATACAGAACGACAGAGAAACTTGGGTTCGGCTTCACCAATGCCTCCCCAGGTCCTCACTGCCTCTCTGACTTGGCATGGCCCTGACATCCTCCAGGCAGGTGTGACAGCAATGCACACAGCAGAGATTTCCGAGATGGAGCCCGAACCGAAAGAGGTAGCTTGTAGCGACTGGCTCTGTGTTTCCTCCAGTCCAGGCTCTCGCTCCGGATGCTCACGGCCGAGATGGCAGCAGCGGGGCGTGAACGAGGACCGGCGTGAGCTGGCTGAGCGGCATTCTTGGCATCTCTCCTTGGACAAATTTTGCAACTTTGAAAAATGAGGCATTTGCTAAGTTTCTCTCGCCTCACCCATCTGAATGACTCTCAGATTATGGGGCTGGACAGGGCAACCCCCTGAGAGCTGACTCTCATCCCACGGAACGGATGTAGTAAGGACAGAGCATCCACATCCCCAAGGAAAACCAGGACCTAAATACAACACCTCAGTGCATGGCTCTCCTTCTCCATCTCAACCCCCTTCTCTACCAGCTCAGGACATTTGGGGATGATGATGCCTAAAGCATGCAAGGGGCTAGGAATGAAAGGCACCATGTAACACATAGGTCCTATCGCTACCCAGGCCTCCAGGGTAATTCTCCCCACAAGACAGGCTTTGTGGGCACATGGTGCCCAGTGCCACCCAGGGGGACCTGCAAGGCAGAGGGTCAGTGAGACCCTCTACATCTTCCTGCTGCAGCACATGGGGGAATACGACTGAGCCCTTCCCAAGAGCTATGGGTCCAACTCTCCCTCCCTAACCCAAGAGGGCTGGTTTTCAATCTCAGAGATAAACGGAGTCATGGGAGGCGGTTTTCTGGCTCCAGGAGGGGCATTTACTGTTAGAAACCCCAGGGGAATTACCAGCTGCAATCAGCCCCGAGACAGGCAGCACCCCTGCACTGCTCCTGCTGTATTACCAGCCCAGACGAGCGAGGGCAGCCCAGCTATAAATCACTCCCATGTCTCTCCCAAGCGCAATCCCGTCCCGTCTCCACGAGACCAGCCCCAGCAACGCGCCAGCCATGGAAACTGGACATTTTCCACCCCAAATTCCTTCCCACTTCAAAGCTGTTGTAAAAGGCACTTCGACGAAGAGTCTCCCAGGCAAAATATAAGCAGCTTGTAAAGCAGCTGAGATCCTGCCCAATGCAAGAATAAGAAGGATCACAATAGCCTCAGATATTCCCCTCCTGCATAAAAGTACAGGAAGGGGAACATGCATTTGTGAGCCCCAGGGCTTTGATTAAACCCCAGTGGCCAGGCATTCCCCGCTCTCACCTGCGGGGCATACCAGGAGATACAGGGCAGAGCCCAGGAGCTCCAGGTACGATCAGTCCTCCAAACCCTGCTGACACCCCGAAGGTTATCCCCTTCCATTGACCACGGTTGGGGCAGCGACAGGACTGCCAGCCCCAGTGGAGTGAGCACAGGACTTGACGCCACTTCAAGCAGCAATCACCCGCTTTCCCTCCCCACTTTCAGACCATCTGTCCAAAGCTCCTCTCAAATGGCTGCTAAGCTCCCAGAATTTCAGCCATCAAAAAGGAAGCTGCCATGACAGGTGGGGAGAGCAGTCTCCAGGAAAGCTCTTCCCCTATCTGCATGGGTCAGTGCCAACTTCTAGCACGTTTTTTTCCAAGCACCTTGTTACCTTTCACTACTAAACCCAACTCAGTGCGCATCTGGGAGCCGCAGAGCAGCCAAAGACACCACAGCCACAACAAAGGTCAGCTGGACTTGCAGGTGGTTGTCTGTACTACCCCAGCCCCATGTAATTCCCCTTCGCCCCCTTACCTTCTTCCCGCTCTCCGAACTGAAGCTGTGCGAGTGCCTTTTGAGACCCCCACCACCCAGATCCAGCTGGGGCTTCCAGACGTCCCCGTTGTCGCTGCTGGACGACTTGACTGGAGACACGGTCGAGGTCAGCAGGATCCCGGTGTGCACCATCTCCTCGGTGCACGTCAGGCGCAGGCTGCGCAGGTATTCATCCGTCTCCTTATCCACCACCAGCAGGCGAGTCTCAGCCTCCACAGCTTTGATGCGCTGCACAACCTGGAGAAAAGGGAGAGGAGAGATTTAGCGAGGCAGCTGCAAATGGCACAATGGGGTACATGCAATGCCAGGCCGCTCTCTCTGGTATGGTGGCTCTGAAAGGACTGCTCTGCAATTTGCTGTGTAGGTACAATCTTTTCTAGGACATGCAAAACCAAACAGAGACCAGAAAAGCTCCTACTTCATGGGGTTACGTTCCTCCAAAAAAACAAGCAGCTGGATGGACCCTGCCAGGCAGCGTTTGCTAAATGTTCCCAGTTTCCTTTATTCTGATTTGTTTCAGAGACAGGGAGACTGAGCATGAGCGTGTATGTGCGGGAGAGGAGAGCGAGACCAACGCTGCACGCTGGTGCACACATGAGCTTTGTTCAGGTCCATCTTTGTTTGCTATTCTCCACTGGGCAATGTATTCCCCAAATATTCGATACTCCCCACTTATTTAGGAAAGCGACTATCCGACTCCATGCATTCATCCTGGCTGTGCTGTCAGACAGCCGAGATAAGGAAATGAAATGTCAGCCAAAGGGGCTGGGAACAGGAGAGGGGGCCTGTCACCTCTGAGGCGCTCCTTGGAATCCCTCTCAGTCCGTAGTGAATGAGCCATTGTCCCCAGAAGGTTTTTTTCAAACTGGTGGACAGTCTGAAAGGAGTCAGTGAAGGCAGCCCAGACCACAGGGGAGCGGGAGGGTCTGGAAGTGAAGGCACCGGTATGGGCACGGGCCTAGGTTGGCTGCTAAACTCTGCCAAATGGCTTTCAGCGTGCCCTGGAACAAGTCATGCTGTGCGACAGCCTGGCCTTGGTGGAGTGGGGAGAATGGCACTGCGTGTCCTGCAGGTGAGTGGGTGAGCACATGCTTGTGAACATGCAGGAATAAATGCACTCACGATCGTGAGGCACTCAGCCCACAGACATGATGGACAGGCAGGTCTATAGACAGGACAGGAAAAGATGCCCCATGACCAAAGCCTTCCAAACTGGCCTCACCTGCTCTCCCCGTTGGAGGTCTCAGAGGACCCTGAAACAGGATGCTGCTTTCTCTTCCTCACTTTAGGACAAGGTGGGGGTGGCATGCTGCATCCTGCCCATGAGGTGTCCTGCTGTCCAGGGCTGTGCAATCACCTTAGACACCAGCAAGGAGCTAGCCAGACACTTCCCATGCAGCGGCACCAGCCCATCCCGTGCACAGGCCTGTCCCTGCTTGCTCCTAGTAGACTACTCCTGCATCATGCTTTCTGACAGGGCCTGGCCCTCTTGCTCCAAGCTGTCACAGCCAGACAGGACGGATGGCACTCTCCAAGGCTATAAGTGACAAACAGACTGCCCACGATTTACTGACTCCGTGGCACTCTCCATTCAAGGGCACTGCACTGGTATTTACCTGAGAGAAATGGCCCAAGGAGAAATTTATGGACTGCCTGTGACTCTTCCTGAACTCGCTCATCCAGCAAATGCTGATCGTCATGCCACGGTCTGCCCTGGACCTGGAGCCAACCCATCCATAACCCGCCTGGAGAGTCCTATTCAATCAGGCCCTTCTCTCCCCATCAGACCTGCTGGGATTCGGCATCACACTAGCTGCTGAGGGAGACAGGAGGCAGTGACCATGCAAGTCAGCCTCTCCAGACAGCAGGGGCGGCTGTGGTGGGGGACTCAGGTGCCACCCCAACTGGCTGGGACCATTCTGTCGGCAGAGCATCTGCAGGGGACCTAGCCTTTACCAGGGTGCGATGGTACTTCCCAAGGCAGCACTGCCCAATGGGGCCCCAATCCCGACTGCACCTCTGGGCCTTCCTGCAACAGCCACCAGGGAGAAAGGGCGTTTTGGTCCCCTGGAGCGTGTCAGCATCTTCAGGGTACTCCCAAAGTCCTTGCTGTGCACCTCTGCAGAAAGGATGCTGCCAAATTCCTCGCCTGTTGCCATCTTAGGACCACAAGCCAGGCAGGGACATCCCAGCTCAATGGGTCCAGTCCCTGATTGCTGCAAGCAGCCACGTCCAGGGGAAACTCTTTCAGCACTGCAAGGCTGGCAAAACCGTGTCCCCCCAAACCCATCAAAAACTAGCAACTCCAAACAAGCCCACAGCGTTATGGTGTGAGCAAAGCAACCACGCACTAGCTACAGCTCAAGCCGAAGACCCCACAAGGCCCCTCAGCATTTCTGCAAAGTAATCGAGGCTTTTTTGACAACAAAACATGGTGGAAGGAAGGAGGCAGCTGTGAAAAGGATTCATCATCAGGGCTCCTCCTGATAGCTCACTGAACTGCTGGGCTCATGGCTGCTCAGACCATTTCAATGGGATGAGATAGCTGTTCTGGAGGGGCAGGTGTTGGTGGGAACTGCTGGAGGCCCCAGCTTTCCTATACAATACAGACAGCATGGACAGAAGCAGGGCAAGTGTCCCCCCAGGCCAGCTTCCCCAGCAGCATGCCTCCACCCTGACGTGATGAGACCTGGAAGGTGAATGCCCTCCATAGGCTCTTTGGACTCTCTGTTGAGGCTGGAAGCAAGACAGTCAAAGGGTGTAACTGGAACTGGGGTCCATCTAGGCATTTAGCAGCAGGATTATCCCAGAAGCCACATCCCAGCGTGCTTTTCAGTTCTGGCACTGGAGCCCTATCGGACAACAACTTCGTAAGTCTGAAGTCTGAGGTCTAGTAAACAGCAGGAGCAAAGGTGTCTGAAGTCCGATCCAAGCTTGCGCACAGACACTCTCCAGGGATTTGAGCAAAGCACTCTGTTTTCTCTGTGCCGCAGTCTCATAGAATCATACAATCACTGAGTCGGGAGGGACCTAGACAGATCATGGAGTCCGACCCCTCGCCATGGGCAGGAAGGAGCACTGGGGGTGGCAGGGGTCATAAGACCCCAGCCAGGTGCCTATCCAGTCTCCTCTTGAAGATGTCCAGGGAAGGTGAGAGCACCACCTCTCCGGGAAGCCTATTCCAGGCTCTGGCCACCCTTACCGTGAAGTAGTTCTTCCTAATATCCAACCTAAACCTCTCCTCCCTCAGCTTGGGGCCATTGTTCCTGATGACTCCAAGGGGGCCCTGGTGAACAGACTTTCCCCGAGTCCCTGCTGCTGGCCCCTGATAAGGTTGTAGCAGCCACAAGATCCCCCCTCAGTCTCCTCTTGCGGAGACTGAAGAGATTCAGATCCCTTAGCCTCTCCTCATAGGGTTTCACCTCTGTCCAATGGGGTTGATAAAACCCCTAACTCACAAGGCTTAGTTACCTACAGAGGTTACGGATGTCAATAACCTAGTCCTTCCTCCCTCTTCTCAGCCATTTCCCAGACCCATTCAGCTTTGTTCCTTGCAATGAGTTTCCCAGCTCTTTGCCCTGTCTTGCTGGAGTCATCTGATCCCAGCAGTCTTTCTTGCCCAAGTGCAGGGGAGCTGTAAGGTCTCCTCCAGCCCTAACATCTAAGAAACTGTCTAGCTTTTAATGTCTCAAGTGATGAGGCTCTCACCCCGTGTAGGAAAGTCATTCTTCAACCCTCCTGCCAGCCTCATCATCATTATAATTAGAGCATACATAGAAGTTTAGGAACATGAACGTCTTTCTGTTCCTGCTGATCACTGCACACCCAGTCCAACAGCTTTTCCTGGTGTTGCTAACAGTGCTTTTTGGCAGGAAGAGGTGGGCTAGCACGGGGCAGTCACCAGGTTTGAAATCAATTACTGCGTGTCTTCAGTCTGTGCCTGACTGCTTTTTTTAGGGCAAGACCTGAGACAGACTTTCTTTATGCCTCCCTATAATTACGCAACCTTCATTAACATTTGAAGTGCCGGGCCAATTAGCAGAATCCTGACAAATCTGGTGTGCAAGAATCAGGCTGCAGGCCTAGCAAAGCTCCAGGGCTAATATTTATCAAGGCAATCTCCCATGCCCAACTTAACTCATCACTGCTGATATGCAGCTGTGAAGCAGACCATTAAAATGACATTGCACCCTCTCCCAAACATCCCCAGTAATCCACAACCAGGTTTACAATTGCAAAGGAGCTTTTGCTAAGGGCCAGCACCAGCTCATCTCAGCTGCCAGCTCATCTGGGGATCTGAACTGCACTAGATAAGCAGGGAAGAGGTCACCCAGGGTTAAATGGTAGACAAGCGTTACAACTGCACCCTGCCTTGTCCACACTAGGACCTTAACCTGGGTTAGCCAATACTGCACATAAAGAAACGCACCTTTCCCCCGAAACGTGGACGCAGCCCAAGGAAGACAGAACAGAACTAACTGCACCAGCTCTGGAACAAAAGCATTTTCATTGCTAAGCAAAGAGAACTAAAGCTGAGCAATTCTCCTGAACTAGTAAAGGCCACTTTCTGCCCATAAATTATGATTCAGCCCAGCCAATTGTAAAATGGATTTTTCCCCATAGTTATAGCTCTCATCAAGGTTGGTTTAGGCAGCGGCCTTATAGTTGTGCAGCGTTAACCAGCACACATTCATTTACCTGTCTAGTCACAAATATTGAGGAGGAGGATGCCAAGACAGGAGCGTGGTGCCTTGAACAGACCTTCCACATTTAGCTTTGCAGCTTGTTTGCATTTAGGAGGAAAAGAAAACAGAAGTCGGGGAAACAAGCAAACAGTATGAAATGTCCAAAAACGTCAACTTCCCAAGCTCGCGACAACCTTGAGCAGACTAAGGATCTTTGCTACAGGTCATTTCAGGGCTAGAGGTAAAAGGGCTATTGGCTCAAAGGCCACTATGCTGAAGAGACTGGGAAAAGCCATGGAGTCCAGCACCCTGGTATCACTTAGGGCAAGGAGCACCAGAAAATATTTGGCGTATTGTTCTGAAGCATAAGGATTGCCAGCCTTGTAACGTCATCCTACCTGCTGAGATCCCAAATGCTAACTTTGTCGAAACACTGAATATCCTGAAATCTGCTGGGCTATTTGCAAGGAGAAGGAAACATGCAGAAGATGACAGGCCCCTCATTTCGCTTACACCGCGCAACTAGAAAGCCCACACATTTCAGACACGTTAAATCACCCATCATCGCCCCGTCAGATTTTCATAGAAAGAGCCCTGACACTTCTCCGATGGGAAACGCACCTCCATATGTAACAGGAGCTCTCTTTTCCTCCCAGCAATTAGACGAGAGGAAGAGATGGAGCCTGACTCGATTCCAAATCAGAACGAGAGGGCTCGTGTTCACTTTTGCAGAGGGTGCTCAGCTCGCCTGGGTCTGTTTTGCTAATGAACAAACAATAAGAGCCAAACCCAGTGTGGGTGTCAGCAAGCTCAACTCCATATTGCAGCACTACCGAGACCACAGACTGCTCCAACGCCCTGCACCAGTTTTCAACCTTATACTCAGGGCCCCTTGTTGGACTCCGGGCACTCTTAGCCCTCAGAAAATGCCAGCTCTTAGTTTTCACTTGTTTCTTGACCACAAAAAAAGTTGCAAAAAAAAAAAGCCCACAACAAGACAGGACGTTTTTGATATTACTTGAAATCTCTGGGTTTACCTTGTGAATCATGCACAGCTGTCTGCACCCCTAATATTGCACCACGCTGTGGGCCACCTGGCACCCTGGCTGGAGAGATCACTGTGCCAATGAGTTGATCATCAAGTACCCACACCTCTAGGACCCACTACCAGCAACCCATCACCGAAGCCCACTATCCTGATCGTCCTGGCCGGTCCCTGGAGCGCGCAGGAGACAGACCAATACCTGACAAAAGCAGCACACTTCCAGGGGGTCCCTGCCATATGCTTTAAGCTACTGATGTGCCCCTGCTGCCCTAAACAGATAGCCACACAGAACCGCTAAGCACCAAGCCAGCAAGAGATCTCGTCCCACCGTTATTTGTCCATATTAATCTGTAATCAACAGAAATCCCAATTTTACCCTAGTAACAAGCACGGAACATTTGCCTCGGGGGCGGTACGTTTTTCCAGCTATTTGAGCTGATCTAATAAAAGAGATCAGATTGACCCAAAGCACCTCATCTGAACATCTGTATTTCCCCGGCCCCCGGCAAAGGTCAGGAGTTGCCCAGTTAGGCAGGGAGCCCCACGGTCGCAAAAACAGAGCCAGAAACCACCGTCTCCTCATCCCAACCCTCCTGCACCTCTTCCTCGATGCCCTCCCCACCAAGTCCCGGGGCCTTGCTGACCGCTGCTCCTGGCCCTGGCCCAGCAGGGCAGCTATGTGAGCTGGCTGGGAGCACCCCAGGACTGCGGGGCAGCTCTCCGGACCTCCTGTCCAGCCCTCCTGGCCCTGGCCCAGCGGGACATCTACGGGAGTGGGCAGGGGCTGGCTGGGAAGGCCCCAGGATCTTAGGGCACTTGGCCGGACCTCCCGTCCAGCTCCTCCTGGCCCTGGGGTATGTCCGAGAGCAGGCAGGGGGCAGGGGGCCGGGGCCGCACCTGGTGATGCGTCTCCTTGTCCACGTTGACGCCGTTGACCTCGACGACGCGGTCCCCGGCCCGCAGCGCCGCCGCCTCGGCCGGCGAGCCGGGCTCCACTTTGCGGATGAACTGGCCACTCTTGCCCTTCTCGCCGTGCAGGTGGAAGCCGTAGCCCTGCTCGCCCTTCAGCATGTGGCACAGCCGCGGCTTCAGCTGGTCCTTGGCCATGGCTCCGCCGGCCCCGGCCCCGGCCCCGGTCCCGCCTAGGCGCGGGAGGCTGCGGACGGGGCCATGCTGCCGCTGCCCGGCTCCGGCTCCAGCTCCGGCTCCGGCTCCTCCCCGCGGCCGCCGGCGCCGAGTGACATTGCAGCGGATCGGCGCCGGGGGCCGAGCCGGCTTTGCGCCTCCCCCTCATGCGAACGGGAGGGAACCTTCCAGAGCGGCGGAGGGGGAGCCGGGCCCGCGCCTCAGCGGGCCGCCACGCGCCTGAGGCAGCCGGGCATCGCGCCGCGCCCCGCGCCTGCGGCCTTCACCCCCCGGCCTCGCCTGGCGGGGGGAGCCCCCTGGCCGGCTGAGGAGGGAGGCCGTCGGGGGATGAAAACAAAATTCCCCAGCAATCATTTGGCGGTCAGCCCTCCTGGCTTTGGGCAGCATCGCCTCAAGCCCAGGTACCACAGGCACTCCTTGACTTGCAGCGTTTTGGTTTCGCACTTGCAAGGCTTATAAACGGACACCCTCTTTCACTTCATGTACACCCAGCACACCTGGCAGCGGGTGTTTGTGCCCGAAAGCTGGCGAAGAAGAATTCTCCCAACCGAGCTGCTGACGAAAGACCGGGGTTCCCAAGATCCTGGTCTGCCTGCGTGCTTGCTCAGACCAGCGGTTCCCCAGCTCCTTCGGCAGACTGCGCACCACCGGTGAAAACAACACGAGCTCACGTACCACCAGCCCCGTCTTCGGTTCAGCCTTCAAGCAGCTCCAGCTCCAGCACACCGCTGTCATATGCAGTAACTGTAACGCGCCAGGCCGTCGGTGTACCGCTGGGGACACGGGCACCGCAGGTTGGGAGCTGCTGCCTTAGACCAGCCTGACTGCAACCTCCACCCTGAAACACGAGTGGGGGAGCGTCGGAGGGGTGGTTGCGGGAAATGGGCCCACTGCAGAAGAAAAGACCGAGGGGGGTTGAATAGCAGCCTTCACCTCCCTGAAGCGGGGCTGCAAAAAGGCTGGAGCTGGACCGTTCTCAGTGGGGCAGATACAGGACAAGGAGCAATGGGCTCAGGCTGCAGCAAGGGAAGTTGAGGCTGGGTATTAGGAAGAACTTTCTCACTAGGAGGGTGGTGAAGGCTGCCCAGAGAAGTGGTGGACTCTCCATCCTTGAAGGTGTTTAAGACAGATAGACAAAGCCCTGGCTGGGATGATGTAGCTGGGGCTGGTCCTGCTTTGAGCAGGGGGATGGACTAGATGTGAGCTCCTGAGCTCCCTTCCAGCCCTCACTGACCTGATTCTGTAATTCCTGCTGACTTTCGTGGCACTTACAGGATCACAGCCACTTAAGGGCTCCTGCCTGGCCACCTCCAGGACCAAGCTCCTGCTCCGTTAGGTCGAAGATCTGCATTTGCCGTTCATGAGTTGCTGCACCCTGGTTGGTGTGCGCGCTGTTTCCACTGAGCTTCACTCGGGGGAAGCTGCCCTACTTTCAGTGAGTTCCCACACGGCCCTGGGGAGCTGATACGGGGGTTTCTGTCTCAACAAGACCGTGCTGAGAACAAACACAGGTCTTGAAAGCAGCCGTAGCCCCTGCTGAGGCTGGCATTTCCAGGTAGCTATGTATTAAGAGCACTTGCTTCTCGGGATCTATTTATTTTTCTGTCTCTATGATAGGAGAGTCCCCCAAGCGCTCTGTTAATGAGCCATAGCCTCACGCAGACAGGAGACAGGTTCTGCGGTACCAGACATGGCCGTCGCTGCTGTTCTGGCCCATTTGCAAGCTGCTGGTTGGGACAGTTCATGCCTTGGCTCTGTGCAGCATCCACCAAAAACAGGACTTTGTTTCAGTTTTTAGCTGGAGAACCAGACTCCCGTTCAACTCTGGAGGTCTCCGATTTGGTCCCTCGTGTCTCTGCAAGATGGTGCCTGTGTTTTGCTAAAGGGTTGGGTTTCAATCTCAGCCAAGTAAATTCATGACCTTGTTCACCCCGATGACTCCCTGATCCCTTGATTTTCTTAATAGCGGTCTATTTCCCAAGAGTTAAAAATGACCCCAAATTTCACAGAGGAGGAACGGGATAAGAATTCACCGAGTGGCAGGGAGGATCAGTCAATCTCCGAGCAGTAGCCATGTTTCAGCATTGCCCATGTGCTGGATATTACAGATTTTCTGTTTTGGCTTTCCAGCATTTTTCCACAGTCCCCTTACTCAAAAGAGTCCTCTGGAGCTAATGCAAACGTGATAGCATGTTTGAGGCCAGAAGTAAAATACACAATAATGTAGTTTGAAACATCCTTTTCTAGGGAAAAAGAAAAACGTGTATATATTTTAACTGAAATGGCAGATAACAAAAGCAACTCAGGAGATGCAGAGATACAATATAACTAGATTAGATATTTGTAAGGTATGTAGGCAAGTTGCTATCCAAGAGAAAACCACATTATTATTCTAGGTCAAGATGGGCAACACAGATCTCTTCTTCATCTTAATGTTGTGTGGTAGCCCTACAAAGAGATAACGTGACCATGAATATCATTCAGATCAGTGCAATGGCTGGTGCATAATCACTGTAAGTATTTGATGTTATCAGCTTGAAGTTGTATAACGTCCTCAACTTGAAAAGATGTAAGTGCAAATGACTTCAAATCTCAGGCTTCAGAATCAGGCCATCATTGCTCAGTTTGCTGTGGGTTTGTAGCCAGGATTTTCACCTGTGAAGTGTACTGGATCTCTGGAAGGAGCCAGCTCGCTTTGGACCTTGATACTCCTCTCTGCCTGCAGTTCTGCAGAAGACTCAGTCTCTGCCTCTTTGCATAAAACTGTTGAGTGTTACAAAAAGAGGCCAGCGAGAATCAACAAACTTGGGAGTTGCTTTATTTAGTGGACTCCCAAGGTCTCCCTTCACCCTCCTTCTGAACCTGAGAGGTGCTTTCATGAAACTAGAGGTGTATGCAGACTTGATTTTTCAGTTCACTGGCTAAGCTATACAATTACGAGCAGGGGAACAGTTTCAAGTCCATGAAAATGTGTCAGGTTTCTTAATGAAAAAATGGGAAAATAATTTGGGGCCAAACCAAGCATTTTCAACCCTTTAACATGTCTTTAATTACATTTTGGCCATTTTTTGCACCTATAATTTGAAGTGTTACATTTCAGAAATGTGACAATGAAACCTTTGCTTTTCCAGAGACTTGTGTTGGTTTCTCTTAACGTATAACCTGAATAATCATGGGTGTGACCTCCCTAACGCCCTGCTTTCTAACCAAAGACAGTTGCCCTGCTGTACGTTGAACAATCTGACCAGTTTTCAGCACCACGAACCACTGATTCTGAAATACAGAGAACAGTAATTCTAACACAAATTAGCTCCACATCCTGAGTGCAACTGTAATATCCTTCCCCACCAGGGGACTTCAGATACTCCCAAATCCATTGGCAAGCATCCTATGTGCTGGCCTAAGCCCAGAGGTCTTGGGATTCAGACACCCCCACCAAGACACCTGATCTGAGCAGGAGGCTAATAGCCATACTCTACGCCCCCTTGTTTTTGCACTCATGGCGATGATCCACCTGCTCCCCATTGCTCTGAGTGGCCTCCCCGAATAGAGGGGTGCAGAGAGTTGCCTGTGTTATCAGTAAGAAGAGCTTGCTCTTATTTTAGGGAGCTGGGAAGGGCCTGAAAATCTCTCTGAGTAAATGAGCAGCCTAACACTGTATAATGCTCTCCCCACCCATGCCTTCATCCTCCGGCAGGTCTGGATTAGCATCCTATTGTGCATCTTCCCTCACACTCCTGCAGAACTAAAAGTGAGGGCTGTGGGAGCTTCTGCCCTCACTGAACAGAGCTAGGGCTAGGTCTCAGGGGCCATAATTTTTGCATTTCCATTTCCAAGTGTTTTGATTTGGGCAAATGTTTAACTCTTGTTTGAGGGAATGTGAAGACAGGGAAGTTTACAGCAGCTGTGCGCTTCTTGGTGTAGAAGATTTGGAAACTAGTTTTATTTGCTTCAAAGCAAATGGGTTTAATTATCATTTATTTATGGTGATCTATTAAGCACTTACATACAAATATACCCATGCACTGAACTCTGTTTGCATTGAGGTTTATAATATTGCATAATTAATGCAATGTGCATAACACTATGAAAAGCCTCACAGTTACAGAAATTAGAGCTGCCTGACTAGCTACCTACCGTGGAGCAGTCAGGGATTCCTATGGCACACAGCAGAGCTTGTCTTCACTCATTCTCCAGACACCAACACAAATCAACTCCTTGGCAGTGGCAGATTTTCTAATAGCAGTGGGATAGGAACATTTTGGGATAGTCTGGTGTCGTCCCTCAAGACAAAGAAGTGCCTAATGAAGCTGATAATGGCTGCATTGTCTTCTGCCTTTTTGATTCTTATGGTGATAGAAATAAGAGTTTGTGCACAGCATACCCATCTTTCATCTCCTGCCAAGGAGGCATTTTGGTCCATTGGATTAGAGTCAGGAGGACTGGGTTCTAGTCTTTGTTGTGTGATCTTGAACAACTCGTTA
This sequence comes from Crocodylus porosus, assembly GCF_001723895.1. Classification (NCBI taxonomy): domain Eukaryota; kingdom Metazoa; phylum Chordata; order Crocodylia; family Crocodylidae; genus Crocodylus; species Crocodylus porosus. Next base: position 6,748,178 of record NW_017728927.1, read on the forward strand.
AATCTCTCTGTTCCCTCACTTGATATTGAAGCTGTAACCCTTTCATGTTTCCTGTTCCTTCACAGCTCATAGATGAAATGCTAAGTCCCATCATGACTTTGCGTGCAGGTGGCAAGTGGCCAAATACAGACACAAGCAGGAAGGCCTGAGGTCTACAGGTAACGACAAGATTCAGTGGACCCAGATGTCCTTCAGTTGAATTCCTTCCTTGCATCTTGGCATCACTTTCTCCCTCTGTGTATTACCATGAATTACCTTCCTTAACCATTCAGCTTCATCTCAGTACTTGTGAAACGGGGGTTTCTGACGATGGGTGTCATGCCTTCCCTCTCTGTATGTGACCGCCCAGCTGTTCACACCCAGGTCTTACAAGGGCTCAGATCCTCCATTGCTGCTTTTTCTCCAGGGCCATGAGCTGCCATTATATTTTTTGCACCCAGGATAGGTTTCCTTTGCCTAATGCCTGTTCTTATGAATTTCTCAGCTAGTTCCATGTTCCTCTGTCCTGTTTTTGACTGCTATGGCTGCATTGCCTAGCTTGTGATGGAGTGGAAAGTTAACCAAAGTGTTTTTGCACATCCTTTGTTTTCCGTGACTGTCCATTGCCCATTCTACATCTCCAGTGCACAATACAGGACATGGAGGAAACAGTTCTTGGCTTCCAAAAAGGGCCTCTGGTTCATGTACTCGGACCCAATGATACCACCTTGTTAAGAGCAATATTTGATAACCATCTGCCAGTGGCTACAGAGATCTCTTTGCAGTCATTATCTGTGAAGGTTAATAAATGAAGTCCTAGGCTTTTAACCCAGCTCAGACATAGTGTCAGGTTGAAAGGTGTCCTGGGAGCAATGTTTATTACTTCTTTCTCTCTTCACTGTAATTCAGATTGCGGCTAACATGACTAAGACAATCTCAAAAATGCAAAAGGTTTTCTGCGGTTCCACTGAATGGGGAAAGGCTGTTGATTTATTTCTGCTGCAGAAGAAACCTCTGAAATGAAAAGAGAGCCCATAAAATGCATGGCCTCGTTTCCTCTAGATGTATACGCTTGGTGATATTAAGTTGTAAACATTTTCCAGGTGAGATTTATAGGGATATATTAACCATAATTTCATAGTTGGTTGGGTCAGAAGAGACCTGAGCAGATCATGAAGTCCGATCCCTGCCATGGCAGGAAAGAGTACTGGGATCAAACGACCCCGGCTAGGTGATTATCTGGCTCCTTTTGAAGACCCCCAGGGTAGAAGCGAGCACTACTTCCCTTGGAAGTTGGTTCAAGCTCCTAGCTGCCCTGACTGTGAAGTAGCGCCTCCTGATGTCTAGCCTGAATCTGCTCTCCGTCAGCTTATGGCCGTTATTCCTTGTTACTCTGGGTAGTGCTCAGGGGAACAGGGTCTCTCCCATTCCCCCCTGGTAAGTTTTTAGGAGGCTGCCAGATTCCCTCTCAGCCTTCTTTTGTAGAGGCTGAACAGGTTCAGGTCCCTCCATCTCTCCTCGTAGGGCCTGCCCTGCTGCCCCTGATCATGTGAGTGGCCTCCTCTGGACTCTCTCCATGTTGTCCACATCCCTCCTGAAGTGCGGCGCCCAGACCTGGATGCAGTACTCCAGCTGCGGCCTGACCAGTGCCGCATAGAGGGGGAGGATCACCTCCCTGGACCTGCTCGAGATGCATCTGTGGATGCACGACAAGGTACGGTTGGCCTTCCTGACCGTGTTCTCGCATCGTCGGCCCACGTTCATCTTGGCATCAATGATGACTCCAAGATCCCTTTCTGCCTCTGTACTGGCGAGAAGGGAGTTCCCCAGCCTGTAGGCATGGTGCCGGTTGTTCCTCCCCAGGTGCAGCACCTTGCCTTGTCAGTGTTGAATCCCATCCTGTTCTCATCCGCCCACCCCTGTAACCTGTTCAGGTCCACCTGTATTCTGTCCCTCCCTTCTAGCATGCCCACCTCTCCTCACATCTTAGTGTCATCCATGAATTTGAACAAGGTGCTTTTCACCCCCTCATCCAAGTCACTGATAAAGATGTTGAACAGTATACTTCATAGGTTTTTTAAGTCAGAGACACTCATGCTGCTGAGGCCTGGGTGTGCCTGTGTTTCACAAGCTAAGCAACTAAAAACCCACTCAACTCTTTCATTAGCAGTTGTATTAAGGTAGCATTGAAGAAAACCAGCCAAGATTGGCCCCTAGGATGCTAAGCACTGCACAAACACACAGTTAGCAGCAGTTCTTGCCTGGAAGATCTTAAGACTTTAAATTGACAAGACAAGGAAAGGGTGGGAAAAAGAGGTGTGGAGAGGTGAAATGACTCCATCCAATTTAGACAGCAGGTTATAGGCCAAGCTGGAGCTAGAGCCCATGTCTCTTTGCCCCTTGCAGGTCTGAAGCCTTTGTTAAGGAAAGAAAAAGATTCAGTAGGTGATGCAGGACACGAAGATTTACAAAGTCCTTTCCAGTCACTAACAATTTATGAATCTATGAATCTATGCCCTTTCCTTGGAGCCTGTGCCTAACCAATGCCCCAGCCTGATATTTAGGCTTGAGGCTGTGTTACACTGTTTTTTTGATCATATGTAAATCCAAGGTCCCAAAGGTTTCTGGCCAGTAAGACAGAATCATAGGATCATAGAAAAAGAGGGTTGAAGGGAGCTCAGGAGGTCACATCTAGTCCAACCCCCTGCTCAGATCAGGAGGTTGATGGCTCTGCACTTTTCCACTGGACCAGGGCTGTTAGCATGAGGGACCTGGCTGCAATTCTAGGTGGATAATCCCATCCTGCCTCTCTAGCCCTCTCCTGCAGTTTTCAGTGAGCTTGAGGCTCCTTCATTCCCTTTCCTAAAAGGCAGCGTGGCTTTGCTAAGGTCTGTCCACACTGCAGTGACTGCAGGTCATACAGATAAACCCCAACTAGCTTCAAGCTGGCTAGTGGCTCGCTCCGGCACCGCAAGCAGGGCAGCTGTGCTCACGTGCAGCTCGGCACGGACTCACTGCCCGAATACTCTCACAGAGCTTCCTGGCTGTGTTTGGCAAGTCGGTGCATGGCCACATCAGCAGTAGTTCCCAAGCGTGCGTGCCTGTTGGACCCTTACTCGTGCTGACCTGCCACAGCTCACAGGATGAGCCCCCGCATCTGGCAGCATTTGAATAAAAGATCTGATATGGAACAAAAGCCTGGCCTTGGCCACAGGAGATGTCACCACCAGGATGTCCAGCCCATGCACCCATTAGCACGTGTGGGCTTGTGTGACTAAACCCACGCTCAGAACACATCTGAACCCAGCGGATGAATGGGATGTTGGCATCTCTGCGTGCAACACAGCACAACAATAGTCATGGCTCTTCCTTTGTCTTCCAGGCTGTTTGCCTCATTCTTATTTCTCTCTTCCTCGCTTTCCTTTCGTTTAACTGTTCCCTCCCAGCTTGCTACAAAAAGAGGCTGATTAACATAACTGAGATGACACCAGGGAAGGCAGTGTGTTTGGTGTGATGTGGGGGTCTGGGGAAGGCCTTTGGAGACGTGGACAGTGAACTGTATTGGCCTTTCTCTATGGAGATCTGACTTCAGCTCCAGACCAAAGTAGCAAGTGTAAAGGAGTTAGCTGGACTTCTTGAGTCTCAAATCTGTCAGCATAACTAGTAGGTCTTGTTCGAGAGGGCTCTGGAAGGGGGTAGCACGGGGACTTGGAGACTGGCTCAGCTGGTAGACAAGTGCCCAGCAACGCAACTGGTGCTCAGAGCTTCAGCCTGGGAGAGCAGGTTTCTGTTCCCCACCCAGACATGGACTTGCTGGGATGTTGGGCAGGTCTCCTATCCTCGTCCAAATGTATAAAATCAAACAGTCCCTATTCACCCCCATGGCGTAGAGGCCTGGGGAGAGGTTTAACCACTTTGGATCAGATCTCTGGTGCTGTGAAACGTCCCTAGTGCTTGACTGCAGCAAAGCTAAGGGGCCGGTCTTCAGGGTCCACGAGGCTCTTGGCATTACTTGGCTGGGACCTGCCAGCAAAGAGCTAAGGAGAACTAGTCCCACACTGGAGGAAGAGGCTCTGCTTAACTGGCTGATATGCAAGCCTGTCATCCAAAGCTATCAGAGATCCTCATTTCCCCTGGGGGAGCAGGCTGGTACCCCATTGAGAACTGAGTAAAGTTTACCCAAGGTCACGCACGGAGCCAAGAGAAGAACCGACAAATCTGGGCTCTCTGTCCCCTGTGGTAAGCACCGGACCTTGATTTCCCCTGCATCAGACAGGCAGGCTGTGTAGCAGAATCTCAGCTGCGGAGTCTCATGATCTTTGTTACCATTAATCTGTTCATCCATCCTGCATCTTTAGGCCTACTCTGCTGGTTAGTATGGAGAGACTTGAATGCAAAGGAACTGCAGCCAGAACAAATGTAGCATCCGGATGAGGCACTCTGAGATGATCGCTGATCTCTACATCAGCCTTCAGGTCTCCAGGGATCCCTTGCTCTGATCTGCTGTGCACTGCCTCATTTAAGCTCAGGTACATCTTACTTAAGGAAAAATATGCACATGCCTGCCATGTGAACAGAAATGGCCTGGGGAGGCATTTTTCACTCACGCTGTCTCCAGTAATTTGTCCGTACAGTCCCCTTGCAACACACGGCTGGGATGGGCACCTGCACATTCAAATTTCCAGAGCTGGACCAGACAGCTTCCTTACTGCAGCTCAGTTACAGGCCCTCCTAAGCCTTTTTCCCCCTTAACTCTGAGAGAGATTAGGGGAGAGTTTGACAGGAGCCAGTTTCCTCCATGTCTCACAACCGGACTCCCGCCGGCTTGGCTCATTGCTGCGTTGCTCCCACTTTGTTCCCTGTTGATTGCCAGAAACACGAGAGCGTATTGCTTACAGCCAACCTGACCGCCCGCCCTGGGGATGGCTGGGGACTGTCAGAGGCAATCAGAATCAACGAGGAAAGCGCAGCGTTGCTGCTTTTGTGGGCTACATGAGAGGAAACGCAAAGGGGGCTCCCTTCCAGCTCTTGGCAAGCAGCAGCCCCAGGCATAACTACTCTGCAGCATCTTTGACCCAAGCTTTGCAAAGTGAATGAATCCAGCCTTCCAGCACCTGCGCTGCCCTCGTGCCCCTGCCCCAAGTATGGCACCTCTAAACCACTCCACGTTGCACCCCCACATGCCGCTCTGAAGCACAACCCATTTGTGCCCACTCCAGGTGCCAAATCCCAGACATGAAGCAATGCAGCTGCCCTCAGTGCCAGTGAGAACACCCAGCACACTGGAGCTGTTGCAGGCTCAGGGCCACTGTACTAGGCCTGCACTGCCTAGTTTTCAGGGGCCATTGCATGCAGAGTGGGAGCCAAAAACGGTGGCAGTGTGGTCGTCACACAGTCAACCAGTGGCAGAAGCTGGAACTGAAGTCAAGTAATTGGGTTCCCAGTCTCTGACCAGCACCCTATGAAGAACACCTTCAAGCTGAGAGCAGTTTGGCATGTCTGTGCCAGGTAATATAGAATCACAGAAAATGAGGGTTGAAGGGAGCTCAGGTGGTCGCATCTAGTCCAACCCCTTTGTCCAAGCAGGACCAGCCCCAGCTACATCATCCCAGCCAGGGCTTTGTCTACCTGGGTCTTCAAAACCTCCAAGGACCAAGAATCCACAGCCTCTCTGGGCAGCCTGTCCCAGTGCTTCACCACCCTGCTCGTGAGAAAGTTTTCCTCATATCCAACCTCAACTTCCCTTGCTGCAGCCTGAGCCCATTGCTCCTTGTCCTGTCATCTGCCCCCACTGAGACCAGTCCAGCTCCATCCTCTTTGCAGCCCCCCTGCAGGGAGGTGAAAGCTGCTATTAAATCCCCGCTCTAAGTGCTCCTGGAAGGGCCCTACCCTGCATCTCCAACTTCCCATCAAGGGTTGGAGATTTTTACTCAGTAGTGTGCCGGCCGCAGACTTGGCTGAATTCATCTGGAGTCTGGACTCGGTCACCCAGGTTGCAAAGTCAGCCAGATGGATGATCTGTAGCATAAGTGTGCGATGTGGTTCGATTTCTGCATCTAACTTGCACATAAATGGCTACGATTGTGCATGGGCACTAGGTACTTGCAAGTTGCTATTTTCTGTGTGCAGCTATGAGAGGTAAGAGCACAAATGCACCCCCCTCCCTGTGCACACACACCAGGCTCCAGGGTCCCTGTCTGGCCGTCGTCTCCATCCTGTACGGGGCTCTGTGCCCAGCTCCCACCCTCACCATAGTGAGATGTACTCTGTAACTCTAAAGGCAGGTAGAGACTTGTGGCTATAAAATATCTCATTTTTACTCGGTCGTCATCGTGTAGCAGAAGTGCAGTAAAAATGATCTATATGTAGCAGGAGGCTTCTTACATTTCACTTTCTCAGCTTCCAGTTCTCTAGCCTAATTTTCTTCTCTCCATAAGCAGGCACCAGGACAATACAACTGCCTTCCTCCACCCAGCTAAAGCCCGAATCTAGAGAGAAAAATCACAGCCCTGCACCACTGATGTGACGCATGGAGAGTCCCTTCCCTTTTTGGTAAGATCCCATAAGCCCTGCTGGGATCAGCACGTTCCCTGCTTTGGGGCAGACCAACACACCGAGACCAGAATATTTCACGTGAGAGTCCAGCAGTGACTTGCCCTGGTGCAAAGAGCCTGTCAAACGAGTCCCTCGAGGGCTGAATGGGCAAATTCAGCTCAGCCCTCACAACAACCTGGCACCTTTGACACAAAGGCCTAACCTCCCTGGACACCCACTGCTGAACTTCAGGTTGCTGTTCTCAGGCAGCAGAATTGTAAAAACCGGTTTGAATGGGAAACTGCACCATGAGAAATCATCCACAGACTGCTTTGCATTAAGCAGGGTTTAAACAGGGGCTCCAGCTTCTTATGCCATTACCTGGATTTGTTTTTGTGACCCCTTTGTTGCTGTGGGATCCTTGCCTGTATGCCTCTCCCTTCCTCACTCCCCCTTGCATCTCCCTCTCCTCCTCTTTTCCCACCTTTTGTATTCAAATCACTCACTCCACTTTATACCCTGCTCTGTGCCATCCTTTCCCAGCATCTGATGAAGTGAACTCAGCTTGTGCTCTGTCTTTTCTTTAGTTAGTCCATGCGGTGCGCATCTACCCAGCCTTCAGCTTTCCTTCCTAACCTCCTCCAGACTCTGCGTGAGTTAGTCTCTAAGGTGCCAGCCTGCCCTGCCGCCTGACTTCACACTGACAAGGCTACCTACCTCTCTGCACTCCAAAAGGAGAGCCTCACGGGCTGATCCTGCATTCTTTCACATCCAAGGCAAATAGATAACCCCAAGGAGAAACATAGCTGTGCAAAGGACCCAGGAGGCCTGACTTGTAACAGCAACGTTAGTGGGAGCTTTGGGTGTGCAGAGAATGCAGGATTGGACCCAGCATCCTGCTGAATATCTAAGCTCCTTCCTTCCTTCTGCTGCCATCTGCTATGAAAGAAGCCACGTCCCCTCTTGGTGCATGAGGTCAGTGCAGTCCCCTGGGTACAACAAAAGTAGCTGGATTTCACCACTCAACCCCTGTGCACAGTCTCTCTCCAGGACAGGCACCAGCTTTGCATAAACCAAGGGGGAGTTGAGCTGAGGGGCACAGCTGCCTTCTGCAGGGAGCCCTGGAGCCCCAAGGCAGGCTGCCCGGCTGGTCCATAGAGCTTGAACCTTTTTGACCAGACAGCGGTTCAGTATGAGGTGCTTGGGGTATGGTCCTAGCGGTAGGTGACAGACAGCCCATGTTGCTGATAGAAGTTGGCCTGCTGCTGCGATGATTTGTACTGGCATTACTGCTGCTTGCACACGTGTGCGTGCACACACATGCACACACACACACACACACACACAGAGTGGTTCTTAGACACTGGAGTGTGAGGATAGAAGCCGGCCTGCTGCTGAGATGGGTTGTGCAGGCGTTACTGCTGGTTGTGCATGCATGTACACACATATGCGTGCACACATGCACACACGCACTGGTTCTTACATACCAGAACATGAGGATAGAAGCCAGCCTACTGCTGCTATTGGTTTGTGCAGGCATTACTCGTGTTGTGCGCGTGTGCACACATGCACACACACACACACACACACACGCATGCACACAGACACACACACACACAGAGTGATTCTTAGACATTGGAGTGTGAGGATAGAAGCTGGCCTGTTGCTGTGATGGTTTTTGCAGGCCTCACTGTGCACGCACACACACATGCACACACACTCACACCCCGCATAACAAACCCCAGACATCTCTCCGTGCTTAGCCCCCAGCCTCCTGCCTGGCCCCTCCCCAGCAGCGCAGCCCCCAGCCCTGCCACGTCCTTGTTCATGCACTTCCCTCCCTGCCGCCCAGCTCCGGGGCTGACGGCAGCCCTGGCATTTCTGCTTTGCTGCCTGCGTGGCCCAGCGTTATGGTGCACTGCCATCTGCTGAGCGAGCGTGCTCAAGACGCCACGGCGCCCACGCCACGGCACCCCTTACTCACTGGGGTTTTGTGTGAACAAATTGGCGCCTTAACCTCCTGAGTCCCAGGCTGCTTGCCCTCTGTTCTCACCCAGGGGTTCAAGCCAGGATATCCCCAACTTGGCCACTGGTGCTGGGAGCTGTCATTATATTTGGATCCTCTCAAATCAGACTCCCAGGGCCACATCCTCCTCCTCCTGTGAACACCCTTTCACTTCATGTCGTCTCCAGCCATGCCCCGAAGCCTGAGCTTAACATGACTCTTGTGCTCCAGGGCTGTGGTAAAGCAAGGCCTGGCTAGGGCGTAACTAAAGCAGAGGCCAGGCTGGCAGCTCGGCGAGAATTAATCCCCGGAGCGGCCGTGCAAACAGTGGAAACACCCAGGTGAACACGTCTGCGGAAATACCAGCTGCGGAGGAGTGGGCAGGAACTCCCTGTGCTGGAATGCAGAAGCTGGATGCCGGCGGGAGCCCAGCCAGGGTGGGCAACCCGCCTTGCCGAGCAAGAAAGTCAGCATTCATTCACACTGAACATGACCACGGCCGCCTCCTCTCGCTCCTGGAAAAGAAACGGAGAGGAGGCCCTGCTCCCCGCCAAGCCAGCAGGGCTGGACGGAGCTCAAGGAGCATGTTTGCCTGAGCAGAGGAGCAGCAGAAATGGCTGAAGGTGGAAGGAGCCGATGACGGGGACCAGCGAGGACCCCTCTTGTCTTGATCCTCTTCGGTCTGGATTTTCTCCTGCTGCACGTGGGGAAGCCTGTGCATGCAGGTGCTTGTTCAGGGAGGCTGGGAGCACACTGAGCGGGGATCTCAGCGCTCGCACACCGTCCTTCCAAGTGATGCTTTGACCTCTCCATGAGAGTGGTTTGTGAATGCTGCAGACCTGGTTCTGCACTGAGAAACTCCCCAGCACTCCCAGGACCTCTGGGGCAGTTGAGACTGCTCCTGAGTCATTGCCCAAATGCCAGCGTGGCCTGGGGAAAGTGGCAGCACCTGGGCTAGGCTGGTGACCTCCAACGCCCTATCAGCCTCCTGAGCCCACTGGCATTTGCCAAAGGGCAGGAAAGTGCAACGCTGGCTTTGATTAAAGCCCCTTGCTCACAGGCATGCTAGCAAGGCAATCTTCAGCAGGTCTACAGTGCTCCAGTCCTGGAAACAGGTATACCAATGTTAACCCCTGATGAGGCAGATTTCAATTCCCGTGGCCTGGGCTTTTCTGCCTCCTGTTGCATTTTCCTTGTCTGTGCAGCTGTGGATGCTACTGGAAATACAGACAGGAAAGGAGAGACCCATGTCAGTGACTTAAGAGATTCAGACACCAGGGTGCATGTCCGCTGGAGCCACAGCTATGGTCAGAGAAGGCCAGAAAGCACCAGCAGACCCTCCGGGGTGTCCTCCTGTGTAACCCAGGTCTTCGAATCCCATCCAGGCATTCCTGCACCGAGACCAACAACCTACAGCTGGTCCAGAGCTGGCTGTTTAGAAAGGCACCCGCATCTCTACCCAAGTGTGACCCACGCATCTTCTGTCAGTCCAACAAGGCCTCCTAGGATCAAAGCCTGATGCCACAGAGGCCAATGGCAAACTTCATCCAGAGCAGGATGGGGCTTTCGTACGCTCCGGTATTTGGTTTTGGATAGGCTGGGGCTGAGCAGGGCGCTCTGGTTTGAGTAGTCTTTCAGCACCACAAAAACGCTCTTACACTGATGTAAAGAAGGCTACTAGTCCAGAAGCCCAAAATGCAAAGAATATTCATCTGGCCACCACTGAGGTTGGGAGCTGCTCTCGAATGAAGTGCCAACCCTGCATGGGTGCAAGTGGCCTCAGCTTGGGCTGGCAAAAACAGGGGGCAGGCGCAGCAGGTTCATGAAGCAATGCAGGTTTATTTACTGTGACACGCGCACCAAGGCAGGGGAGCTGGAAGTGACAGGTGCTCTGGTTTCAGACAAAGGCACGGATGTGATACACAAATACAGGCCTGCGTACTGTCAATACAGAGGGATGGGCGCTTTCCAGAATAGCATTTATCACCTAGAACCAGTCGGAAACCAGACTTGGACATCCGCCCCGCAGAGAAAGCCTGAGATTTCTCCATTTGCAACCAGAGCATTATCTCAGGATTTCCTGCGAAAGGGAAATTCCAAAATATAGAAATGAGGGACAGTCAAAATCGTTTGTTGCAGCTTCGTCCTTTGGATGCATTTCATACTGACGGTTACGTTATATTAAAATACAGGAAAAATATTCATAAGAGGCATTGTGTGCATGCAATGTCCAGTATAATTCTATCTGAAGAAAAATACAATATGGAAATACTTACATGCAAGTTGAGATGAAGTATCTAAAAGTTAACTGAAACTAGGTCATTTTTGCAAAAAGGTGAAATGTCGACAAAATGTGTCGTTTTCTCCCCCTTGCCCCCCAAAATCACTCTACTATTTGTAACACTTGTTTCCTCAGGGTCACAACCAGAGAGCAGTCTCTCTGAATACAGTTTACAATATCTGATTGGGGCAATGGGCTGAAATGTCCTTTTTAGTTCATCACAGCTGGCAAGATAAATATCAGCCAGGTCAGTCCTTGTTGGAAATGCTCTGCTCCAATAGAAAAGTATCTCCTTGCTGCAATCTCCTTGGCAATAACCATTGTCCATTGGAACAGGCTGCTCTTCTATCCTATTGTGCCAACACCCCCTGCTAGATCTCAGTAGCATTTTCTCCATGCGCAGCAGCAAAAGGGCAACAGAGCACATTTCTGAGAGAGCAAAAGGCAGTTTTCTGCAAGGCAGAGGCATTGTACAATTGCCATTAAAAATAGGAGTATAGAAAAGAGATTGCAGGTTTGTTCGGAAAAGTAAACCTAGCTGTGTCCCTGCTGCGCACAGTGTGATAACCAATCACTCCCCACCCAGACAGAGGACACAGTATTGTTTAAGGACACAGCTTAGACCTGTGATTCGCAACCACGGTGCCCTTGGGATGCCCTGAAAACCTTTCCGGGCTGCTGCGGGGTGCCCCATAACGTCAGCACTGCTAGGTGTGCAAACATGATTCACAAGATAAACCCAGGGTTTTCAACTGGGAATCCACAGTACTAAAAAGTCTGTGATCTGAGCTCTGTGCACCAGAAGAATTGCTCCAGTATTTTCCTGTATTCAGAAAATGAGCAGAAACGAAGAGCTGGCGCTTTCCAAGGGATGCCTCAAGTCTCAAAAGGTTGAAAACCTCTACCTTAAACATTTGCATAATGCAAGGCTATCGTCTCTGCTCAGCTTCTATGGGACACTCCACCGTGTTTAGCAGAGAAGACGGAGGTCAAACAATGAAGGGAAACCTGCTCTTCTGAGTCAGAGAGGAGGCAACACTTGAAAATACATCGGATGCCTCTTACAATCCTGCGATTGCTGGCAGAGTCCTGGAGGGGCAGCTAGTCCAAGCCCTGCACGCTTGTAGGCTTCCCTGCTCCTGCACTATCCCAGCTAGACCCCCTCACTGGCCTTTTCCAGAAAACCTCCAGGAGTAACCTCTGCCAATGGCCAGTCGAACACCCATTGCTCAGCTCACCCCAAGTGTCAGGCCACCGCTCCCAGACTCACAGAAGCCCTGGGGACAGAGCTATCCCATAGCAGCAGGCTTCAAAGAGGGTCTGTGTGTGCTGCAGGTCTCCTCTTGGCCCGAGAGAGCGCATTCCACAGACACACACTTACCTGGCAGGGGAAGCAGCGTGACCACGTAGGCGAGCTCCCCCCGGCCGGGGGGGTACCATGAGCTGTGAGGTGGTGTGACTGCTGGCTTGCTGGAGC
>NW_017728927.1:6760464-6763904 GCF_001723895.1 Crocodylus porosus
AAAAAAAAAAAAAAAAAAAAGGTCTCCTCTTGGCCCCTGTGTAATAGGCCAGATTTCCCAAGCTGCTCACCAGCCATCTAGATGCTAGCCCTGGTTGCTCTCAAGGCTGGGGAGGGAGATGGGGAGTCCCTGGTTGGCAGCAGTGGGGGGAATTCTCCATGAGAATGAGCACGTGGGAGACTCCAGCCTTTACATTGAATTGCTTTGGATTGAAATGATAATATAAACCTCTCATACAGAAAACACTACAGTTAATTAACAGTCAATTAAACTAACAGCCCTGTAATGCTCACCACCCAGCACATGGCACAGTCATACACGGACCATCAATCAGCTCAACCAAAGACATCAAAACAGCGGAGCTGCCCCTTTTTCTCTCTCTAGTTGCCCCAAGAATACACTCCCAGCCTTCTCCCCAAACCCTGGGAGACGTACGGGCTGTGTAGCCTCCTGACTGAATGCAAAATGCAACCTCGGCTGGCTGGCTGGATCCTGGAGAGCTGAATTTGCCTGTTTGCACAGCACTGCTGTGAATCTAAACTGCTATTACCTCATCAGTGGCCTGGCAAGTTTGGAAATAGGCAAACGGGAAAGCAGTGAGGTAATGTTATTCTGGTGCTTTCTTTGTGTCTGCTATCTCAATCTTCTCTTCATTCCCAGAAGTGATCATAGCGCTATGGCACTGTCAGGCCGGAGACAAACGGCTAGTCTCAGGGACTGGCTGACACCCCTGCCCAAGCGGTGTCCCCCAACCTAGAGCCACCTCGGGTGAGATGGGAGTTCAGATGCTGCGGTCCAGACGGCCCTTGGCTTGTAACTGCGATGGTTCAGGAGGAGCCTGATTAGCATAACTCTTTGAAGCGGGTTTCGTCAAGTTGCTAGCAATTGCTTCGGGACTGGCTGAGACATTTCATTTCACCCAAGCCACCAAAATGCTCTCAGCCTGTTACCATTTCAGGCCAGCTTCCCAGCCACAGGGGTTAGAAGGGAAGGTCTCCGTCCCAGACATCCAGGCCCACCATGGCAAGGTGCCGGGCAAGGGATTGTTTTGGGCAGTGTGAAGGCAGAGTTGCAATAAAGGAAATTCCTTGGGGAGTTTTCTTCCGCCTACTGTGCGTTATGGGCCCTTTGGACAATGTTTGTGCTGGGACGGGGCCCTGGGGAACTCACGTGGGTTCCTCCGAAAGCTTTTGATTCTTATCCGAGGACCCTGCCCACAGCTGACATGCTCCTTTCCCAAAGTCTCCCTGGCTGCCCCGAGCCCCGGGCCACCCTCGGGGGGGACTTTGCTCTCTGTTCTGGGGAGGCAGGGAGGCTGGGGAAAGGAAACGGATCCGCCCCAGGTTCAGGCGGGGATCAGGGTGGGCCGGCTTCCTGGTTCAGCCCTGAGCACTCAAGGGGCTTTGTGTGCCTTTTGGAGTGGAACAAATAGAGAACGGATCTTCTGACAAATGGATCGAGCAGATAAACCGGGAAACTCTCCCTAAAATACTACCGCCCCTGCCAGGAAGCCCTCTTAATCTAATCCCTCCAGGCTGGCACTGGCAAACTGAAGCACAAAGTCACAAACAAGCACCCGCGATGAGGATGGACTCAGATCCAGATCCAGATCCAGCCCCCACGCACCTGTCTCTAAAATGGGCATCAGCAGGACCCCAGGGGTGAACACCTGTGCCCACCTGGTGTGGACTCAGCCTTTGCAGAGCCTCAAAGCTCAGACCTGGCCAAGCTCAAAACCCTGCTCCCAAATTGGATCCTGATCCTGGGCTGTGCCTCACGCGCATCGCTCTTCCAAAGTGAGGCCAGTCAGTAAAGTCCAGGCCCCAGGGTCCTTTGTCAGCATAGTGAGAAGTGTTCGCAACCGCTGGCCCCATCACACAGGAAGCCTCCTAGCTCCAACACATATGGCAAATCGAATTCCCCATTTGCCCAGGACAAAGCACATAAACTCCCAGGCCAGGCTGTCCTGGCCCTGACCGGAGTGCCCACAAGCAGCACCACCTCCCCCTACAGCCGCGTGGCCCTCAGGAAGAGGTGAATTTACCTCCTGTCCAAAAACCTCCAAGGAGCTGAACTGGGGGGATCAAGGCCCCGTTGTATTGCTTCATATTTGTATGCCAACTGCCCACAGCTTCTGGGGTAGCGGCACTGAAGATCAGGATGATCAAAGCCGGGCTGGCTCTGTTCAGGGCATGGCACGCAGCTACAATAAATAATGGGTGCCTCGGGACGCGCTTGGGTATTCTTGGCAAGTGTCGATCCTCCGGACCGCGGTGTGCGCGCGAGAGGTCTGTGCAACTATCACATCCAAACCTTCAACACGTATGCCAAGTATAGAGGAGTGGTGGCTGCCCTAGACCTACCATCCCTGCCATAGACCATCGGGGCAGAGTCCACAGGCCAGACCAAGTCCAGATGTTCACTGCCTTGATGGTTGTAGCTTCTGCCAGAGAGTAACAGATATAACAACTGCTTCTGACTGCTTAATGTCTCAGCCGGGGCGTGTTTCCATCAGGGTGATCTCCCTTAGCCTTTCTTCAACCCAGGAGTACCCCCAAGGCAGTGGGGCTAGGGTTTTGGGGTGCTCTATACCCGCCTGACTCTGGAGGTTGCAATGAGTAGCCCCATCATGTTGCCACCAAGCCCTCTAGTCAGATGCAGGTCATACCCTTGGGTATTAGGACATGCATAAATATGTGGGTGGATTATGTGGGTAGGTCAATGTCTTCACCTCCGCCTTTCCCAGAGAGCAGAGTGGGAGAGGAGCTGTGTGGCGCCGGACAGGGGATGGTGGCAAAGGAAGGGCATCTGATCTTGTTTCACAAAGGAATAGCTGTGTCTCAGCCCAGCACCGGCGGCTGGATTACACGGTGGTAGGTGCACCGGGGACCTGACTCCGGGTTGCCCTGCACCACATGCTGTCACTGAGCGGAGTCTGCCACCGACTCAGAAATGCACTGGCATCTGCTTCCAGTGCAACGTGCAGGGCGCCGCAGAGCCCAGCCGAGGCACGGAAAAGCAGACGCAGTACCCATCCTTCTCCAGCTCTCGCTGGGCTACTACTGCAGGGAAGGAGAGACTGAATTAGAGAATCCTACTGACAGCATCTCCTGTCCCCGGCCCCATTCACAGAATCACAGAAGTCGGGTCGGGAAGGACCTTATAGATCTTCAAGTCCGACCCCCTGCCTGGGCAGGAGAAAAAACTGGGCTTAAATGAGTCCAGCCAGGTAGGCATCAAGCCTCCTCTTAAAGACCACCAGGGTAGGAGCCAGCACCGCTTCCCTTGGAAGTTGGTTCTTGCAGATGTCTAATCTAAACCTCCTCTCCAACAACTTGTGGCTGTTATTCCTTGTTATGTGTGTGTGTGGGGGGGGCACATGGGGAAACAGTGTCTCCCCCAAACCCTTGTGGTCCCCCCTAGTGAGTTTATAGACAGTC
>NW_017728927.1:6764394-6774828 GCF_001723895.1 Crocodylus porosus
GAACAGCGCAGGCCCAAGGACCGAGCCCTGGGGGACCCCACTGCCCACTTCCCCCCAGGTCAAATGTGACCCATCCACCACCCCCCTCTGAGTACGACCCTCCAGCCAACCTGCAATCCATCTGACTGTGTAGGCATCAATGCCACAGTCACCCAATTTCTTAATGAGGATGGGGTGGGGGACGGCGTCAAAGGCCTTGCTGAAGTCCAGAAAGACTACGTCCACAGCAACACCTGCATTGCTCACCTTTTGAATCCATTGTGGCTCCAAAGTGAAACCCTTAAAACTCAGTAGGGAATAAAAGGCCTAATCTGCCCATCGTACCTCTGCTACAAACCTCACTCCTGCTCCTCTTGGGTCAGCCCTGGAGAGGATGATCTTGTAGAAGGATCCCAGGCCTAGGGAAGAGACCTGACTGCTGCTCCGTCCTCTGGTGGCATTTCCATGTCTGGCCGCGAGATGGTGCCGCAAGGCTTTCCCAATGCTCCTTCTTCCCCACTCCTGAGGTTCTGGCTGCTTTTTTAACTGGGTTTAACCCAGGTCCTGTGCAGCTTGATGGGTGTTTGCCCTGGATTTGTAAATCTCCCTGTATCCCTCCAAGTCCATCCTACCAGGGCCAGAGCTTGCCAGGAATGGCTTTAGCTTTCCTACAGGTCATTTGTAGCCTGGTAGGTTGTGAGCAGTTGGCAATGCAAACCTGAAGCAAGAGAATGAGTGCCTTCCTCCCCAGGTCTCTGGTTTATTACAAATGACAATAACCTTTGTTATGGCAGCATATAGGGGCCGACCAAGTACAAGGACCACTGTGCTAAGAGCTGTACTGAAAAGCAGCTCCTGGGTTTGCAATCTAACAACTCACCACAGGGTAACAGGAGACGAGCTTTACTGGGCCCATCTACACGAGACGCTAGATGCGCAGCACACTAAATCTACTGTGCATTAGCACATCACGGCAAAAGCCGTGCTAATGTGCTAATGCACTGTACAATTAGTCTACTGTGCATTAGCATTACTAAAAGACTATGCACCAGTGCTACTGCACAGTAGTGCCGGTTACTGCACATTGAGTGAGTACCTGTTATTACAGGTACTAAACTTAATGTGCAGTAACAACAGCACATTAACGCACATGCAGACGCACCCGCTGTGTATCAGCTGCATCACCGTAAATATGACTGTAGTAAGCAGCTAAATCAACGTGTCTTATCCCTCTTCCATGGATGGCTACACTTACCATCTCCTGCTTACCACCAGGTTAGCACAGACAGAGGGGCTGTCACCCCAGAGAAGCTGATGGACAGTAAAGCCCCACTTTGTCTGTTCACACCTAAACAAACAGGACAGAGGAAAGGTCGGAGGAAAAAGGAATACAGTTGATATCAGGTTTATCTCACCAAGGAGCCCGTTCAGTTCTGAACACAGCGGGCTCTCAGAGGCCCCAGCCATGCTACCCAGAAGCCTTCAACATTGGTATCAACTGTTTGTATCAAGAATCTCTGGAGCTGTGATTTTGCTTTTATTGAAAGCCAGGCATTTTGTGCCTCGACTTACATCGGTGTGGTCCCTGCTCTGCTCTCCTTGGTAGCTGCCCAGCAAGGACCTCAAATTCTTAGCCAGAGAAGCAATAGGTTAAACCTCCCGCTGGGTTTTCACATCCATCCTTGTATCAGGAAAGACCTTTCTTCCATCTGGCCTGGCCCACCTGCACCCAGGTTGGATTTGGCCAAGGATAAAACCCTTCCCATAATACTTGGCATCATGCAGGAGGAAATTCCTGCAGATCCCCAGGCTGCTGATCATCTTATGTTTCTCCACAGAGACAGGAAGACTACTTTCCCAAGCATCTAACAGAAGAACCCCCTGGTTAACTAATACCTCTGGTATTGCTGCCCTAATAACTGACACATAGAAGTGTTTCTTTTCCACATTAGGGATGGAAATATAACACTCCAATTAATCCTCTAATCACAGCCCATTTCATCTGGCTCTTTGCATGGCTTCCAATGCAAAATTGACCTTTACATTTTACACCTCATGTTAACACTGAACTCCATCAAGAACACTAATCTCCCTCTATGGCCACTCCAGGTGCTGACTGACATTGCTAACAGGTACAGATGCCAGCTCTTTCTAAACCAGCCACCTAAATGGGTTATTTTAATTGTGTGTCATTTGTCCCAGGCAGGCAGTATTAGACACTAATAGACTCTAGAAACTGCAGATGTGAAATGTGGGGAGAAAGAGGAGGCTTTAGCTTGTTTTTGAAGAGGCCAAGGGTGAGGAAATAAATTTGACATGGGTACCTGGTCAATAAACTTGAGCAGGGGACTTGACCTTGAGAATGTGAAGGATTTTGTTGGTTTATAAAGAAATACAGAAACCTTGAAGTCTGTGGCCCACTGGGCATTTGTCAACCCATCAAGCATTACTGTTTACTCTCCAGACGCATCCAAATGGCTGCTGGGGGTTCAGGATCCTGGAGGTGAAGAAACCTGTTCCTGCGCTGACAAGTCCTGTGTTCAGAACTGGCACCAGAGGGCACGCACAAGTACTTGCACTTATTGCCGCGTTACATCATGTTTTCACCTCTTGCTCACTGGTGCAAATAAAGCGTCTGCAAAAAGCTGGCTGGTGGCTCCCATCTAAAATGAGGCTTGGTCCAGTTCCCGGCAGACAAGCGTTGGCATTCCCAGCTGGCACACAGGAGCACCTTGGCGCTGCCCTGGCTTTCTAGGCGCTGTTCCTAGCTGCTGGAGATATGCTCTGTGCCACTTTCCCCAGCATGTCGCAAACATCCCTCTCCTGTCCAACAATGGTGACAAAGTCGTCGAGCTTCTCCAAGGGCTCTGTGCCAGCCGCCCCACCGATCTGGATGAGAGAGAGATGCGGGCTGTTCCTGCAGGTGCAGGTGAGACGCTGTCTGAGGCTCGAAGCTGAGTGAAAGGGGCCGTCTAACTTGACATTTACCTGGGACTTGACTTGGCTGTTTACCCTCCTGCTTAATATAAAAAAGTACATAGTGAACAGAGAGAAGAGATCTTTGCAAGCTCAGCATGCTCCCTGCGGGGAAGGGCTCCATCCCGTCATGGCCACCGCGTGCAGAATTGCAGGCGATTCTTCCCCCAGGTAACACTGGCTTGGTTTTTCCTCCCTTTCTGCCAGTGTTTTCTGTTCTCAGTCCCTGACGGCTGTGGAAGACCACCCTGGCTCTGCATGACATAGGTCAGTGGTGCCATGCTGAAGCCTTGAGGAGGTGGGAAAACACCGTGTTGTCTCCAGCAGCACTAAATCAACACTGGGAATGATACCTTCTCTCGCTTTTTCACTCCAGATCCCATCTTTGGTGTGTTTTATGATCAACATGGGGCAGAAAAATGCATGGCTTTCACTTGCTGTGGGGATTTGTTATGCACTCGGAGCACGTGGCAGGGCTGTCTGAAGCTCCCAGCCTGGGCTGTTTCCCACCATGTTGGAGCTGAAGCCTGAGCCCCCTGCACTGCAGGTGGCTGACGACGCACTCAGCTTCCATCTTTAACATCCACAGACCACAGGCTGCTCACCCACACTCCCACTGACCGCAGCAGGGTTACGCAGAAGTAGCTAAGAGCACATTTTAGCATCACTTCTATTAGGCCAGTGACTCTCAACCAGGGTGCCTTGAGATCTTTTCAAGAGTGCCGTGGGGTGCCAGGCAACGTTAGCGCTGCAAGGTAGAACCACAGACAGCGAGGGTGGGAAGGGAACTCCGGAGGTCACATCCTGTCCAACCCCCTGCGCAGAGCAGGACCAGCCCCAGCTACACCATCCCAGACAAGGCGTTGTCTACCCAGGTCTTCAAAACCTCCAAGCATGGAGACTCCACCACATCTCTGGGGAACCTGTTTCAGTGCTTTACTACTCTCCTAGTAAGAAAATTCTTCCTAATATTTAACCTAACCTTCCCTTGCTGCAACTTGAGCCCATTGCGCCTTGTTCTGTCATCACTGAGAACAGCCCAGCTCCATCCTCTTTGCAGCCCACTGCAGGGAGTTGGAGGCTGCTATTCAACCCCCCTCGGTCTTCTCTTCTCCGGACTAAGCAAGCCCAGTTCCCTCAGTGTCTCCTCACCAGTCCTATCCCCCAGCTCCCTCACCATTTTTGTTACCCTCCGCTGGACTCTCTCCAACGTGTCCACTTCCTTTCTATAGTGGGGGCCCCAAAACTGGACACAGGACTCCAGATGTGGCCTCCCCAGTGCTGAATAGAGGGGAAGAAGCACTCCCCTTGACCTGCTGGCATCATACATACCAATGCAGCCCAGGATGCCTGTAGCCTTCTTGGCAACAAGAGCACACTGTTGGCTCATATTCAGCTTATTGTCCACTGTCACCCCCAGGTCCTTTTCTGCAGAGCTGCTGCCCAGCCCGTCCCCCCAGCCTGCACCGGTGCAGGGGATCGTTCTAAGTGCAGGACTTTGCACTTGTCCTTGTTGAGCCTCGTGAGATTCCTTTTGGCCCAGTCCTCCAGTTTGTCTAGGTCACTCTGAACCCTAGCCCTACCCCACAGAGTATCTACTACTCCCCCCAACTTAATGTCATCTGCAGACTTGCAGGGGGTGCACTTTATGCCATCTTCCAGGTTGTTGATGAAGATATTGAGCAAAACCAACCCCCAGGAGAGACCCCTGTGGCACTGCACTTGATACCAGCTGCCAACTACACATCGAGCCATTGATTACTACTCTCTGAGCCCGACGCTCCAGCAAGTTTTCTATCCACCTTACAGTCCATTCATCCTGTCTTAGCTTGCCTGCAAGAATGTTGTGGGAAACCGTATCAAAAGCCTTGCTAAAATCAAGCTACACCATATCCACCAGGCTCCCCGCATCCACAGAGTCAGTCATCTCATCATAGGAGGCAATCAGGTTGGTCGGGCATGATTTGCCCCTAGTAAACCCAGGCTGACTGTTCCTAATCACTTTTTTCTCCTCCAAGTGCTCAGAAATGGATTCCTTAAGGACCTGTTCCATGATTTTTCCGGGGACTGAGGTGAGGCTGACTGGTGAGACTGACTGGATCCTCCTTTTTCCCTTTTTAAAATACGGGCGCTATGTTTGCCCTTTCCCAATCATTCAGGACCTCTCCTGATTGCCAGGAGTTTCCAAAGATGATGGCCAATGGCTCTGCAATCACATCAGCCAACTGCCTCAGCACCCTCGGGTGCATCCCATCTGGCCCTACGGACTTGTCTATGTCCAGCTTTTTTAAATAGTCCCTAACCTGTTCTTTCACCACTGAGGGCTGCTCCCTCCTCCCCAAACTGCTGCCTGGCGCAGTAGCCTGGGAGCTGACCTTGCCTGTGAAGACTGGAGATGAGCAAACATGATTCACAAGATAAAACCAGAAATTTCAATTAGGAATCCAGAGTGCTACTAACATTCAGCCCTGCTGTGGCCTTTCTGGGTTCTCTGCAACAGAAGAATTGCTCTAGTACTCAAATATCAAGTGAAAACTATGAGTTAAACACTTTCTAAGGAGGCCTTGAGTCTAGTGAGGGGTGCCTTGAATTTCTCAAAAGGTTGACAACCGCTCATCTCCAGCCCCAAAGAGAGGATTTGAGACACCCCCTCTTCACCAGGGCCAGGAGACCCCTGCCTTCAAAGCCCAGTGCCCCGCTCCTCGTGGCCTTCCTCGCACGATTGCAGGGTCTTCGTCCCAAGAGCTCGTGTTCTTTCAGATGGTGTCCTCTGCTGCAGACCTACCCTCCAGCCGGCTCTCTACAGTCCCACCCCATGACACAGTTTCTACTAGCAACTAAGGACCATATGATGTCCAACGTATCTGGATAGTCAAAAACACTCCTTGGCCAGTCCCACTCTCTCCCCCAAACAGCCACAGGCACGGGCAGGCCTTACCCCAGGAGCAGTTCTAGTCTTTCTAGGATCTGCGGTTTCAGGATCTGTCTACACTGCCATGCAACGCAGCTTGCTTTAAGTGAGGTATCTTGGGTACCAGTGCAGAGCCTGGCTTTTCAGCTGAGCTCCAAGCTGCCACAAGTATATTGCTACCAGCCTCCAAGCTCGCCCAGTTAAACCTGCCTCGGGTACCTCCAAGCTTGCAATTAAAGAATTGTTTTTGCAAAAATCTAGTTGGTCCAATAAAAGATATCACCTCTACCACGAGTTCTGTTTCCTTTTCCTCCATGCTATACTGCACTCTGTAGCATAAACATGTGCTGCATGGATTTGCAGGGCTGGCCCTCCTTAAATCCTGCCTTTCCCAAGGATCCACAGAAGCTAACCCCTCTCTTGCTGCTCCTCTCAAGCCCTTATCCCAGGCATCCACCGCCCTCTCCTCTCTGAACAGACCCTAACCCTTCCCTCCCCTTAGACTTGACATAACTACTCTGAGTTCTCCCTCTCTCAACCAAGGTCGCCCTCCCCAGGTGATGTCACCTCCTCCTCCAGGTGTTCTCCAGATGTTCCTAGACCCGTCCTACTAGCAGCATCATGGAGTGCTCTCCCTGGATTATGAATTGGGCACCTTTAAAGGCATGGTCATCCCCAAACAAGCAGTATTAAGATTTTTTAGTTCTTTGGCTTCATCTGCCTTGGGAAGATTAAATGATGCTGACAGGGTTGTTACCAGTGGGACGCTCCCAACCCCTGCAGGTGGTGTTGAAATGGTTATAGCTCTTCCTTCACTGAGCCAAAGCAAAGATGCAAATAATCCAGAAACCAGTCCTAAATGCTCGTGGGACACGAGTGAGGGCCTCCTACAAGACAACACACATTCTGCAGTGTACTGGTAAGAGCAGCAGGCTCCTGGCTCTCTTCATACATTTCGTGCTAGCTCGCTGTCACCTTGGAAAAGTCGAGTCACTTAATTCCTCTGTGCCTTGGTTTCCCCATCTGTATAATAGTACCTGTCTCACGGAGACGTCGACAGTGTTAACTGCAAACTTTAAAGTGCTTTGGGCTCAGTGGATGAAGGTGTAAAATATTATTCTTAAATCAGCCAAAGGAACCACCTTACTTTTTTCGTGTGCTGCAAATGTGGCTGCTGGGAGCTCAGTCTAGAGGACTTAACTCAGGACCCTAATACTAATGCTATACAGTACTCCAATCTATGCCCTGGCCCGAGTTGAAAGCTGAATTCAAAAGCAGCCAAACCCAAGATTTCAACCCAAGCTGGCGCGAGTCTTGTGGGAACAGCTCAGCCCGACTGCTGTTTAGAACCAAACTCTGATTTGTCTCCTTTGATCCAAACATCCCTACAGCCTTGAACGTGAACCCTAAAACCCAGCTTTAATTGTACCCCACTACCTTGTTGGCCCATTGCTGCTCTAAACTAGGGGTACAGCTCCACGGCAAACAAGGGGTGCTCTTAATTTCAGTCAATGAATTCGGTCTAAGACAGCAGTGATCTCAAGGCAACCAGGTCAGCAACTCCCTTTCCGGGAAGCCTGGGGATGAATCTGAACTGTTAACCCACATCAAACCTAATTGCTCTGGTCTCCCCTCCTATTCTAAAGGAAAGGTGATTTGTCTACGCTGGGCTGGAGGAAGGGTAGAGTTGCACCTTACCGAATAAATAAAGCAGTGACGCACGCATTTTCATAAGCAACAGCTTACTTCACCTGATGGCTGGTCAACCTGAACTAAGAACAGACACGTTTTTCCACCCCAAGAGAGACAAAAATTAAGTTCCAAGCACAAAAATAAGCATTAAACAAATAGGAACTTGTAGCATCTCTACTCAGTAGCATCCAGTAAAGATTTCTGTCTGCACATTTAGTTATTTTAAAGACCATTTTAATGACAGTAAGTGTATAATAGGGAGTGAAGAGATTTGCTGTGAAATTTTGCAGGAAGATAATCCAAGGAGTTCTAACATATCAAAAAAGTATTGGCTTGCCTCTTCTATGTGGAGTCCTGTTAAAAAGTGTGACACAAAGAAGCAAAGGTTTCCTTTGATTAAATCTTATTTTAATGAGTGCAGGTTCCTATAAAGCAAACAGTACATGTTGTTATATTGCAAATAAGCTATTACAGAGATCTAAAAAATAATGAAAATAAATATCTTCTCTGTTCACTTTCCCCAAGTCTACAGCACTAGGCTGATGTGAAAACACTGTGTTTGGACAGTTAATAAGAAAACCAGAGATTTTTTTTTAAACAGCAGTTGTCTAGATGGTTGCAAAGAGGTCAGAATATCAGGAGAACCAGCATGAAAATCTTCCTCGTAGCAGTAGGAAACAGTTTCCAAGTCAGGCAACCGCTGCTCTTCAAACATCTCTGTTGGAACGAGTTGGCAAAATCAGGAGCTATATCGTGAACTCAGAAAAACTGTAGAGGGAAGAAAAGAGACCACATATTTTTAAAAGGTCCAACTGATATTTGCAGATGTGTGAATCTGGGCAAATTGTTATCACTTCACTTCAATTCTCTTCTCCATAAAAGAAGAATAATGATGCTTTATCTCCTCTAAAGTGCTTTGGGATCCTCTGAAGAATAGCAAAATTGTAGCATCAATAGGATCAGAATTTGACTCACAAAAGGCTGTAAAAGGTGTAAACATAGGTGCAAACACCCCAGCACCTAAATAGTAAAAAATGACATTATGATCCCCAGTCTAGACAGCAGCCAGCAAGCAGATATTGGTCATGGAAAATAAATAATCTGCTAATTTTAAAAAGGGTAGCAAAGACCCTCATGAACCAGTTAAATGATGCCTGTGATGGCAAGGGCATGGTCAGTTATTACAAGAACACATTGGCCAGAGATGGAAAAGCCTCTCTGAGAGCGGAGTCCTTCCCTCCTCGGTGTGATGGGCAATTTCTTACAACAGGATTTCATCATTTTACCGCCCTCCTGCCCCCGAATCAAACATTCCTGCAACAGCAAACAGCTGAGCTTTGACTTTTTGCGCTAGCTTTCCTAAGCCCCAGGCAGTACCCGAAACACGAGACTCGTGTGTTCAATTTAATTCTCCGAGCCTCGACAACGACAGGAAGATTCTTGAGCGAGGCTCTTCAGTGCATTTCCCATGCGCTCAGCGACGCTGCCGGGTTAGCGAGAGCGGGGTACTTAACCCGCTTCAGGGTTTCATGCTGACGGACCCAACTACCTGCAGTGAAGGACCTGAACTTGGAAGGCTCCCCGGTGCCGTCTAGCACCTGGTCAACAAGCATCATTTAATAGCCCGCCCCGAGGGCTTCACGCTCACAGACAATCCTAGAGACCTTTGTGTCTGTGGCGGGATTCTTTACACTCTTCCTTCTACCTAATATTGTTCTTCTCTACACCCCCTCCACCGCCTCTGCACAAAGCTAGAGGAGCGGCTCACAGCTCCAGCCAAGCCTCTACGAAAATCCCAGCAGCATCCAGCTTGGAAGCTGAGAGATGTACTTTGCTCTCGCTCTCTCGCTGAATAGTCTGAGTTTCCAGGCTCCTCCAGAGGTGCCAGCAAATCCCTTCTCAGTTTCAGTCGCACGCAGCGCTGGACAGCAGCTGCTCAGGCAGACCGAAGTGACCTCCCTCCTCGAGTGCCTCGCCCGGCGCCTGGTCCTCGGGCACCGAGGCGCGGTCCCACTGCGGGGCTCCTAAAGCCCTGCACCAGGCTGCCCAGAAACGTGCTGCGCTCTCTGTCTTTGGAGGCGTTTAAGACCCGGCTGCGCAAAGCCCTGGCTGGGCTGAGATAGTTGTGGCTGGTCCTGCCTGGAGCAGGGGGCTGGACTGGATGCGACCCCCGAGGTCCCCTCCAGCCTGAATTTCCTACGGTTCCCCTGGGTTTAGGATCCTGAGCACTTGGAGGAAGGGAGCACAAGCTGACGGAGACCCGTTTGAGCCCAGGGACATGGGGGCTGTGCTCTGCCCCAGGCAGATACAGCCAGGGCTTGAAGTGAAGAAGCCCAGGCCCGGGCATGGGGATGGAGCGCCCCGAGCGGCTCTGCCTTCCTGGGCAGCGCGCCTCCCTCCGCCGTGCCCCCATCCCCATCAGAGACCCCAGGAGGGGAGCAGGAGAGTCCCGGTCCCTGTTGCCATCCCTGGGAGAGACCTGTGCTCCTGCCCGAGTCCCTGTCCTCCTCCCCAGAGAGCAGGAGCGTCCCCACGCCCATCCCCAGGAGAGACCTGGAGAGGAGCGCAGGAGAGTCGCTGTCCTCATCCCCAGGAGCGACCCAAGGGAGATGCAGGAGAGCCCCCGTCCCCATCCCCGGGACAGACCTGAGTGGAGTGCAGGAGAGTCCCCATCCCTGTCCCCGGGACAGACCCGAGGGCAGCGCGGGGGAGCCCCGTCCCCGCTGAGGGAGGGCAGCGCGAGGGAGCCCCCGCCCCGTCCCCAGGAGAGACCTGGAGAGGAGCGCAGGAGAGTCGCTGTCCTCATCCCCAGGAGCGACGCAAGGGAGATGCGGGACAGCCCCCGTCCCTATCCCCGGGACAGACCTGAGTGGAGT
>NW_017728927.1:6775263-6821688 GCF_001723895.1 Crocodylus porosus
GGCCCGGGAGGAGGGCCGATGCCGAGAGCGGGAGGCAGGGGGGCCCAGCAACCGCAGGCCGGTCGGTCTCACCCCACCCTTGCAAAGGGCCTTGAAAGGGTGCTGAAGGCTCATATTCGTGCGAGTCCCGCGGGAAAAATAACGCACGGGCAGCCAGCACGGGTTGTGGCAGGTGGGTCGTGCCTGGCCCCGCTTTATGGCGGGGTCGCAACAGCTCAGGCGCAGGAGGAGAGGTGGAGGATGTCCCTTTCTTGGGCGTTAGCAAGGCCTTCGGTACGGTATCTCATCCTCGTCTCATAAATAAATGACGAGCCCGTGACACGTGTTTACACGCAAATTGGCTTAGCGGTGGTAGTAGGCGGGCTGGCATCGATGTGGGCAGTGGGGTCCCGCAGGGCTCGGTCCTTGGACTTGTGCTCTTCAATATCTTCATCAGTGACTTGGATGCAGGGGTGAAGCGCACCTGTCCAAGTTTGCAGATGATACGAAACTGCGGGGTGAAGCGTACGCCCGGGAGGGTGGGGAACGATTGCAGGCAGACCTGGACAGGTTCGAAAAGCGGGCAGCACACGGTAGGATGCGGTACACCCAGCACAAGTGCACAGTGCTGCACCTAGGGCGCACAAATATCCAGCGCATCTGCTGGCTGGGAAGGGACCCTCTCAGCAGCGCGGCGTGGAAAGGGGTCTCGGAGTCGT
The DNA here is from genome assembly GCF_001723895.1 of Crocodylus porosus. Classification (NCBI taxonomy): domain Eukaryota; kingdom Metazoa; phylum Chordata; order Crocodylia; family Crocodylidae; genus Crocodylus; species Crocodylus porosus. The sequence goes on from NW_017728927.1 coordinate 6,775,962, forward strand.
AGCGGATCCAAGATGAACACAAGGCGTCGGTGTGACGAAATCACCAGCAAAGCTACCCGCACTTTATCATGCATCAGCAGATGCATGACAAATAGCTCCAAAGAGGCGATGCTCCCCCTCTGTGCGGCACCGGTCAGGCCGCAGCTGGAGGACTGCGTCCAGGTCTGGGCGCCGCGCTTCAGGAGGGATGTGGCCAGCATGGAGAGGGTCCAGAGGAGGCCACCCGCATGGTCGGGGCTCACTGGACAGGCCCTACGCGGAGAGACCGAGGGACCTGGAGCTTTCCAGCCTCCGCAAGAGAAGGCTGAGGGGGGATCTTGTGGCCGCCTGCAAATTCATCAGGGGGCGCAGCAAGGGATCGGAGATGCTCTGTTCACCAGGGCACCTCTTGGGGTAACAAGGAACAATGGTCACAAACTGACACGGAGCAGATTTCGGCTGGATATCAGGAAAAACTTCTTCACAGTAAGGGTGGCCAAAATTTGGAATGAGCTTGCAAGGGAGGTGGTGCCCTCCCCTATCTGGGGGTCTTCAAGGGAAGGCTGGATCGGCATCTGGCTGGGCTCATCTCACCCCGGTGCTCTTTCCTGCCCAGGGCAGGGGGTTGGACTCAATGATCTGTTGAGGTCCCTTCCGACCCTAGCATCTACGAATCTAGATGTGACCTTCTGAGGTCCCTTCAAGCTGAATTTTCTACGGATTTCCCTCTCTCTCAGGCTTATCTCAAGCAACCTGACAGCAAATGCCCAGCCGAAGCATAGCCGAGGCTTTGGAAGTGGCCCAGGTGGTTGCTGCCTGGGGGATGGCTCGCATTGCTGCGGTGCCACCCAGCACCCAGGGAATTCATCAGGCTTGTTGCAAAGCACATGGAAGAGGTAAAGTACTGTAGGAAAGCACTGTCCAGGATTAAACGTTATCTGCCACCAATCACTTCCATGCACAGCATAAGACAGGCAAGGAGTGCTGCCTTTCTGCTGCTGCCCAATCACTTTATAACTTCAGGGGGGTTAATTGTGGACTCTCCATCCTCGGAGGTTTTGAAGATTGGGGTAGACAAAGCCCTGGCTGGGATGATGCAGTTGGGGCTGGTCCTGCTTGGAGCCCGGCGTTGGTCTAGATGTGACCTCCTGAGCTCCCTGCCAGCCTGAATTTTCTCTGATTCTGTTCCTTCAATAGGGGGAAAAAACATGACTGAGGCGATTAAGACCTGGTTAATGTGAGAAGCCTATCAACGTCCTCAGCCCAGCCAAGCAGGTGGAGCTGACTTTTGCCTCCTCTCCCCTCTCCTGCCAAGTCTTAAACAGCTGGGAGCACAGCTACACCGAGCCCCATCACAGGGGGACATTACTGGCCTGGACTTTATTCTCTTTGCATGTAACACCTGTAATGAAGTTGTGATCCCCTGAACCACCCATTTTTCTGCCTGAGGTCAGTCCTTATCAGGCGTAGAGGATGCAACCGGTTGAGTTAGGAAACTGCTATCGATCAAGGACATTTCCGTAGCCACTCAAGACTGAAGTGCCCCCTGGCCACACAGCCTTTTCCTACACATTATTGATAGGAGTGAGCTGCCCTGGTCTCCTGCCTGATTTACCCAGTACCCCAGTTGGGCATTATCCATGAGAACATGCATCCCTTTGCCTCCGTTTTCAATGATTCAGAAAAGTGTGATGCCATTACTGACAGCAAGAGCTGCTCTGCCCTGTCCCCCCTTCTCCCTTTCCTAATAACCATGAATTGTACACTCCAGTCATATGACTCTTCCCACCAGGTTCCAGTAACACCAATAAGATCAGATTTATACTGACAGTTGTGTGCTTATTCCAATTCCTCTTGGTTATCACCACAAATCTTAGCATTAGGCAATTACAGAATTTATTTGCCTTAAGTCCCCGAGTGCCTTGATTAATTTTGATTTCAGCATCTTGCTTTGGTGGGGAAACAACAACTGCGCTCTTCTCTTTTCCCTTTTGGCTTTCCCCTTTTGTTATTAGTTTAACACTTTCCTGACCGATCTAGCCAGCCTGTCTCCTAGCTTGTTTCCTGTCTACTGAAGTGCAGGCTGTCCAAACTCTATAAACCCTGCTCCCCTTGGAACAGGAGTGGGCAAAATATGGGCTGCAAGCCGGATCTGACCGCTCTGCTCGGGCACCCTGGCCCATCCGTCCTGCACCTACTGCTGGGGGCGCTGAGACAGAGGCGGCAGACGGGTGGACATGCTTAGCTGAGCAGATGGGATGGGGACACGGGTGGGTGACGAGTGGCATCTGGGAGTGGGACAGGTGGGGAGGCCTAGGACAGTGGCTGGGATTGAGGGATGGTGACAGAGCAGGGCCCTATTGGGAGCCAGTCTGCCCCGGCTCCAGCCCCATCTGCCTGTCCTACTCCTGGATGCTGCTCCCTGCCCAACTGCAGCCCCATCCCATCCACCCAGCCGAGCACACCCTGGCTGTGGGGGTCCCAGGCTGGTCTCCATGGAGATCCCACCCCCCCACACTCCATCTGGCACCCGTGGACCGGTCCAGTAATCTACCACTTCGGTAGATGCAGGCTGGGGTGGGGAGGGGAGTACTGATCCAGTGCGGTAAATGGTGGGGGGTGACCCAGCCTGCAACTGCTCACCCAAACTCCCTAAGTGGCCCTCCAGCCCAAATAATTGCCCAGCCCTTCCCTGGAAGCTGGACCAGTGTTTCAAACCCTCAAGATCTTCTGCCACACACCACTTGCCTAGCTAGTGGTTCATTTCTGGAATCTGCTTCCTGTCTTCCTTTGCTCAGGACAAGAAGGAGCCCTGACAGGATTACTTACAGGCCTGCTTTCAAGACCTCTGAAATAATCTATCACCTATGAGATATTGAGTGAAGTTGTGTCATTCTTGATGATATGAACTGCACTGGATCCTGGCCTGCTGACTTCAGGGAGCACTGCCCAGACTTGTGCTCACATCTTATTTCTTGGCCCCAAGCCGACAGAACTTCATCCTGTTATCCTCCTGTTCCTTGCAGAACATATGTTTCATTCTTCTGAGTATCCCCAACAAGGACTGTATGGCTTCTTTGGATGGATGAATGGATGGATAGCTCTGTATGGGTATATTTGATTGTTTTACCAGTTGGGCTCAGAAGCAATCCCCAGGTATCTCCCATACAGCTTTCCATTCTGTTCCATGAACTGGATCTTCTGGGTTATTTCCCTCACTCTGTGCTGAGAATCTGGTAGTGGGCTGTGTATTTATCTCCTTAGGGTTCATCTGGTTCTCGTCTCTGCAGCTCATAGCCAAAAGCTGGCTTCAGTATCTTGATAGCCAATTCCTTTCTTCCTTGAATCTGGGGCAGCAAAGCTTCTTGAATTAGGTTAGTCCGTGTGATGCTCCATAATGCCAGTACTGGCCCTTTCAGACGGTCCATCTTTCCTTCCAGCAGAGCCACCGACTTGCACACCATATCCAGGAAGTACACCTGGCTTCAGGCAGGAAAGAAACTGTGGCACATTCATGGCAGGTCACAACCCACGGTTTCATCGATGGCGTCAAGCCTTTATACACCACCCTCTTGACACCTGCCTGTTAGCTGCTCTGTTTCTCTAGCTCTGGAGTTTGCCTGACCACTGACCTATGGGCTAAGTCTTGTTGCTCAACTTCGCCTCCTCACTAATCAGACAGAGGTTAGCTAGTCAGTGACTTCAAACACTGGGGATGATCAAAGGCATAGGGGTCAACGTCATACGGGCCTCACCAAGCTACAAAGAGACCTGCCTCACCTGACCTGATGTAGGGCCCAAAGCCCAGCCCCAGGACCAGGCACAAGAAACAACGAACCAGCCAAAACACGCACTTTGAACCACCCTGGTGAATATGGGACTGCTCCTTTTGACCAGCACCATGGCTGTAGGGTTCACCCTGTTTATTCAAAAGGGAAGGAGAAGCAGCCTTCCTAGATATTTTTGCAACGGGGCAGAAAACAGATTTCACTTTGAGGACAACTCTTCTTGCTGAAGATTGATACCTTGGCAACACGAGGAGGAACAATCTCTTCCTGTGCAAGGAAGAGCATTGCAGAGACAGCCGCACTGGGGTCTGGAAAAGAGGGTGAGGGATATGAGAAACAAGAGAAAGCCAGAGAGAGATACGGTGAGCTGTAAAGGCTCAGCGCATTAAGGGGTTGGCTTTCCCTGGCTGTTCCTAAACCCTCCCATGTGCTGAAAAGGTTATGAGTCAGTGAAAATATGTTCCTTGTGTGTGAGAAGGGGATTCTGACCTTTTCCTGAACAGCCTTCATGAAAATTACATGTGTACATAAGATGAATCATTTTTAATGAATAAGACTCAGAAAGCCAAATTCATCCTGGGTGGAACTTCACCGAAGTCCATGGTGTTGCCCTAACGAGTTGTCCTGGGCCTTAAACTTTATTCATCGTGCTATTTCTGTTATGTTATTAGCACTCTGGAAGTTATGAATGGCCCTACCACTTCAGGTTTTTAATGGAGCCATTAATGGATGACATCAATACTGTATACAGATAATCGCACCTCATCCATTACTGATCAGCGAACACAGGCTCACAATGGGACATGCATTATCAATTTTATTTCACTCAACAGAAAAGTCATTATGTCTCCTTCCCTCTTTATAGTTGCATGGATCTGAGAAGACCTGCGCTCAGGAAAGCATTTACATTTGGCAAAGATAGATGCTCATTTCTAATTTTGCCTTAGCTCCCCGTCTTGAAAGGGATGTTAGTAGTTTTCAGTGTGCCGCAATAACAATTTCCTCACCCAATAAACTGATGTTCTGCATATTCCTAGTGGGTGTGAAGAAGGTCTGCTGAAGATGCAGGGTATAACAGACCTATGTCTGACAGATCCCTGAGTGGGTTATCTTTCCTTACACTTTGACAGAACCTTGATAGCTTGTCAAGGCTACAAAATTTAAAGTGAATGTCCCTTCCCTGTGTTCAAAAATATTAAGAAAATATGTACAGGGGGGCTTATAGTTCATAATTCAGAATAATCATAATTCTTATGCCCTACTCGTTCAATAAGTGAGCAGCTGAGCACATCGTATGCCTGCTGGATGAAACAAAGAACAGATGACCTAAGTTACTGTGGTTTAGTTTCATGTACTGTGGGGCAGAAGCAGATAGCTGAAACAGTAACAATAGATCCGCTGACATGGGCTCCTGAGTACTAAATTCCCCTGCTTTAGGTTGGTATAACTGTTCATTTGGGCACACCCTTCATGCTCTCTATTTATACTTTACAAATCAGTCCATTACATCTGTAAAATACTCTGGGATCTGTCAGGAAGGACAGGGTTTTATAGTTACAGGATTCCAGGTCGCTGGCAGGATATATATACATTCTCCCATGCTACTGCTGCTGTCATCATCATCATCATCATCACTGTTGTTAATGTTATTACTATGACATTGCTGTTGTTGTTAAAATACCTTTAAAACAAAAGCTTGGGCAAACAATTCTTATTCTCTATATCTAGAAAGGCATGAATGTTGCAAGTGTCCGATAACAACAGTCATCACAGATACTTGGAGCAGAGCTGTGACTACAGCTCCCTGCCACGTTCTGAGGTCTTCCTCAGAACGTGTCCATAACTCCTGCAGGATAAACATCAAACTCAGGTCTTTCTTGGCAGGTAAAAAGCACTGCAGTGAACTCCTGGCTGCGCTGCGGTCAAAGGAAGTTTTGCACCAGACTGTGGGGAGGCCCAGATGTCACTTTTTCAGTTCACTTGTAAAAGATACAGGATGAGATTCACAAAAGTACTCAGTGCTAGCCTAACTCTGCTGCACTGCACCCAGCGGGGAAAAAAAACCCTTTGGCTTCAGTAGAACTAAGAGATCTGGGTAAACACAAATGGTGACAATAATGGAGCTGCCAACAATACAGATACGGGGCCAAATTTAGCTTAGTTGATTTAGCGTAAATCTGAATGAACTCTGTTGACTTTAAAAAAAGATTAATTCTGAATTCATGTGGGTAAAGAGGAGCAAAATTTGGCCCTACAACTGTTATACTGAAACGAATGAAGGTATTTTCCTTTTAATTTTGCACAGAATTAAATCCTAACACACAGGCTCAATCATTCTAACTCTATCAGAGAGATCAGGATCAGTGAATATGTTGTCTGAGCTTGTACCTCCCAACACACGGACTGTTGCATTGCGCAGGATTTGTGGTTCTTGAGAATGTTTTAAATGAATTTGATGCCCTGTAAATAGGCACTTGAAAAATAAACAAGTCTGGTTTAATGATAGCTTTGTTCTCATTTTATTATAATGACTCTAGTGCTTATTGGGGTAAGCAGTTCATCCAAGCATGAAAGAAACATAGTCTAAGAAGCCAGCCAGCCAGGTGGGAGGGGGTCTCTGTTCAATGTGGTTGTTAATACTCCTTCCATTTATGGCACTTAATTTTTTTATGCCTGGCAATTAAAAGATTTGGTAATTTCTAGCCATTTGGGCTCCCCACAATGCATCAGGCTGTTGCAGATTGAAATATCTTAGACAAATGATCTCATGAACTCCAAAAAAAGAAACCTCTATGCTGCAAAGAAAGAAACCTCTATACTGAAGGATCTAAAAGTACTTTGGAAGTACTCTGCAAGGCAAGAGGGACTCTCCCTCTGCCCGAAGAAGGTTGTACCTGAAAGCTTGCAAAGAACAATTTTCCTAACTGTTTAGTTGGTTTAATAAAAGATATCACATTTACCCAAATAATCTTGTCTTACAAGTCTCACAGCACCCTTGTTAGCTACTGTTACCCTTATTTTCCTGGTGGAAAAATAGACAAAGAGGGGTTATATGACTTGCCCAAGGTCATATGAGCTAGTGGCAGAACTATACCACACTTGCCTTCTGATACCTTCCAAGCAGAACTCATCTACTACGTAAATGTACAGAGGGGCAAAATGGAAAAAAAACCAACAGAAAAAGCAGTCAGTGATGACTATTTGCAATGGAAAAAATAACTGATAAAGAGTGGGTGCAATTGCCTGTTATTATGATTTGGAGATGCTGGATGCATCAAACACCCTCCACACTGTTGGCACTGTCCAAACAGAGAACTGAACAGTGCCTACCTCATGTAGTTTATTTTCCAAAATAACTTGCTGCTTGCTGTCACCCTCCCCACCAACTGGCAGCGCACGAGTCTTGCAGCTGCACAGCTGGGGGGAGAGTGTTCCCCTCAGAACGCACAGGATCAGAGGTGTGAAGCCTGATTTGTAGGTAAGGGGTAAAACATTTGGGAAGCCCCAGATGACAAATGGCATAGGCAGCCTCGGTGTGGCAGGTGGCAGACTGGGCAGGGAGCAGGCAGGAGAGCAACAGATTGGTCAGGGAGCAGAAAGCAGAGCAGCAGATCAAGGGGAAGAGGTGGGTCTAATTTGTGGTACACCTGCCAAAAAGTGTGGCTGTCACTGTCTTGTAATTAGGCTGGGGTTGGTAACTATCCTGGACTGGGTCCAAGCTAGGCAATATTAAGCCCCCTTATTTTCTACCTCCCTCCTGTCAGTTGTACTTGGCTATCATGTTCTTCGCTTCCTCTCCTGGATTTAAACAGCTGCTGCTTTGTTTCGCCCCAGAATGGACTGCAATTTTTAGTGGTCAGAAAAAATAACTTCTGCATAAGCAGTCCACGAGGCAGTTTGGCAGTCATTATCGACGCAACTCCAATATGTTCCTGCATGCATCTCCCTTATGACTTTTCTTCATGAATCAGAATGAGTGTGTTTTGTTAACGAGCACATATGAACCACTTAGTGAGTGGGACCTAACCAGGCTAACCAGTGTCTTCAGCACCCGGGTGTGTTTACTCACAGCTAGCATTTGCCCTAGAGTAATGCATTCAGGTTACCAAGCTGTTCCTTTCACCAGTGATTCAGAAGATGCCGATTAAATGCTATTTCCTTGTTCTTCTGACACCAAGGTGCTGTAGCTGATATAAACGCATTATGATTTCAAATGCTGAGGCAAGGAGTATCTTGACTTCATGGTGAAGCTTCTTTGTATTTTGGTGGCTGTAACAATAGGAGGCATTTCCTGATATTTTACATCTTCCCTTTGAAATATATATTGGGTTAATGATTAAACTCTTAACAAATGTTTAATGTATCACCATCTTTAGAAAAGAGCCAGGTGCGGCTCAGAGGGTGGTTTCTTCTGGGGTCTGTGTGCATGGAAGATGAACTCTAAGCTGCAGTCTCCAAAGAATAATAAAACCCTCCCAAACTACTCTGCTAATGGAACAAAGAGCATTGTAAATGTCATACACAGTATACCATGAGCAGCGGAAATCTTTCTATGAAACAGTACATCTATTAGTTCAAAGTTAAAAAAAAACACTCTCTCATAGGACCTTTGCATGGTTTTATATAGCTTGCTATTCAAAACCAAATGAACCTATTTGCTCAGTCAGAAATTCTGGCACTGAGCTCACACCATAGCATCTTGTTTACTAAGAAAATGCCCTCATGGGATATCTTTCCTCCAGGATTTCAAACCACTTTATAGCCATGTGAGTAAGTGTCATAATCTCTATTTTGCAGATGAGAAAAGAAAGTCCAAGAGAAGGAACAAAGTAAATCAGTAACTGAAGCTGGAAATTAAGCATGGGTCTACACTCAGTCTTACACACAAAACCACCAGATCACACTAAAGGGTTACCCCCTGGCTTAACTTCAGTGGGGCAGTCCTACATCTTACAGGCTAACAAACAGAATGATCACAGAATCATAGAAAATTCAGGCTGGGAGGGAGATCAGGAGGTCACATCTAGTCCAACCCCCTGCTCCAAGCAGGACCAGCCCCAACTAGATTATTCCAGCCAAGGCTTTTTCTGCCAGGGTCTTAAAAACCTCCAAGGATGGGAGTCCACCACCCCTCTGGGTAGCTTTTTCCAGTGTTGTACTACCCTACTAGTGAGAAAGTTTTTCCTAAGATCTAATCTAAACTTCCTTTGCTGCAGCCTGAGCCCATTGCTCCTTGTCCTGTCATCTGCCCCCACTGAGAACGGTCCAGCTCCGTCCTCTTTACAGCCCCCCTGCAGGGAGGTGAAGGCTGCTATTCAATCCCTCTCGGTCTTCTCTTCTGCAGACTAAATCAGCCCAGGTCCCTCAGCCTCTCCTTAAGTCGTGTGCTCCAGCCCCCTCACCATTTTTGTTGCCCTCCACTGGACTCTCTCCAATGTGACTACATCCTGTAGTGGGGGGACCCAAAACTGGACACAGGACTCCAGATGTGACCTCATCAGTGCCCAATAGAGAGGAAGAATAACTTCCCTTGATCTGCTGGCAACGCTCCTACTAATGCAGCACAGGATGCTGCTAGCTGCTTTGCAACAAGGGCACACTGCTGGCTCATATTCAGCTTATTGTCCATTGTAACCCCTAGGTCCTTTTTTGCAGAGCTGCTGCTTAGCCAGTCAGTCCCCAGCCTGGACCAGTGCCAGGGATTGTTCTGTCCTAAGTACCAGACTTTGCACATGAGATTTCTTTTGGTTTAATCCTCCAATTTGTCTAGGTCTCCCTGAATCCTATCCCCACCCTCCAGCATACCTGCTACTCCCCACAGCTTGGTGTCATCCGCAAACTTGCTAAGGATGCACTGCATCCCATCCTTCAGGTTGTTGATGAAGATATTGAACACAACCAGACCCAGGACTGAGCCCTGGGACACTCCACTTGATACTGGTTGCCAACTAAATGTCAAGCCATTGATTCCTACTCTCTGAGCACCAATGATCCAGGCAGTTTTCTATCCACCTTACAGTCCATTCATCCAACCCATAATTCCTTAGCTTGCCTATGAGTATGTTGTGGGAGACCGCATCAAAAGCTTTGCTAAAGTTAAGATGCGTCACATCCACTGTTCTTCCCACATCCACTGAGCCAGTCATCTCATCATAGAAGGCAATCAGGTTGGTTAGGTGTAACGTGCCCTCTGTCGATCCTGCAACCCTTGGTCACACGAGTAATGCCAACTCAGCTTACCTGAATGCAATGGGGGAGCATAGGACTTATCACAGTGGATTAGAGCGGTGATCCATGTATGCCAGTATCCTGTTTACAACAGATGCAGCTAGTACAGGATTAATATTGCCCTTAAATCTCTCTCAGGAGTTAAGCCCGTGTTATCATAGCAGAGTTTTGACATGAGCAGCTAACCCCAAGGAATCATGATGAAAATGTTATGAGGCCATGATGCAGTTACATAAGAAAAAGGTGAGAGGACAAAGACTCCAAGTGCAGGTAAAAGAGCAGCACAAGAGGATGACGTCAGACGGAGGCTGCGAATGCAAGCAACGTTTTCAGCCCCCTCCATTCCATGATTCAGCCTTTCTCCTGGAAATAATTTACAATAATGAAAGTGAGCTAACCTGCAGGTGCACGGAGTGCAGGTATATTTGGTTCTCACCGGGGGCATGTTTACTGCAAAGAAGGAGAGTTGTGAGATGAATCCTGGGCTTTGACAGTGCTGAGAGCCTCGTATGGAGCTGGCTGCCAGTCCAGGACCTTGATCTATACAGTGCTTAAAGATTGCTACATGGAAGGCACACGTTGCCCCGTGCCTGAACCACCATTAACACTGGAACTGAAAGTATGGCAGTGGTATTACACAGGCAATAACCAGGGCTTTGCCCTTTGATTCATGTGGTCCTTGTGGTATTTAACATCCCATGCATACATTTAGGGAAGAAGGATGCCCAAAAGTCTGATGGACAAAATCAAATTCATTCATAAGCAGTTGTCTGGTGCACAGACCACCAGTGCAGACTCAGGATAGCTGAGTGCTATTCTCAGTGATTTGCTATTTGAGCTTAAACGAGGCACTTCATTGCCTGAGCCCGCAGTATTCTGGAGTATCAAAAATGCTTATCTTCACTTACAAATTTACAGTGGAAAATGGTTTATGGTAAGATGCTGGGCCTGGTGGTAACAGACTACTGAAGGCTGGGCTATAGATTTCATCCTCACAGGTACTATTACAGCTGCCACTCTGCTTAATAAATGTCAGCCGTGGCTGCCTGAGACCTGGGTAATATGTTAGACCACTTGTTTTCTTCAGAGCCTGCAGACGCTTAGGCACAGGGCAGTGCAGAAAGTCTTGATGGCAAGCAGTCTTGCTTTGCCTGGCTGAAGTTAATGCTGTGATGTGAAAGCAGAGGTTTCTTCAAGGCCTAGATTCTGTTCTGGGAAGTTGCATATCGTCTCATCACCTTGAAAGCTTAATTCCCTCTCTTTCCCCCACTGTTTCTCTGTGCTCCCTTCTATGTTCATCTTTTTTTCTATTAACTGCACTTACCTTGCTCTCTCATTCTCAACAAGCTGTAGCTAAAGATAATGCCATCACCAGATTTATGTTTATGAATGCCATAAAACTCTTCCTCACAGCATGTATTACTCTGCTGACTTGGCTTACGCTCCCAACACCCACGCCAAGAACTCAGTGCCGTTCTGTTTTGTTCAGAAAAGTTACTGTCATTGACTTAAATTGAAAAAAAGAGTGGCCTGAGGGGAAGTTCCTACCTTAAACTTGAAATCAAACTGAATTCTACCAACAGATAACAACTCTTAGGACTTAAATGCTCATCTGGCCCCTTCTAACTGACCTGTTTCTCAGAAAAAAGGATCAGCTGAGAAAAAGTGGTGACTTGTCGAGATGATTAATAAGCATTTGTAGATTGGGATATTTTTGAAATTCAGGAGGGTAAGCTAGTGAATGCGTGCATCTGAGCCAAAACTCATCCAAGTCAATAAAAAAGCACCTATCATCTTTGCTGACCTTTCAGCTACATATTGGTTAGGCCTGTGTAAGTCGGCAGCTATTTGATCTGGCTTTGGATCTGGCCACTTCGGATGGCCGCAGTCCGATCCGGAGCTCTGGGCTGGGTTCCCGCTTTGAACTGGCTGAGGCAGCTCCAAAGCTTCGGAGCCGCCTCGGAGATCCGGTCATAGGGTATAATGGGGAATCAATGAAATATCTATAACGTTATTGTTTTTTTGTCTGATCTGGATGAAATTTGCAGGAGTGGTAGCCTCTGCTGAGAGCATGAAGCCTGCCAAGTTTCAAGAAAATTGGTGCAGGGGTTTGGGGGAAACTACACCCCAAATTCTCAAAAGCAAAACTCATGAACTCATGTCACGTCTGTGTGTTAAGCCACAGTGGGGTGAAAACTGCAGCGGTGGTGGCCCTGATGAGGCCACGAAGCCTGCCAAGTTTCAAGAAGATTGGTACAGGGGTTTGGGGGGAACTGCACCTCAAGCTGCTGACAGGCAAAACTCGTAACATAGATGACCGCGTGTGTGTTAAGGAGCAGCGAGCTGAAAACTGCAGCGGTGGTGGCCCTGATGAGGCCGCGAAGCCTGCCAAGTTTCAAGGAGATAAGTGCAGGGTTTTGGGGAAAACTGCACCTCTGACTGCTGACAGGCAAAACTCATGACATGGGTGCTTGTGCAACTGTGTCTGTCTTGGGGCATGGGAGGTGGGGATTGTTTACTGGATTTACTGATGGTGACGTGAGCAGTTAAGTTAATTGTTTGTATCTTACTGTTCAGAGCCAATATGTCCACTGACCTGAAACCTACTTTAACTCTTGCAAGAAGTACCATGAGATCTGCAAAGATTACCGGTGTTCAGGACTTTGACTTTAAAACTCACCTGAAATTGTGATCCCTTTGGCGGATCCTCTCACCACATTAAGGAATTGTTCAGTATTCAGCCTGAGAGCAACACCTACTGTATTGGTAACAACTTCCACTTTAGTATTTTGGGTTTTCCTTCTAGAGTTCAATTGTCTGGTGGGCTTGCTCACCAGCCTGGAAGGAACTGGCATCATATACAGAGTCTTAATCAGCTTTCGCTTCAGGGCTGGGTTTAACTCAAGCACAAAATCTTGCAAAGTAACACAACCCAGAGCTATTTCCCTGACCACACAGGTTGTGGGGACCCAAAGGAATTTCTCTCAGCTTCCCTACTCCAGGGTCTACCACAGAACCAAACAGCCTCCTGCTACTCTCCATCTGAGCTTCCCATAAAGTATCAGGTTTTTTTACATCAGCTGGGCTGACAAGCCTTTGGCTTGATGCAGACCACCCTCTTACAGACTCCTATCCAAATCCTACCCAGGCCATAATTGTGAGATGTGGTTAAATCTGAGCCAAAGCAAGCAGAGGTACAGACTCTGCCCCTAAAACATGAATGGCCAGACTGTGGCCAATGGGATGATTTACGTGAGCCTACTGGTGAGAAAAAAAGAGCTACACAATCAGACCCTGAACCAATTACTTGGCAGTTAAATTAGTTGAGTTGATTTCTTATAACTCTGTAAGATAAGGGTGGCAATGGAAATACTCAGAAAAAATTGCTGCACAACTTCTTGCACCACTTGATACCTGGTTGAATGCAACCATTTCTTGATGTTATTCATTAAATATATCTACTGTACTTGTACCACATCTACTTCAAGCTGTGGATGTGAAATGAATCCAAGACATAACCTTTAAATCTAGATGTTGACAGTATTTTGGTGCTGAACCATAAATATTTGATCTGTTGCTCTTCTCAACACAATGGATATCATTATGTTCCTCTGCATAGTTATTATTTCAAAATACGTTGCTGATGACAAGATCTGAAGAGGGTCCTTTTCTTCTGGCATTATGTGGTGCTTCAAGTAATGAACATGGAAATTAACCAATGGTAACATCAGTATTAGAACTAAATATCAGCCAAGATGTTTGCATTATGCACTGAAGCTAGTTAAATATGTATGACTATATTTCACCCGATTGTTGGGTTACACCTTGCGCTAACATCCAGATTCCATTTATAATTAGCAGGGGAACGAGACCAACTTCCTGAGGTTATCAGGGAAGAATGAGTCAATCCACTAAAAGGACATTATAAAAAATACTTTGGTTGTATACTGTGAAAGGAATTAATCTAAATCCATGACTCATGTATTGTATCAGTATTTTTTTTCCACAATTATTCAGTTTGGAGAAGGCTTCAGAGAGAACTTTAAATATCGGCTACTGGTACTTTCATTTTCCTGCTTGTTTCAGTATAGATTTGAATAGAACTCCAACAGCACTCTGGTGCTTGTTGCTTGTAACTGGATACTCTGGAAACAAGCCAGAGATTTTCTTTTACCCCTCTTACATGTGCACAGAACATGCACACATGGCATACAGCTCCAGGAGTCAAGCTTACAATACATAAGTCTGCAGCTCCAGCTTGTAGGGCGCTGGGCTCAGGACAGCCGTCTCATCATGTGCCAAGGAGATAAGAGTATAAGTAAGAGCAATTCAAGGGGCCCAACATTTCTGTCGCTGAAGGCTGCGTTGGCAGTTTGCCAAGAGCCTGGGGATAGTTATTTGTTATATAAATGTAGATCTAATTGAAAATGAAAAAAAAATGAAGCTGACAGCTAACCCTGCTCTGTCTTGTTCTCTCTGTTGTATTTATGCAAGGGTGAGAATGAATGGCCTGAATTCACACTAGTGCTACCCCCATTCATTTTAACCGAATGACTCCACATTTACACCATGGCATGCAAAAGGAGGATCGTGCCCCACTGTGTTCTTTGAGTTCACCAGCAGTAAAGCTCAGACATCTGACTATTCTCACACAAGAGAAAATGACTCATACATGGCACGAAGGTAACTGAGCCACTGCAGTGGATCAAGTTTGCCTTCCACCTTCTGGCTACGAGGAGGAGGGGAGGGTGCATCTGACCCTCGGAGCCGCACTTTAAGAATCACCAACCTTATATATTCTTCCTTCAGGATCACCGTCTTTGGCTCCAATTTAAAATCCGGAGCTAGGTAAGCGTGGGAAATCAGACCTGGTGAGAAAAAAAAAAAACCAAGAAAACATTCTCTACTTTCAGTGGAATATAATTAAATTGAACCCCACGGTGAAAAGACATAAAGCCCTTAAAAGGCTTCCCTTTAGACCCTGATCATATTAAATATTAGTACGGAAGCAGAAAACGTCACAGCTGATCAGCTGGAGGGAATGTTGACTGCACCGTGCCCTCGTTTTGTATCAAAACACCCTGGGACACAGTAAAATGTTTCCCCTTGGCAGATCCAGCCACTTCACCGAACGCCTGAGGAAGACTAGTCACAGGAATACAATACATTTGTATGAGTAACGTGCACAGTATTAGGCTCCCAGCCCTCCAAGGCTGCGATTCAAACCATTCTAGACATCTGCGCCATGGACCAGTTCCTACTGACATAACAAAAACCCTTTGAGATAAGATCTGAAGAGTACAACCCACAGTTCTGCCCAACTGCTTTGTCCCAATTATCACTGTGATGAGTAACATCATTTTTAAGCCTAATTATGAAGGTATATTTATTATCGTACACTTGGCCATATCACTGGGGTACTTGCGTAATTTCACAGACGAGTGACACTTAAGACAGCCCATTACTGTCAGAAGCCTCCATCTCATTTCACGCTAATTGCTCTCCAAAATTGGTGTGATGCAGTTTTGACACGAAAACATTTTCAACAGTATCATTAATTTAGGGGGGAAATTTCCTGGAGTAATTACAGCCAACATCCTCAGTCATTCCTGATTATCTCCCCCAGCCCCCCACCCCTAGCACACTTTACTGCTGATTACCAAAAAGACATATATTATCTACTCTCTAACTCTGAAGTACCCTAAATGGGTCTCTTTAAGCATCTTCAAAGAGAGGGTAAATATTACCTTATGTATCTAACAACCTGAATTGCTAAAATACTTAGTTTTTCTGTTGGCCAAAATACTTACCAAATGTCTATCTTTTTTTTTTGTATGGACGTTATTAAATGCTCCCCATTTATGGACTGGATAATGTCAAGATATAGCTTAACACATTAGCTAGTTCTATACTGAGCACAATCAGAACTGCTCAATCACATGTTACACATTATACACTGCTAGTAAATGTTTTCGATCCGAGCCTTCAAGAGGCCGAGAAGCGATTACTACAATTTTCCTTTAGCCCAGTTGGAAAGCACCTGTGCCCATTTGAACGCTATGCCCAGTGCTGGTATGATGTTCCCAATAGCTACAGGGTACAGCTGAGTGACACCTGCATACCTGCCTGGCCTTGAATGTATTGCATTGCTTCATGTTTTAATTTATTTTTGCTCCCTCTGTTTCTCTCTCCTCTAGAAAATATAGATGAGTACATAACCCAATCCCAATTATTTGGAATTACTATCTTTGCTGCAGTGGCCCAAATACTCATGTTGTCAACCACAATAATCACGCTACGACCCAAATAATCATTTGGGATCCTGTCTCATTCCTGAAGGCTTTGTATCTTTATTACATGATGCTGTACCTTTGCACCATCGCACACAGACACAGCATGACGCAAGCATACGACATCTACATGCTTCATTGACTCATCATGTGGCCTGCAAACAGGGTTTAATTGTCTTGTAATAAATAAGTTCCCAAGGTGGGGAGTGAACCCATGAAGAATTGACAAGATGGTTCCAGTTTATGACGGACAGTCAACCTTAAGATAATGAGAGCTAGACATCAGCAATTTCAAGGCAGCTGCGGGAAAAGATTCCTGGTAATACTCTTTAATATGCGAGTTAGGTTGGCTTCATGTCAGATGAGGGCAGGAGAAAAGCATCAAGCTCAGATTTTCATCCCTCTTGAAAGATTCACAGCTGTGATTAATAGCTTCTAAAGAAATGTGTTAAGTCCTCCACAAATGAAAGCACATGTCAATCCATGATAGGTCATTTGAAGGGGGTTTTGTAAGGAAAAAAAAGGCTGAAAATATATCAATTTTCTTCCTTTATACTAAACTCCAGGAAAGCATTACATTTTATATGTTCAGAATAAGAGAGCTGCTTATCCCATGCTACCTCCATTCTTGGTGCCCCTAGAGAAGCTTTTTCTGGTCTGATGTAGGTCACTTTGGGGCATACATGAAAAACAAGGACTTTTTAAACTGCATAAAACAGCCCTCCAAATGAGGAACACAACCATAAATTCCTGTAGTACTAAACGTGCCCACTGATTATCATCTCTGGCTCACATCACAGACCTCCCAGAGCCTT
The DNA here is from genome assembly GCF_001723895.1 of Crocodylus porosus. Taxonomy (NCBI): domain Eukaryota; kingdom Metazoa; phylum Chordata; order Crocodylia; family Crocodylidae; genus Crocodylus; species Crocodylus porosus. Next base: position 6,793,062 of record NW_017728927.1, read on the forward strand.
TCCAGAGCGCTTTGCTCTCATCGAACCATCCTGATTTGGTGCATTTCAGTAACAGTGTGCAGCATGCTCCTAAAAACAACCTGAATGGTTTTCCACAACACACCGGCTTTACAACCTGATCTCTCTCTCTCTCTGCTACAAATGTAAACAAAACCCAATATTTTTTCCTGTATTTTTTAAAAGCTTCAAAACACATACAGGAAGTAGGTCAAACACTATCCAGGCTTTATATTTAGTATAAAATGCCAGGATTTTTGGCCCTATTTGTCCCTTGTGAGATAACCTGCTCCATCACCGTGCAAAGGGGTTGTGTTTGCAAACATGCCACGTTCATCACTTGTTGCAGGGCCACGTGGTGACCTGGATCCTGAAACCACCCTCAGGGGTGTGGAAAAACGTGCCGGAGCTGCGACATAAGGTGCTTAAACATCAAGGGCTGCCATCTCTGAATCTGTTCTGGGAGGTTCATCACACAATGTCATGGCATTAATTACGGCGCGTTGACTTGACACCAGAAGGGGAAAACGCACACAGCTATTCCCTTTCATTTTCAACATTTTCAAAACCTGCTGAACTACTGTATCAATCGGATTCGACATTTAATATTTATTTTAATGAACGCCCTATCATATAATCTCCCGGGTGGCTCTCGGTGGTCTCCTGGAGATTTCTCTCTCATTCAGGGCAACCCTAATACCATCACAGAGCAGTAGGCTGAGTGCTGTACTTACCCCCAAATGCCTCGAGATGCAGGATGTTCAGGGATATTCGTGACAGCTGCCTTGAAACAACGCAGGGGTTCCCACGTAGATACCACGGGCTTGGGAATCGCGGGAGATAGAGCAAGGTGGCAGGGCCGCAGGGGGTAGGAAGGGGAGGGTGACCCCTTTGCTGCCTGATTCACCCCCGGGAGAAGGGCCAGTTGTTTTTCCAAGCAGAATACAGCATGGCACCGGATGTCAGCCCTTCCTCAGGGGGGTGGGTCACCATGAGGGCCGGTATTCCAGGGGCCACTGGAGGAGAAACTTTGGCCTCCCCATCATGGCTGGTGTCAGCAATGCAGGGTGTGAGGGACCATGGGAGCACTCAGGGGATGCTCCCCTCACCCCCCACAGGTGCTGCAGGGGCCTGGTCCTCTGACATCTGTTGCTAGGATATGGTTGCCCCAAGAAACCCATTACCACTAGGTGATGGGGAGCCTTTAAGGGCCATGCTTCTGACACCCCACTCCCCCGGCACCCCAGGGACCTTGTGAGCAGGCCCACACACAGGAAGCCATTTTGCCCCTTTGAGGCTTCACATCCCACCCCTGAAGCACAGTATCTCCTCTGGGAGGACTCCAGGTAAGATGGGGTGAGCGAGGCGCGGCTAGAGGGGCCCTACCAGCGGCGGCGCTCTGTATCCCGCCTCTCGCTGGTTCCCGACTGGGCGAAGCGAGGCTGTGCCGCTCTAGGCAGCGTCTCTATGGTGAGAGCGAGGACGGCCTATGGGAGCGCTCCACCCCGCCTCTCTCTGGCGGGAGGCAGGCTGGCGCTCTAGCCCGCGCCTCGCTGCTTGGGGGCGGTTGCTAGGCGGTGCGGTGCGGGCCTAGGCCGCGGCGGGCCGCCATGGCCGCCTCCCCGAGCCCGGCGGCGGACGGGCCGTGCGTGCTATGCTGCGGCGAGCTTGAGGTGGTGGCGTTGGGCCGCTGCGACCACCCCATCTGCTACCGCTGCTCCGTGCGGATGCGGGCGCTGTGCGGGGTGCGCTACTGCGCCGTGTGCCGCGACGAGCTGGCCCAGGTGAGGCCCGGCTCGGGGGACGGGGGGCACCACCTGGGAGCCGGAAAGGTCCTTTTTTCACTTCGACAATTTTTTGTATGTGGAAAACGCGCTGGGGAGGAAGTGGAGGTTCCTCTTGTGGCGAAATGAGTCGGGGGGCGGGGTCTAAGGGAGGCGGTGGGGTCGCTATTATCAGACTGATTCAACTGGGGGAGATGGCATCACTTTTATTAGACTGGCTCCACTGCGGGGAGATGGGGTCGCTTTCATTAGACTGATTCAGCTGGGGGAGATGGTATTGCTTTTAGGCCAGCTCCATTTTCTCTGTTTCTGTGAATATCGATGACTTACAGAAGCAGGATGTTGCTGCCACGGTTCCCCTGCTTTACCGGTGGCAGGGTGGGGTGTTAGGTCTGTGCCGTGTCAGGGTTGATGGTCACTTCTATCAAGTGTAGATTAGGGTTTGTACGGGTTGGTTTGGATGGGGCTGGGGTTGGACTAGATGTGACCCCTGGAGATCCCTTCCAGCCCAGCTTCTCTCTGTGACCTGGGGTGTGAAGATGTCCACTTTGCTGGCTTGGTCCTGGTTTCTGGTACAGATCCTTAGGATCCCATCACTACAGCTCTTCCAGGTGGAGTTTCTGCCAGAGGCCACTGAAAGTTTAACCAAAACTCACGGTGGAGTTGGGAGGTGCTCGTGATGGGTCCCAGAACAATTTGGGGATAAACCTAGAGCTGTCGGTAAGAGGAGGGAAGGGGTTTTCTCATCAAAACAATCCCTCCCTGTCACACACACTTGGTTTGTAGGTTTGTTGCTGGCTATGCTGTGCTGGGCTCCTAAAGATGTTGCTGATAATCAGGGTCCAAGAACAGGGAGTGAAGCGGATAACCTGTGTACTCTTTTCCTTCCTTTTGATTTTAATTTCCTTTAAGTCAAGCATGCTTGTTTTTTGGCGTTAAGAGGAAGTATGCGTTTCAGGCTGTTGGTTTCTTGTTACGCTTTTAAATTTGGGGGATACCCAAATCTTGTCATACCTGCTTTCGTCTGCCTGCTTGGTTCCATCCTGGTTGCCTTGGGGTCTCTGTTTTTGCTGGCTGCTTTCTCTTTCCAGCCACTGATTCTCTGTCCCTTTCTTTTTTGCAGTTCAGGCTTCCACTTGGACCTCTGCTGTTCTTTTTCTCTCTCCACCTGACATTGGATTAATGTACTTTTCCTCTGGTGCAGGATAAACAGCAAAACAGGAATATTCAATATATAAGCTTGAGGGAAGGAAGGCACAGGGAACTAAATAACCTTTCAACTCTTGTTGGGTGGTTTGAATGAAGTCAGTGAGTCGTGTAGATGAGCTTGAAGGGTTCAGAATAATAAATGTCCATATCGCTAAAAAAAATTCCGTAATTGCCATGTTGGCTGTCTTAGCAGAGATGCCAAAAATGGAGACTTAATAGGCATCCTATCCTGAGCAATACATTTTCTGGGTCAGACATACGGCACATTGATGAGGGCAGTAGAGGCAATTTGCACTGGTGCTTCCTGTGCTGCAAATAATACTTAGTTTTCAGAACTTCCAATCTTTCAAGAATGTTAAATTTGCATGAAAAAATGACAGTCTTTAAAATGTTTATTGTAATGTTTGCAGAGAGATGACAAACCTGTTAAGGAATACATCAGCAGCAGAATTGAATGCCTGAAATGGTATCCTAAAAATATGTTAGGGATGCTAGGAAATGAAACGCAGCTAGTCCTTTTTTTCTTGGCAAAGGAAGAGCTTCTCTTAAGTAAACTGTTTGCATTGGCGGTTTTTCAGTTACTCTGATCATTTAGGCAACATGAAGGTTTTTGGCCACATACATAAGAGACCGAGATTTTATGGAGGCCAGGAATCTGTTGTTTGTTTTTTGCCACTACTGCATAAACTTGTTGAGGATACTAGAGAAGGCCTCTTGCCAACTTATTTAAATTCCTGTTGAATTTTTTTTTTTTTTTTTTTTGAATGCATATCTCTGCAGCTACTCTGCCTTGGGCTGGAAGGACTCCAGTTCAGTTGTTGACCTTGCTCTGATGTCCCTTCCTGATTCATGTTGAAGGACGACCAAGCTGGGGGCTGAGGAAAAGCAACTTGGGAATTATGTAATGAATCAAAGGCATTTGGATTTCTCCACGTGGTGGGATAGGAACCAAAAGCCTTACTGGCATGAAGTGGGAGAGTTGAGTTAAGATAAAGTAGTTGTCTACCTTCAGTTAGTTGTAGTTTCACAGAATGTGAAGTTAAACTAACAGGAGATATAAGAATAGTATTTAATTTTTTTTAAATGGTTTTATTTCAGAGCATAACACTTTAAATGCATGTGGTTGTGGAAGGAAGAGTATCCTACAAAGAAGCCTAGAGAGAGAAGGTGGTAACGCTTTTGGGGTGGCAGGTGCTTCAGAAAGCAGACAAAAGAATGGTCTTGGTCCATGGAAGCTCCTCCACGTTGGAATAGTTCTCCCAGTCCATTTCAAGGCTGCAGTAAGAAGGAAGGTCTTTGAGCAGCATGTCTGCATCCTACTTCTGGAATGCAGCAGCCATGCAATTTGGATGTTTGGATATCTGAATGGCTCGTAGAAGTGTTCCTAATGGCCTCGCACCCCGTCATTCCCCTTTCCTCAGTGTTTCTGAACCTTCTGAGTGCCATGTCAGCAGGCTGGCTCATTGACAGGCTGCTTGGCTAGGGTTCCTGCCTGTGTACTGTGTCAGGCCAAAGACAGTCTAGCGTGCCACAGAGTTGAAGCATCGTGTGCTGTGGTTGAAGGAGACCTGATCTGGCATGTAAAAGGCTTGTTTGTAACTCGGGCATTCTCAGAGAGAGAGCCCTATCATTGTGGACTTTTGAGCATCCAGTTTCCTGCTGCTGTTTTAGTGCCTGTTGTCAAAGGGAGGAGCGAACGGATGTTTTTGATCTTCGATCTGCTGGGTTTAGTCATAGGAACAGCTCATTAGCCTCAGCATTCTTTGGCTTTGTAGTAATGGCTATGTTTCATGGGCTCAGCCTTGGTTCTTTAAGCCATCTTTCTCCCATTAAATCAGCCCTTTATTGTAATTGCCTGAAACATCGTCTCTGGCTATAGTTTCCTTCTCTTTCTTTTAGCCCTGCTGTAATGCTGTTCTGGCCAAAAAACATCGGCCGGGACATGTGAGCTGTACCAAAAAAAATAAGGCTTTGAATGAGCAGGAGATGGGTACAGGCACTCTAGCAGGGTTGTGTCTGTTAGCCTGTGTAGTGTTTGCATGTGATCAGGAGGGACAATGAGGAAAATAAGGGCGTTACTGAATCTCAGCTCTCGACATATGCTGGATAGCGCAGGTGGAAACGGCTAAAGCAATGGTCAGGGATTATCAACCTTATCTTAATGGGTAACAGTAGGTTTAAAGATGGATGGCAGTGAGGTGTATAATGGAACAGAAAAACAAGATGTACTTATTTTGGTCACGTGCCCCCTCAGGTGTTTGTCTTGGAAATGATTTATTTTTGGTTGAATGAGCTTTAGAAGAAGCCAGCAGCCATGCAGTGCAGTGGCCTCTTCTGTGTGCTACCAGTAGGCAGTTTTAGGCACCAGTGCATTGCCCTGTAAAATATGCGTGATGTATGCTTTGATTGGAGATGGGGCCGTAGGTGAATGTGTGTGGGCGTGTTATATCATTCTTCAAACTGCTGTAATCTGTGGTTTTGATTCTCCTCTAACACGTGCTGCCTGCCAGCATTGAATCACTTACTGTAAAAGTTCACTTCAGGCTGAATTTAAAAGGTTATTTTTTAAGTTGCATTTAAATAGGGTCAGATACTATTGAATGGATGAAAAAATACCTTTGATTTCTGATGAACTTCTTGTACGCCTTTTACATTTAAAAAAAATAAGTTTGAGAGATCACTGCATCCATGCAGTGTACTGCTCTCATTTTGGTTGATTTAAAAGAATTACACTATCAAGACTTCAGATTTGTTACAAAACCCACACAGGTTCTCTTACGCCTTCAGGAGAATTCTGTCAGCAGGATCCATTATTTTTGAATTAGCAAGAGCGTATTACAGGCACAGATAATACTTAACTGCTATTAAGGAGTTGTTGCAAGGTATTTCTTGAATGACAGACGGGCATGGCTTTCTCACTTTCAGAATGTCAGCTGAGAAACATGTAGATGTTATCTGTGTTAATGTTTTTGAACTGGTGATGCAGGTGATCCTGGCTTTTGAATGAATGATAATGCTGATTTGTGTTTCTGAGGTTCCTGGTTGCTTAGGAGGGAAGAAGCATCATTACCAGTGTGCTGGTTTCTCTGGAAACAGTACCTGCACTCAGGGTGCATTTTAATTTACTAATCCATTGAAAATCTCTTTGCGTGTCTTCATGATTGACTCTTGCTAACTGGTATTTCCTTGATGAGATTCTAGCTAATGTCACTGATGTCTTGTATGCAAAATCTGTGTGTTGCCTCCTATTAATACTCAGGGTAGGAGCATCTCTTCAGTTTAAGAATTCACTATATGCTTATCAGTATTCACGGCGATTGTAGCTTGTGCTGCTGATATATATAAACATAACTTCAAATAACAAAGTTGTGTGCTTTCTCTAATCCTTTCTGTTGTGTTGTCTGTAGGTGGTCTTTGGAAAGAAGCTTTCATCTTTCTCAACAATAGTACTCAGCCAGCTGCAGCATGAGAAGAAATATGACATTTATTTTGCTGATGGAAAAGTGTATGCGCTTTATAGGTAAATCATAGTGCTCCTGCCTTAACCAAGCATCTCTCCAGCAGCATCTTCTTGTCCCCCTTGTGCAGTAGGAAACATGCAACTTCTTTTTGTCCAACTGAAATGGCTGTTGTGCTGTGTGTTTGGTACCATGCAGAAATAAGGGAAATGGGAGCAGCATGGAGAAGGTCAGACTGGTGTGTCTGGGAGTCTACAAGGCTGCATAAGGACTGAGGCCTGGAAACAGATGCATCCTTAGTCTAAAATCATCAGTCTTCAGATGCTTTGTGCAAAAACTCTGCTCTCTCATTAAAAGTTGCTTTTCCATCTTCCCATGAGCACAGCTACTGATGTTGGGTTTTCTGAGTCACAGTAGGGGAAAATATATTTATTACTTTTAATTGCACTTACTGCACTAGTGCCTAAAGACCAGCCAATAATTGGGTCTCATTGTGCTAGGCACTATGCAAATGCGGAGTAACAGCTATTTACAGTCTAAAAACAAGAGAGAGACAGGGTGGAGAAAGGGTGTATAACACTGAACAATGGAATGGCAGTGAACGTCATGCTTCGCAGTACTGTTGGGCTACGTTTAATTAGAAGTAGATCAGATGAATGGAAAGAAAGGTTAAGGGAGTCGAGATGAGACAGGGCATCCAGTACTTTATTTGGAGGCTAGCACAACATACTCTGCTTTGTTTGGCCCAAGAACAGAATTGTGGTGATGCATCTATTGCCTTGTGGTTCATATTTGCTGCAGTTTGTTGGCCTGTGGAGCTAAAAGGGAAAATAAACAGCACACTGGATTAAAGTTTTTGCATTTATGCCGGGACAGTGCTCTCCAGAACAAAATGAGTTTTGTATAAGTGAGCTTCCACTACCTAAAGATGAGGAAAAACCAAGTTACTGATGCTTAGCCACTAGCAGGATAAGTAGGAAGCACATTCTAATTGATTACCGACCGTGACTGCCCAGAGCAGGTATTTAGTGATGTGTCTGCAGAAGTTATGTTTTTGAAAGCTCAAACCCAAATGATTTGTCACTAAGGTTTTTAATTCCATGAACAGAGTAGAATTGTCACTCCATTAGGCACTACTCATTAAGTTCTCTGTAAGTGGACAGGCCAGTGATCCTGTTCCTGTTGGGGGACATGGGATTTTACTTGCTTCCTTTTCTAGTACAGGAACTCCTTCCCTCCACCTCATCCCCATTGTTTTTTAAATTTCCCAAAGGCAGTGCTGGAGAATAAAATATAGATGCAGCATTGTATTAATTCATGCCTAACAATTTGACTTTGCAGAGAACTTGCTGCACAGTCATTTACTGCCCATTCCTACGTTGTATGCTGATATTATTGTATTGGAAGTGATATTTGTACAATTCTGCTTCTAAATTGCATGGAAGCATGAGTTTTAGTTCTCGTTTCCTCTTGAGGTAGCCCAGGATGATTTTGGAATTAACATAATTATAATCTCCTTATATTAAAAATTGCTGTGGCACCTATAACTGTGTGGCATTGTGTTATGCAATAGACTAATAAAATGTTTTGCTCATTAATGTAACACCATCTAGCACATAAGGTTTTAGGTAAAAGATTTTAAATAACCTGGATAAATTGTTCCTTGCCTTATTTGTCCCTTAGGAAACTACTGCAGCATGAATGCCCTCTCTGTCTAGATGTGCGGCCATTCAATACCATTGTGGAGCTGGAGCAGCACATGAGAAAACAACATGAACTCTTCTGTTGTAAATTGTGTGTCAAACACCTGAAGGTGAGCCATAAATATGTATTTAGGACTCAGAAACAAGAGGTTTAAGTATATGGGAACCTTTCTTGGTAAGAAGGATACTTGATGGGGACGGACAGACAGAATGGTATGGGGACTAGGAACAATTTCTTTCAATCCACCTGTTGTGTCTGAGTGAATTTCAGCCTCTTGTATCTATCAGTTTTCATAAACTGGTTAATAAAAGCTACCCATCTGGGCTCTGTTTTAAGTATGAAAATATTTATAGCTCATCCAGCCCAAGATAACTTTATGAAGATAGCTCTGGTATGAATAAATACCATGTGTTGCTTCCTGCTGGCAGTCACAGCAGAAAGTCCAGCCGTAGAGAGTGGCCATTTATAGAACTTTCTTCACTATTTTTGCTGTGATTTAAAAACAACAAAACTAATTCCACGCAGTGTTCGGGCAAATTCAGATAACAAGGTGCATCGCAGAACCTCAAATTTCTCTTTGAGAGATCAGAACAAACTCTGAAATGTTTAACACTTGAAGGTAGGTCATGGGGATAGGGTGGGAACACTTTTTAAAAAAAATAAGAATGGCAATTCATTATCTTGTAGGACTGCCTCGGCCAGATCTCTTCTCTCTTGGTTTTACATTATTGGTGGTGGTGATATGGGGGATGAAACCTGTGCTTGCCTGAAACTTGGACATGTTGTCTTTAACTTGCTCGTATGTAGTGTGACTAGTGACTGTGTTAAAATCTGTCATGCAGCTTACCAAAACTACTTTTGCACTCCATTGGAAAGCTGGATTGTTTTGAGCAGGTCACAGTGGGCCTTAAAACTGCTGATCTCACTAGCTTTATTTACTGCCTGGATTACCTTTTCAATGGCTGTTGTAATGGATTGTTAAAAGGCATTGCTTTATATACCAGTTTAAATTCCAGCTTTCAAAAAATAGAAAGAATGACTCCATCTCTAGTGGTCTGAGAATTGGCTAAAATTGCCAGCTACCACTTGATTCCTCTAACCTCTGATGTGTGTGATGCTCATTAGTACTGGTTAGTGTGGAGTGAAGGAAGTTTTCAGAAAATGAAGAAAATACATTGAGCACTGTATGCACAGGTTTGTAGCTTGTTTCTTGCTTTCACTGAAACTGAATAAGAAAGATCAAACTCGACAAGAGCACTTGGGTAGGTAGCTGCCTTTGGGAAGAATTAGTCTGTAGTCATCTGTCCCTGGTAAACAATCAGAACAACAATAATGACAACAGCAGTTGCACAGTATTTTAAATTTTCAAAAAGCTATGTATCTTTATTTTGGGAGAACTAATTTACAGTAGCTGGTGCCATTAGGGTAGTTTCATTGCTCAGTGGAACTAAGATCTTGTTTTCTGATCTGTTGACATTAGTAAAGTCAGAGCAAACTCTGCCCCTCACAACTTTTAATACTGTCTAGACAACATGCGTTTTCAGTAACTATTACCCTTTTTGTGGAATATATGGCTTTGTAACAAGCACTTATTGCACCAGTGCCTGTTGCATCTCCTTGGCATCTTTGGTTTGCAAGAGCCCTTCCTACAGAAATAAATTACATACCAATAGTGACAGAGTACTGGCTAGTGCAGCAATTGTGCACTGAGCCATATCTCTTCTACATAGGTGTGGCTTTCTATAGTGGCACGGGGGATGCTGCTGAATACATAGCAGACTGGCTCATTTCATTTTTTTTCTCAATCTCGGGTATGCAGACTATTAAATCTAAATGCAACCCTCTTATGATGATGATAAGATTTTTTTTTTCACAATTTATAGCCCATACTTTGCTATATCGTGCTACCATGTGGAACAAAAGTAAAAGGATGATCCTGCTTTTATTGCTCAGAGTGAACAAAGTATAAATTAGATTTAATTTGCATAGGGCACTTGATATCTAACTGATTCAGTGAATCATTCAGGTGTAGACTATATATGGTTGCTTTGTGTTCTGCTGGCTCAAGTGGGAGAGTAATTTTGGCCACTGACATGATAGAACCTGATTTATTCCAGCAATAAGTTTTGCCTACTTGTCTGCTGACCTGAGGTAATTTTTCCTTGAAGATCTTTACGTACGAACGTAAGTGGTACTCTCGCAAGGACCTGGCTCGACATCGAATCCACGGGGACCCAGATGACACATCTCATCGTGGGCACCCCCTATGTAAATTTTGTGATGAGCGTTACTTGGACAACGATGAATTATTGAAACACCTGAGACGAGATCACTATTTCTGCCATTTTTGTGACTCAGATGGTGCTCAGGAATATTACAGGTTTGTGGGACTGGCTGAGTTGGGTTTCTCTGTATTCAGCTTCATATGGAAGGCTTGTTGCATCTACCATCAGTTTGTGAGACAGGAATATCTAAATGGACCCTGGGCAACTGTGTGAGCACCTTGACTGTGATCTTTACTTTTGAATTTATAGTGAGAATGGGGTCTTTGAACTACAGGTCCACCTTTGTTCTCCTGGGCTGAACTATTCCTTTACTTCCTTTACTGGAAATGACATGTATAGCTGCTATGATATTGCCCTGCAGACTGATCTGCTAACTTCTAAAAATTATCTGAAACCGTATCTCTGTGTCATAGGTACCAGTAATAAGCACAGCCCCATCCGCACTGTGGAGGTTTGGACTAATATTCTGTGCTAAGCAGCTGTCCCTTTGGATACTGCAGAATCCTGTGTGGCCAATAGGAAATTCTGAATTGCTACATTTTTGTTCTAGTAAAGAGATGTTTGTAAGTACCAGGAAAAGAAACAGAATAGAAACCACTGAAAAAACATAAGCAGCGTCACGGTGGGTCAAACCAGTGGTCCATCCATCTAGGCCAGTATTTTATCTCCAAGTGGCAAAAGTGTATGCTGTAAAGAAGGGAAGCATTGAACTAGTTATCTAGAACTATCTGTGCCCTATTCAGCACCCTCCCTAGTATCCACCATTTTATTGGGTTAGAGATTCCAGCGGAAAAATCTCCAACCTTTCTATTCAGTGGCCATTGAGAGAGAGTTTCATAGATGTTAGGGGCTGGAAGGGACCTTGCAGATCACTGGGTCCAGCCCTCCTGCACGTGGGCAGGAAAGACTGCTGGGATCAAAGGATCTATCATCCTTGAGTTTATCTAGTCCCTTTTTGAACCTGGCTATGCTGTGTGCATATAATACAAACTCTCTGTCTGTATTAAAATCCATATGTTTAATAAATCCCCTTTGCTTTCAGTTTTTAAGTGAATTGGTGGTATTTAATTGTTGGGAGAAGCATAAAGTTTTGGCAGCTGGGTCCAGGCTATTTGGGAAGTGGACCTGTGAGATTTAGGAAGGTGTAATGGGTGATTTAGGACTGTGGGATGAACATGCTAGATGGATGTTACTGCTGATCACTTCACTATACATTATTTCAGCTGAGGACTTCTGAGCTGCCGTCTTTATAAGTGGTTGAATATGAATGTGTTGGGATGAGCAGGGCAGTTCACTCGTCTTGGAACTATTGCTTTGCGGTCTCTGCAGACTCAGTTCCTCCTGCGTCAGCTTACAGCTGAGTCGTATTAGTTTTCTCCGCATTTGGGCTGTCGAAAAGCATTAACAGCAATTAAATTCTGGAATGCAGTTCTGAGGCCAGGAGGAGAGGCTGTGGCAGATTTCTACAGCTGTGTAATAAGTTAGCCCTGATGCCCGAAGGTACGTTTTAGGAGAAGAGGATCTGAATACAATTGACTGTAAGGAAAGGATTTTTTTTTTTATGCAGGGCAAAACATGAGGCATCATACAGTTAATTTAGCTTAACTTCTCAGTGCTATAACATGTCACGTTATGAGTGTGGATAGGCAGAGAATTGAATACAATTTAAATTACTATTTTGATGTTAAAAATTGTTATCACTTCAGCTTACAAATAAATATTTCTTACGTCATTGTGCCATAGAGCTAACAAGTTGGTCTTTTTTCTTCTCAGTGATTATGAATACCTCCGTGAACACTTCCGTGAAAAGCATTTCCTTTGCGAAGAGGGACGGTGCAGTACAGAACAGTTCACTCATGCTTTCCGTACAGAAATAGATTACAAAGCTCACAAAACAGCCTGCCACAGCAAAAACAGAGCTGAGGCCAGGCAGAACCGGCAGATAGATCTTCAGTTTAACTATGCTCCCAGACACCAGCGGAGAAATGAAGGTAAGTTGGACTGGAGAAAAGGTGACATGCAGAAATATGTTAATTCTCCAAAAACTTCTAGAAACATGGCCCATTCGTGGTCTGAAACATGGTATTTGCCATTTCAAAAACTGGTGGATATTTTCATGGCTGACTTTATCTGCTGTACAATTTTGTGGTATGTAGAAGTTTGGATTTAAAGCAGCAGCAAACATGGCGCTTATCAGAGCAGTATGTGCCTTATTAAGAGTGTGGCAACTAATGCACAAGCAGAAGGTTTGTGTGTGTGGAAATCTCTGCATATCAAATTATCCCAAACATGCATCACAGATCTGCAGCACAGCGCATCTGTATGCTGCCAAATGTGCTTGAATTCAGTAATTGCTGTATAGATGATCTAATCTATGGCGTGCAGTTGATTGAAAGTCAGGAAAGGTCTTTAAGTGCTGGTACATTCTAGCTTCTTTCGATCATGTAGGGAAGGAGGGTGTTACCCTGAAACCGGATTAAAAAATAACTTTGAGAATGCTGCCATGCCTCCTGTTCAGGTGTTGTAACTGGAGAGGACTACGATGAAGTGGACAGGTATAACAGACAAGGAAGACCAGTTAGAACATCAGTCCGAGGAGGACAGCAAAATAGAAGAGGCAGCTGGAGGTATAAGCGGTAAGTAATACCATTTGTAGAGCTGTTGGCTGCATGTGCAGTGTTTTCTTCTCTTGGTGGGAGGGCAGATATGGAGGAAGTGCAAGGCAAGGCAGTTGCAATGTGCCACCTCCTTAATTAAGGATCTTGCTAGCTTTCATTATTATGTCTGGGCATCACATAACACTGAATGGAAACAAAATAATTGTTTCTGAATTTCTGCTCTCTGAGCCTGTCAGAGACAGTGTTAGTCTTAACATTTCCTGAGCTCTGCAGTGTGTGGGCTAGCATAATTTAGAAATGTCTCGTTTTCAGATGACTGTTTTCATGCCTAACTATTGTATTAGAATTTTTTTGCAGTAACTCAGGAGGGCTTTATAGTTTTAGCAGGCTTTTTTGGTCTAGAATATCATTCACTTCCTGTTCTAAGGACCATGCTTTTCATTGAACTAACAGATCTCTGGGTGGCCAGACTGAGTGCTTTGGAAAAAGGAGAGGGTTAAGTATTGAAATGAAACTTTTTCATTTATATGTCTCTTCATCCACACAAGATTTAAGTGCTTTATGCATATTGCGCATCTCTATTCCTTCTTTTCTTGCTGGGCAGTCAACGGTGCGTTCATTATTGGTATTTTCACTGGGGAAAATCCATCTCCAAACACTATGTATGTTGGTGTGTCGCATGTGGCTCTTGCATGTGTTGAAAGTTCATGACAAACCATTTTACAATGAGTTACTTGGACCCACCAATGAGATTTTCATACCCTGAAAATGAATGGAAGAGATTGTTGTTCCCATGCATCCCTGATTATTGTTATTCCTAGTCCACCTCAGTTACTTAGATGTTAGCACTGGGTGTGGATCTTAAAAGAACCAGTGGATGAATGTTGCCTGTTCTACTACAGACTGAACTGGGACACAATATAAGGTGAACTGAGTAGAGAGTTCCAGTTTGAGCCATCTCCAGGAGGTGGCAACATAAGACAGTTGACAAAAGGTTGTTTGCAAAATGTGAAGGGACGTGAGTCGGAGATAAAGATACGTAACAGTCCTTTCTGTTTGATAAGACAATCTGTCCTGTCTCTCTAGGGAGGAGGAAGACCGAGACATTGCAGCAGCAGTCAGGGCATCCATTGCAGCAAAGCGACAAGAGGAAAAGAAGCGGGTAGAGGATAAAGAAGACGGCAGTCGAGGGAAAAAGGAGGAATTGAGAGATCCAGAAACGTCCAACGTGAAGCGAGTGCCAAAGCCTTCATCTGAAGCTATGGGTTAGTTGTGTGTGTGTGTGTGTGTATGTGTGTTCATGCTGTGAGCTGCAGGGGCTGACAGCAGATGTGGGCCCAGTTTTGCTAGGGTGTGAATGCTCACAGTAGGTATTGAAGGAAGCTTTTGGATATTAAGGATCCTGTGTAGAGTCATTTTCACCAGTGTTATCCTCCCTTGGAAAGTATAAGAATGTGCTAGGATTCCTAAAATGGTTTTGGCTAGAAATACAGAGCCACAGCTAACATAACGGGGCTGCACAGCATGTCACACACATAATTAAATGAAAGTGCCTGCAGTCTCCTGCTGTGGTGTGCAGACCACTGCTGCAACAGAGTCCTCCTTGGCTCAGCTACGGATTTAAGCATAACATACAAACGTTGCTGTGTTGCTTTCATTCTCTGCCCTGAGTATAAAGGTTTCCTGTGAGGTGAATTTTTAAATCTTCATATTATAAAAATGAGCAGAAGTGACGGGATGAAAAGAAAGGCCTTGAGAAAAGGATGTTGCTGCACCTGGTGGAATATTACTTGTTCCTTCTGTCAGTGTTCCAGGGATGCAGAATCATAAAACACTGAATAACCTCTATGGGATTAGTATCTCTATTTGATTGATTTTTTTGAAGTGTGGAATAAAGCGCCATTGATGTTTTTCCTAACTATAGTTAACTTATAGCTACACCCAGGGCCAGGTGAACTAACAGTGCATAGTTAGCTGAATGCAGGGGAGAAAAAAAGGCAGTTGTGCATTTTCTTAATTGCCCGTTTGTTTCGTTGGATCGGAACATCCTAGTTAACAGCATCACCAGCTACTAGAACTGGAACCTGCTAATGCAGTCGTGACATGACAGTAGTTTCAGGACTGAAACGAATAGGTTTGGGTTAAAAGCCTTTCTTTGGTCTTTTTTTTTTTTTTTTGTCAAAGT
Source organism: Crocodylus porosus (assembly GCF_001723895.1). NCBI lineage: Eukaryota > Metazoa > Chordata > Crocodylia > Crocodylidae > Crocodylus > Crocodylus porosus. The sequence goes on from NW_017728927.1 coordinate 6,808,302, forward strand.
TCCAAAAGAAGCAGCTACTAATGGTCCTTTAAGCCAAGATGACTTTCCAGCAATTGGCTCGGCAGTGGGATCCCTTCAAGGGTAAGCTTGAGTAAAGATTATAGCAACGTGAAGTCCGTTTCATAAGCTCGCTTGGGTCGCAGACTTTCCAGGTAGCTGTTTCACAGATGATTTGAACGGCAAATTATTTAAGGAAATTGCCCTCTTCTCCCACAGACTCTGGCTGTACGAGCCCCACGTGTCCTCGGCGTTACTGCTGGATACAATGTCACTTCCCATACTGGCTAGATTCAAGTACCCCCTCCTAATCCCTCATTCCAGCCTCGTGGACTGTGCTTTCCCCTGCTATATTCCTGTGGTTCAGCTCAAGCAGATAGTTAGTTACCTTGTACTGTGAGAGCACAATGTGCATCTTCTCATGAAGTCAGCTGTGCTTCCTCAGGTAGCAGTATTGCAGACATGGCTTTACAGTATGGATCTGGAGTGTGAGGATTTGAAGGCAGGTTGCGCCAGAGATCATGAAATGGTACTTTTAATCTAGCCGGACATCTTTGAGGAAAGATTTATTTCAGGCATACCTTAGTGATAAGCACATGTGCATTAATTTTCCAGACAGTCTTAACATCTTTTTAAAGTGAGAGCTGAAAGAAATTGCAGTTAGATACTTGGGTTTTTTGAGCCTGGTGCATTTGTGCTGTCCCTGCAGTAGCTTGGTGACTTGCCATATTTTGTGTCTTTGGTAGTTGCAGTGCTGCTCAGCCGGTGTCTGTTAAGCTGAAGGAAGAAGACTTCCCGAGCCTGTCCTCTTCAGCAGCGCCCACGGTCTCGACTGGGATGTCTCTGACATACACAGTTACTGCAAAGAAAACAGCCTTCCAGGAGGAGGACTTCCCAGCTCTAGTGTCTAAAGTCAAACCTACCAATAAAACCGTATCGAACATCACATCTGCATGGAACAATGGTTCTAATAAAAACGTGGTTAAAGCCATCGGTTCTAGCAGCTCCAGTTCAAACCAGCTGACCAAAAAGGCAGCTCCCCCCAACAGCAGTAAAGGAGGCAAGAAGAGCAATAAATCCCTTCAGTCGGATGATGAAGATGCTGGCAATGGCTTGACAACCCAGAAGATCCGAAACGCACCGACAATGGTTGATGTGTCCTCCTTGCTGGCAGCTTCTACCTCACAGACTTTCACGAAAGTGGGCAAGAAAAAGAAGGTGGGGGTGGAGAAGCAAAGGCCACCCTCCCCACCCGCGTCGGAGGAAACCCCCCCACCTGGATCTTTGGAGAAGGTGGTAGAAGCCAAACAGATGCCAAATGCCCTTGCAAATGTTCAGGCCCCAGACAGATCTGCAGCAGTCATGAATGGTCACTCAGAGAAATCAGTAGCAGTTTGTAATATACCCAAAGAGCCACCTGGCCTTAAAAAACCTGCAGCAACTAACCAGTGCCCTTTACCTCAGGAAGACTTCCCAGCTCTTGGGAGCTCAGGACCAGCTAGGATGCCACCGCCAGGTAATCATCGCAAAAACCGGTTGTGGGGGCTGCTTAGAGAAATCTGCAGGAGATTCAGGGCAGTTCCAAGAGGGATTTTGGTACATACTAGGAATGGGAGCAATTTCCAGGACTCGGGGTGAGGGTGTATGGTGGAAACCTGCAGAGTGTGAACCACAGTGATCAGCCTGAAGCTTTCCCCTCCTGGTGCTGCTGACCCATTCAGATCCCATTGAAATGAAGGTACCTCTCTGAGAGCAGGGCTACTGTTCTCAGTTTGGGGCTGAGTTACAGATGAGCAGCCCGGCCCGAAATATTCCTCCTTCTCTGGGTCTGACGCGGTGTACCAGTATGCTTCATTATTCCACTGGCTAGTTCGGGAACCCCTGTTTGCAGGGACAGTTACCTGTGAACCACCACTTGAACAACATAAACAGCAAAGAGCTCATTGCCGCTGGTTGCACTAGATTTACAGGCATGCAGTGGCCTTGCGTTCAGGGGAGGTTGCTCTGTCAAGTGCCGGTGCAGCTTGTGGATCCCATGCTGCAGTTGCCTCTCGTGAAAATAGTGACACAGGGGCAGTTGGTAGCATAGCCTTTCTGTTCCTTGCTGCTGTTTGGGTAACAGCAGGTGGCAGCTTCTGGGGCCCTTCCCACTGTACAGTGCAGCGAGAGTGCAGAACTGACCTTTCAGGGACTGCCATGGAGTCTAATTGTAACACTGGTTTTCACTGGGGCAGTCTGAGGGATGTCGCCACTTCCTGTACCTGGCACTGAATGGGTCTGTTTGATACCACTTTCATTTCATACTTGAAAGCCAGTCAGTGTGCAGCCTTCTTCCTCCAGCTAGCGTTGGTGACCTGCAGAGCAACAGATTCAGGTGTACCTTTGTCTTCAGGTACGGCAGGGTCTGTTCGGCTGTCCGAGTCTCGTGCTCAGTGACACGCAATCACTGTTAATCTCAGATGCTTTGTGTTGCTGTGGATATAAGATCTAACCTGCATGGTCTGTGTTATTTTAATCCAGGCTTTAACTCCGTGGTGCTATTAAAGAGTCTGCCTCCAGGGCTGTCGGTGTCTGTTAGTAAACCACCTCCGGGGTTTCCTGTTATTCCATCCACCAACGTCTCTGAACCTGTCACTACATCTCTGAAAGAGTAAGTAAAGGGTACTTGGATCATGGGCATCAGCTTGCATGCAGTGAGTATGCAGGTTCTGCACTGTAGGGCCTCTCTGTATTTCTTGCTTTATTTGAGGGGATTTTTCTGAACAAGTAAGACTTCAAAGGCAAGTGCTGTGAGATAAGGGCAAGATCCAGATTTCTGCAGATTTTCCATTGGCATCTGCTGGCCCAGTCCAGGAGAGATGGGGAAGGCTGAAGTACCCCAAGTCTTTGTTGTACGCAACATCCACACCAAGCAGAACCAACTCAGGCTTTCTTACATTCACCCCTAAACTTGCTCCTCAGTCTCTACAGCATGGTGTTTTTACAGCTTTGCCAGTGATTCCATGTCTCCTACGAGAGGAGAGAGTCCTCGTCTGGGTTGGAACAAGCACTTGGAAACTCACGGGAGGGAGGAGATCCCTGTACCATTAGGGCTTAAACACCTCCTTACATTTGAAAAACATGTTAGCAGTTGTGGGCTCTCCAGCTGGTGCTGCTATGCTGTGCCAGTGCGCCTCAGGCAGGAGTTGAGTTGGAGCAGTCCAGAGCCCTCTTTCCGTCCTGCTTCAGTTCCTGACTTGTCAGACTCGGCACTGCTGAAAAAAGGAGCTGAGTCTTGTATTTTACCTCCATATTTGCAGCAACAAGGTGCTGCTGCCTTATTAGGAGGTCACCTAGATCACAGAGAAACATCACGTGAGCCTACGGATGGACGCTTGTTTGTGGTGGGAACTTATAAAGGAACAGCACCCTTCACATACTGTGGTTGGCTGCTTTGGTCATGCCTGTATGGGGCGGGGAGGGTAAATGTTTTAAACTTGATCTAGCTAACGTGAGACGTCTGTATTGGGATTTTACATTAAGGCAGCTATCTCCTGTGTGTGGTCCTGGCTGTGGAAAAGCAACCTTTCCAATTGTGGCAACAGTCTTTGTAGCATGTGTGTTAGTAGCCACCCCTCAGAGAGAAATAATTGCAGATCAGGCCAGTTTGGGTGAAGAATACCTGCATTTTGCAGGTGTGGTGTTCTCTCTGCCCAGGAAGAATGGGCACAGACTCCCTGATCTTTGGGGAACAGTGTTCTGACATGTCAGAGTTGGATCTGCGGTGCTCACAGGAGTCCCTGGGTGGAGAGGGGAGCCACCCCTGGGAAGAGGAGGGCCAGAAAAGTTGGGATCAGCGTTGATGTTTTGCAGTGCTTTGTCGGGGATTGGAGCACTAAGATTAATGCAATTTCTTTCGAAACGCAGGCCAAAGCCCTCACAAGGAGCTTACTTGATACCTGAACACTTTCAGCAAAGAAACATCCAGCTGATCCAGTCTATAAAGGAATTCCTTCAGAGCGACGAGTCCAGATTTAACAAATTCAAGACTCACTCCGGGCAATTCAGGCAGGTAAGTTGGAGAGGATGCTTTGGATCACAGCTTCCCACGGCAGGGCTCTTAGGGTGGAGGCAGCACCCCATGCAGAGGGTGGGCAGCGCCGTCTGCCAGTATCATCTTTCTCTCTTTGCTAATTGTGGCGATTCTTTTTGAACCAAAGGGTCTGATGCCCGCGGTGCAGTATTACAAAAGCTGCCGAGACCTGCTCGGGGACAACTTCAGGAGAATCTTTAACGAGTTGCTGGTGCTGTTGCCGGACACGGCTAAGCAACAGGAACTGCTTTCTGCTCACAACGACTTCAAAGTCCAGGAGAAACAAGGTTCCAACAAACCCAGGAAGAACAAAAAGAACGCCTGGGAAACAGACACCGGCGCCGACCTGGACTGCTGCATCTGCCCCACATGTAAGCAGGTGCTGACGCACCAGGACCTCACCTCCCACAAAGCTCTGCATCTCGAAGACGAGGAGTTCCCGTCCTTACAGGCAATCAGCAGAATCATCAGCTAGCTCTTCCCAAGACCAATAAAACCGTCTCGATTGTATATGTGCACTTTCTGGAGCAGGGGTTGACACAGTGCAGCTGACTGCCAGTACCAGTGGAGTAGTCATAGGTTACCATTAGAAGGCTTGGTGCGGTGCTGTATTGAGGGACCGCTAGGCTGCAGCACGACCTAAAGAACATCCAAGAGGTTAGCTTCCCAGAAACATCTGACTGGGAAGAGGCTGAAACAGCAGGCTCCTCAGGCAGGTTGGTCACCTTTCACCTTGCAAGATGCTGCAGCTGAGGAAACCGTTCCATTTGGATGTTAGCAGAGCAAGCCCAATACAGAAATGAGTCTGTTGTTTTAAAGGGGGGAGTGGGAGATGGATGTCTGCTTTCTGGAGGTAGAAACCAGTGCAAAGGGCTGCAAAATATTTTTTTTTTTCTTTCTTTTAATATTCTGGTCTGAGGTTACAGGCTGGTGCTGTGACCACAAAGATTGAGGGAGCTAGGTGCAAAGTAGAGGAGGGCAATAGGAGCTGCTCACTGGTGTGTCAGACCATTACAGATGTCTGTTGTAATCATCCGGCTGCTTATCTAGCAAAGAAGTACTGTCTGAACACCGAAATAATTATACTACTTGAATCGGACTGATCTCTGTGTGATTAATTGAACGTGAGATTTGAAGTTGCCCTCCTACCTTTTTATGTAACCATTTTCGTTTATAGAAACTGATTTTTGTAGGGCTGCATGTAGACTAATAGTGTTCAAGGCTTTATTCTCCGTAAAGCACAGCTCATTCACCCTCCTTTTATTTAACGACTGCCCTGTTTCTAATTTCTTGGATGTGTTAATGGTATTAGCTCAAAGCAAATGGTATATTGGAACATTAAATGCTGCTGCTCACTGAACATGTTGTTATTCTGCAGTGCCTTTAAGTGCATTTATCTGTTTACAGTGGTCTGCACTAAAGAGGATTATTTGTTGAGAGCTGTATGGAGTGTTTACTTTCTATACCTCCTTTGGTGACAATGATCTGAAGTAGCTGTGCTTCTGCCCTTGGCATCTATAAATTCCAGCTCTAGAAGACAAGAGGTCTGTTAATCATTTGTAACACCTCCTCCTTCAGTAGCTTCACGTTGATGGAGAAGGGAGCGTGTCCCCTGTGGTGCACCTTCCCAGCTGCAGCTTCCTAATTTCTCATCTGTACCACTCATGGCAGACCACCACTAATTGTCCTTGAGTAGGAATTAGGAAGCAATTTCTGTAGTTTTTGGTGACAAAACACTACTCTTCCATAAGCATGGTGAACCTGTGCTTGTGCTATTCCTGAGGCCTTCATCCTGACTGCAGAAATCTGTTTTCCTTGCCTTCCCTTCTATGATTAATTTTGTTTGATGCCAAACTGTAAAGATCTTTGGGTTTATTTCTTTCCAAGTACTTGGGCCATTTTTGAATACCTGATCTTGTATCCTTAGTCACGGGGGGTGGGTAGGCTCTATCCCCTGAAATGGGGGCAGAATGTGACTTCCAACCCCCTCACCCCAACCAAGGGTGTATCCTGCTGCATGATTGTGTCTAATAAGCATGAGTACGTTGCACGTGGTAAGGTTGTTGGTTGTAGCCACATTGGTCTAAGGACACAGGCAGGCACGGTTCTTTTAGTAGATGTGGTGTGATCTCTTTTATTGGACCAATGAAATAGTTGGGGAAAAGTTATTTTGCAAGCTTTTGGACACAAACTCCCTTCTTTAGGCATTGGGAGAGCCTGAAGAAGGGTGTTTGTGTCCGAAAGTTTGCAAAAGAATTTTTCCCCAACTATTTAGCTGGTCTAATAAAAGATGCTACATCTACCCAAAGAACAGTGCCTGCCTATTGCACATGGTAGTGCTTTTCAAATATCTGTTCCTGTCTTTTCAGTCTGCTGCCCTTGAAATAGAGGTGAACTGTCTACACCAGTGACACTACCACAACTAAAGTACTCTTACTAGGAAAGCACTTACCTGCTAATAATCTGTTCTGAGGCTTGCTGCCTGTAGTACCGTAGTAAGCACTTGATCTACAATGTAAAGAGTTTTCTCTCCCCTTGACTCTCTTTGGCTTGTAAAGCTCCGAGGGGATGCGATGCATATGCTTTTGAAGGAGCATCCTTCCTACCCCTTCCTTTTACTTTCAGTTAGTTTCTTCCACGAGTTACTTGCTCCCCCTGGTGAATTGAGAACTTGAAGTGCTGCTGTAATTTCCTTGCAGTGACCAATTTATCCAGCCTGATGATGCCATTTCATTGTCCTTGTGCACACCTCATTAAAGTATTACTGATTTTTGTTTTTTCCAGGCCACTTCTGTTCATTTTGAAATCTTTATTGAAAATAAGTTGCAGTTGGTACACGGACACGGAAAATACAGAGTCACAGGTTGTTCTCTCAAAAGATATATACAAAAATTGTAAACATTTGCACTTGGCTCCATACACAATCCACTCTGTTGTACAATGCACACAGGGTTACTGACAACTGCAACTCTTTGAAGCGGTCTGCTTGTCAAGAGAGGTATCTGCAAAAAAAAAACCTAGATCTGCAAACCCCATTTGGTATCAGTTCAATATTCTAAAAACTATTCAAGAATTTGAGGTTTAAATTCATATTGCAACAAAACACAGGCAGCTAAATTTGGGTTTCAAGTCAATGTGTACAAAGGCCACGTTTGAGCCTCAGGTGTGAAGGTTTCAGACAAAAGTAGCTCCAAAAAACACTGTCTAGTAAAGTACCATGAATGAACATATGACGGAAATGAGCTAATAGGCTTCTCTATATACACACGCGATAGAAAAAAGACCAAGAAGCATGGGGTCCTGTAAGGTTCTTTTTATAGAAAAAGAACTCCTGATTCCAAGGAAATGATGACTTGGTGATAAAGGGTTTGGCTGTTGGGGAGGTGATGACTACGCTTTATTTTAATAAAGTTCAACTCACACCTGCAGCAAACTCCAAGCCTGAATTTTTTGTGGGTGGAGAGATGGAGGTGATTGCGTTTAGCACTTACTATTCTAAAGTGGCCTAATCTTCAGCGCTGCAGGGAAGAAGGGCGTGTGCCACCTCACGCCTGGGAGACTGGGCTTACCTGAAAGCATCTGTGCAAAAACGAGCAGAATCCAGCTCCTGCTTGGATGCGGCACTAATACCAGAGAGGCTGTTCTGACCAAAGCGTGCATGAGGCTTAAAGGCATTTTGTTACTAACCTGCAGTCTACCCTGACATCTTCCTTACTGGGCAGAATTGAAAAGGTTGGCAAGATGGTTTCCAATACATGGCTTCTCCTAAGACACACGGTACCCAACAGGCTTTGTAACATGAAGCACAAGCAAAAGCACACTGTTTGCTAGTTAACCTCAGCGTGAAAGTATCCGCGTGAAGCCTAGTTCTGTAAGCCGGCTTGTCCAGAAAGGTGTCTGTGATTCTTTTTTATATCAATATTTTTTTTGTGTAGATGCTGTATTCCTTGCATCCAAAGTTAGCACTAACGTGAGGCAGAAGCTTTCAGCCAACTAGTCTGAGAGTGCCATCCTCCTGCCCTCTGCTGAATGATCTCCTTGGCTTTTGGAGATCTCATGGGAACAGGCTACACTATATATTAAACAGCTTGTAAGAACAGCAGGTGGGTAGCAGCTGGCATGGCACAAATTCACAACTAAATCCTGGTATGCTTAGACTTAGTCTAGATAGTTACAAGAAAAGCAGTACTCCCTATTATACAGCGGTGAACTCACCATGAATAAATATGGGGAAGTGTTGGGAGGTGAGAGGAGCATGGAGGAAGTCCTACTTGAACCCCAAATAATAAACTACAGGTATTATATACTGATGGACCTAGTAATTCTCTAACCATAGCCCATAAGAATATATTTAATTACAATCCATATCTGTGTACATTAGTCTACCTGACAAATCACCGATAGGTAAGAAGTGCTACAACAACAGTTAATAAACAGCACTGTTACTATTGACACTTAGAACGGCAAGAGGGGACACCTTGGGACTTGGCAAAGTGCTTGGGAATAGGATTTAATACAGTTGGCAGGCACGTATCATCACTAGATAGTGTGAGGTCCGATGTCTTATGCTACCTTCCAGCGTACTGGTTAATTCAGAAGGTGTTTTACAGCTAAAAACCCAGTGAAACAGTGGAGCATCCAACAACGCTCTGGCGAACGAGCTGGAAAACGTCTTTAAGACTTGTAAATGCTGTTTCCCAGGCAGGTGCGTCTCACACCTTTCAGCCAGATTCTTATTTATGCTTTTCCCTCTCCCAACTGCCTGAAACGGCCTCCTGGCGCCTCTTGTAATTCATTGCTGTTGCCTAGAAAATGTTAACCACCGTGCTGTGACTGTCCATGCTCCTGTACCACTCCCCCAGTGCCAAAGGCAGGCCAGCATGGAGAGCGTGGGCGCCTGCTCGCTTGCTGTTAAAGGAAATGCCCTTAGGGCCTGCTTCCCAGCACGCAGGAAGGGAGCAGAGTAGGGTTTCCTTCAGGTGAGTGCTCCTATATCCTAGCCTGACAGCCTTTAAAGCTGCGTCTGGCTTGCACACCCCTGATCCTAAACAAGTAGCATTCAGCTGTGCTTCCCATGCCCCAAAAGGGAAAAGCATCCAGTTTATGAAGGGCTCCTCTAAAAAAAGTCAAACTGAAATATAGTGATGGTTACTTTAAAGCCGGTAAAAAAAGAACGTGTGGCCCTGAAGACAGCAACCCCGCCTGGACCGTGGCATTCGTGCCACCGGATATTAAGCTACAATCTCGCTGCTTTAGCTGCGTTCTCAGAGCAGTAGTTCACGTTCGCTGCCATCGAGACCGCTCACGCTTGGGGTGTAAGTGTGTGTGTGCGTGTGTTTGCTCTGACCGTACTCTTGTTACAATGAGACTGAGGAAATCCAGTCTGTGGTCCACGTGGGTGCGGGGAGGGGGAGAGAAAATGCAAGGTAGGCCTCAGGTGCTTACATTCATATTTGTAATACTTAGCACATGTACACCACTGATCAGGACAGGTCTAGCAATCAGACAGAACTTAGTTCTTTACAGTTACAAGGAAAATCTGGAACAGTTATATAGTTAGAAAAAATACAGTGTACTGAACAAACATTATCTCACGTACAATCAATTTAAACATGTAAATTGATTATAATTTTGCTAAAATATTAACACAAGTATCTTTTGTGCTGCTAAAATATCAGTGTTCCCTCTAAGGAAAATATTGCTACAGTTCTACTGTACCCTGTATTAAAATCTTTTGACTTTTTTTTTTTTTCCTGGCAAGACTGACTTGGTAGAAAATCGCAACGGTCATGTAATGGGTTTCGGCATGTGTTGTACTGGGAGTCAGATGCCCCACGTCTACGTAATGGGAGGGATCTCTCCAGTGCTTTCCCCTTGAACTACGCTGCACCAGGTTGCTGCGAGACGCCGAGCTCGAAGCACTGCGGTATTCCCGGGCTCGCGCCTTCGACTCCTGGGTTCGGGACAGGAACCCCCTGGCAGTGGGACTGAGTTCCTGAAGAGTTGCCACGACTTCCTCGGGCGCGGGGGACTCCCACGCGGATGCAATGTTATCTCCAGGCGGAGACAAGAACAACTAGACCTAAAACCGGAGACCTTTTTCAGGCTGGCAGACGTTACACGAAACATTGCTTTTTTGCTATTCTCATCACTGGCAGGTAAGTCTGAGTTTTTCAGGTGCGGTAAATGCTGCGCTTGCTGTGCGGAAATATTTTAATCCGTTCCAAATGGCACGAATTCAAAGTAGCTCCGTTTTTGTTGTTGATGGGGAAGGTTTTTAACAAGGCGTCGCTGTTAGTTCGCACGTGTATTTAGTTTCAATAGCCACGTTACCGAGCACAAGAGGAGGGAGGGAGGGGTTGCTACAAAGGAAGTGAGGGAAGTCACTTTAACTCTGCTTGTCATGAGGTCTGATAGCATCGGGAGTTTCAACTACTGCACTAACCCGTGCAAGCTGTGCCAACACTGCGTGCAAGGGAGGGTTTGGACAGGGCTAATCCTGCCTCAAGTAGGGGACTTCTGGAGGTCCCTTCCAGCCCCACTTCTCTGTGACTCAACAAGAAATAGAAGTCTTAAACTGGCTACATTAAAAGCCATGTGATTAGAGCTGTTCCAGGTTGGCAATGGACAATTTTAACTAGGGAGGAAGTTTTCTATCATGACAGCAAGAAATGCAAGCTTGAGCCCATCTGGGCGTGTCGGCTCTTCCAGTCCCTCCTCAGGAAACGCTCTGCAAAGTCACTGCCCCTGCACAGCTGGGAAGGTGGGGTGGGGACTGGCCCCATCACTGAATTGAACAAGCCAGTAATTTTGCAGCAGAGACCCAAATATGAATCATTTTTTCCTTTCTGTTTTAGGTTAACTCCATCCCTTCTCTCACGGTAACTGAAAATATGGGCCATCCTCGCTCTTCATTGGCGTCAGTGGCACGGGGCCTTTTCAGTCCTGCTCTAAACGTCTGAATGGCTGATGTATTTCCAGTGGCTGCAGTGTCAAGATGTATCTGCACCTGAATTTATTTGCTCCCTGTTTCTGATGTCTAGTGGCAGTTTCCCATAGAAAGAGCCAGGTTGGCTCGTGATGTCTCATTAATCAGACTTACACTGGAGTCGGGGGGGGTGTTAACAAGCCCAGATCGCTTGTGTGGGCAACTCTGAATGACTGAGCGAACGCAGCGTTGGGAGGAACTCGCTGCACGTGTGCAAACTCTTCAGTTTGATGAACTTGCCCTGGGGGGGGTTGAACTGCAACATGCCGCTTTGTCTACAAGTGACCTCTCAAATTAGCAGCCAAGCTATTGCTGAACAGGTTTAGAACAAAAACTTCTTAGATCCTAAACAGATACGAAGCTAAAGCACAGACGTGATTTGGTTACTCAACATAAAAGCCCAAAACAAACCGAAAACCCCCTACTGTGATGCACGAATCCTAAGCTAAAGTTTGCCACATCCAGTCAGGTTTTTGTACAGTAAATATATACAATGGAAACAGCACGGCTAGGATTTCTTTTCAAATTTGGCACTTCCCATAGGCTGGACTTTCTACGCTGTATAAGATCGGTTCATAGCAGCTTCCGGCTGTAGGAACAGTACAAGACTAGTGTCCGCTAGAGTGAATGGGAGCTGCGCGGGCAGTCCCGGGTTCATCAAAGCGAGAACGATTCTGCGCTAGCTCTGGAAGAACGAGATAAATATCAGCTCATCAGCTATTGTGTTTTCTAGCAGGAGGATTACTGTCTGCTTCTCCGGGCACTCGGCGAAACGCAATGCTAGGATGCCTGGCGTTACAAGCCGCAGCATTAGAGAATGTATCACCTTTTTGCCTCGCATGTTTGGTGTGGTAGCAACCTTCCTTCTATTTGGACTTAGAGGGAACACTGCTTTTATAAAAAACCCTTAGACAGGTAAGACAAGAACCAATACCACTGTACAGAATTCACTGCACAACTAGCTAATAGTAAGTAACCCAGCACTGACTTGCCACATGAAGGAAATGGTACTTAATACATTTGCAATCAACCAGTTAACTGTACTGCACCATAAGATGTGGTCTATTTTTACATGACCTGGCCGAGCCCGCCGTCCTTCAGTATGCTGGCACTTGGTAGCCCTTCGGGTTGGCGTCGAGGGTCTCGGTAAACGGGGGGCTCTGGTAGGTTTCCGTGCTCTCGACCCCGGTGCCAGTGGGGTAGCCCGGGTAGCCTGCGTCGGGGTCAGCCGCAAACTGATCCGTGGCAAAGAGAGACATGTCAGTTCCCAGGCGGTATCTCTGCAGGGCCTTCACCGTGAGGCTGACCTGTAACCAGGAGGAGGGAGTTAGGAGAGGTGGCAGCGGATCCTGATTGCATTGGAGGAAAGGGGCAGTGGTAGGTAGCTATCGAGCACGGGAGCAAGGGGCATGGCCTTGAATCACAGTGGCCTAGACCCTAAATGCTGGAGGCTGCAAGTGGGAGAGGAACAGGGGGAAAACCCCTGGTCAGACCCAGCTGCCTCTCTCTTCCAGCCTCGGCGCTCTGCCCCCGTGTCACACAGGAGCCCAGGCAAGAGGGACCTGTGGTCGGACCCAGGAAATGGCAGTTCCCGTGTTCTTCCGTCCTAATGCTGCAAACCCCTGCTGTATCGGGTCTCAGCGGCTGGACTGGGCGGCGTGACGGCCCCACCGCCACCCCCACCGGTTCCCAGCCCGTTCTGCGGAGACAAATCTTCCCCATCTCCTGCACCAGTAAGTAGGTCGGCTCTGCAGAGACGCCTTTGCCCTTCCTGAGGATTGCGAGTATTCAGGTCACAAACGGGGGGGAGCCGCGAGGGCGACACATTTGCTTTTATTTCAGGCCGTTTCATTAACAAGTCAATTAGCAGGAGGGGTGACAGGCCTGCCGGTGGAGCGCACGGGCTGTGCCGGCTGGCCCCAAGGTGCCCGATGGGATCGGGGTATTCCCCATGTGTCAAATGTGCCCAGCACAAAGAGTGGGTTCATGACCACAGCGCCCAGCACCACAGTTACCCGAGATGGATTTAACCCAGCCCGCAGTGATGCAGGGACCGGGACTTCCCTGCTGGGATGCCAGACGGACTCGAGGCGAACGCCTCCAGCCCTCAGGTTGGGGAGGACCGGGTCGGAGAGCTTCTGGAGGGGCTGGACGTGTTCAAGTCAGCGGGTCCAGATGCTCTCCACCCCAGGGGGTTGGGGGAGCTAGCAGGGGTTATTGCAGGGCCCTCGGCACGGCTCTACGAGCGCTCGTGGTGCTCGGGCCAGGTGCCGGATGACTGGAAGATAGCTAACGTGGTCCCCATCTTCAAAAAAGGGAGGAGGGAGGAC
>NW_017728927.1:6822318-6836919 GCF_001723895.1 Crocodylus porosus
ACTGCGTCCAGCTCTGGGCGCCGCACTTCCGGAGGGATGTGGACAGCATGGAGAGGGTCCAGAGGAGGCCACTCGCATGGTCGGGGACAGCAGGGCAGGCCCTACAGTGAGAGCCTGCGGGACCTGAACCTGTTCAGCCTCCACAAGAGAAGGCTGAGGGGGGACCTGGTGACTGTCTATAAACTCACAAGGGGGGACCAGAAGGGTTTGGGGGAGATGCTGTTTCCCCTCGCGCCCCCCCGGCATGACAAGGAATAACGGCCACAAGTTGTTGGAGAGGAGGTGTAGATTAGACATCCGCAAGAACGACTTCACAGTCGGGGCGGCTAGGAGCTGGAACCAACGTCCAAGGGAAGTGGTGCTGGCTCCTACCCTGGGGGGCTTTAAGAAGAGGCTGGATGACTACCTGGCTGGAGTCATTTGAGTCCAGTCTTTTCTCCCGCCCGGGCGGGGGGTCGGACTGAAGATCTACAAGGTCCCTCCGACCCCGCTTTTGTGATCCTATGATGCCCTCACGCTCCTCGACCGGGTCCCTGCCTCTCAAGGTTGAGGCTCTCTCAGGCCCGGCCTGTGCTACACGCTTTGCTGGCATGGCTCTGTGTGCCCAGGGTGGAGGTGGGAAGCAGCCACGCCGGGGGATGTCCCGGGGCCAGGCCTTGCCGACCAGGCTCAGGCGGTGTTTGCCGAGATGCTCCAGCTCTCCTAGTGCAGCGCAGCGGGTTTGCTGCCCGTGGGGCTCGTCCAGCACCCGGAGCAGCCCGCACGGGGATCGCCCCGTTCCCACTGCGGCTCAGGAAAGGCCCCAGTGACTACCGGGGTGCAAGGGAGCGCGAAGCGTGCTGGGAACAGCCCGGGAGGCTGCTTCCTGCACGGCGATGCAGCGCGGGGGGTGCCTGGAGGGGCGGTTCCCTTATCTCCAGTCGTCCCCCGAGCACCGGCTGCCAAGGCTGAAGTGAGGACGCGTCTGACCTGCCCCCAGACGTGGCGGGGGTGCTGGGAACGCGAGGGAGGAGGAGAGTGGAGTTCCCCGGAGCAAGGGCGCCGTGCCTGGAGTTACCCACGATCCTTCCCCAAGGCCGAGTTTCAATATGTCTGGACTGCTGCAATCTCCCCACGAAACCCTCTGCCGCGGCCAGCTCTTGGTTCCTCTTCCCAGGCCCACCCTGGTTCTGTTTCCCGTTTCGTTTCCCTCGTCACCGCTACTCTAGCTCGCCCGCTGGCCCCCGGCCTGCCTTGCTCAGGCTAAGGAGGGGGTGTGCAAGGTGCTGTACAAAGCTCGCAGCTCAGGCCTGGGGCCAGGCTGCTGGCAGAGGGGCACAGCGAGTGCTCTGCCGTCCTGGAAGGGGCCCGGTCCAGCGAGTCCCTGCAGAGTCAGACCCTGACTGACGCCCCCTGCGCGGATGGGCCCTGCAGCAGGGCTCCAGCCCGGGCGAGGAGCACCAGCCACTTGGCACCGCGCGCCAGCGGCGAGTGGGCACCACGCGGCCGCCCGTCTCCCTCCTGCACAAGCCGGGAGCTTCTCCCTCGCGCCCGAGCCGCTCTGAACTCACCCAGGTGAGGATGGAGAAGAAGGAGAAGGCGATGGCTGCCCGGGCGGCGTCGGCTCCTTGCCACACTCCCTTGTTCGGCAACGTCCGCTGCCACTGGTTTGCTAGGAAGCAGAAGGCGACAAACCACAGGAACGACAGGATCCCTGGAACGGGAGGAAGATGCTCGGTGCTGCGGCTGCCGGAAGGAGGAGCCTCCCGGCGGCTCTTACGCACGCAGCTAGCATGGCCCGGGTGCCCAGGGGGGAGCCGTGGTGTCGGGGCCTTGCTTTCTGGGGGCCCGACCTAAGCTGGCACGAGGGGGCGCGACTCGGATGGGCCGAGCACCCGCTTCTGAAAGCAGGTCCCGCTGGACCCCGCGCCCGCAGCATGCAAACCCGCCGGCCCAGGTCCCAGCCAGCGCCTTTCACCCCCACCCGGGCTCGACCCCGCCAACCCGCACCCAGGCAGGAAGTCCCGTGGCTGTCTGTGGGGCTGCTAGGCTGGTGTCCGCGCTCTGCCTCCCCGTGGAAACCCTGCGAGGGGCTGCGGCAG
Organism: Crocodylus porosus; assembly: GCF_001723895.1. NCBI lineage: Eukaryota > Metazoa > Chordata > Crocodylia > Crocodylidae > Crocodylus > Crocodylus porosus. Next base: position 6,824,400 of record NW_017728927.1, read on the forward strand.
CTGAGTGGGAACGCCGGGGCCGTCAGGAACGCAGCTCTCGCAGCTCCTGACCCTGGGGGCTTTAGCGATGGGAAGCACATTGCTGGACCGCATCCTAGCGCCCTGCCTCGGGCTGCGACGGGTCCTGCGCCCTCCTCCGGGCTCCTCGCTTGTTTGGGTGCAGAAGGGACAGCGGGAAGAGGAACCCACTGGTTATTCCCCCTTGGAGCTCAGGGCTGGATGAGACACCGCTCCTCCCACCCAGTCACCCGCCAGCCGCGGGGCCGATGGCGAGATTTCCCGGGTGAGCAACGCTCTCGCGGACCGCCAGCCTCAGCCACACGCTGGGGCCTGTCACAACCTTCAGCGGGGAGGAGGGAGCTGCCTAAACCTTATGTGGGGTTCCTAGTCCCCGAGGCGACTGTGCTGAGGATCCTCCCCATACCCCTTGCCTACGACGCACAATGGGAACAGCACGTGGGGGTCCGGGCAGCACTGTCAGGAGGGGCCTGAGGTCCCCCGAAGCTTTAAAAGGGCCGTCTGCAGATTGCAGGCACTAGCTGTGCCGCCAGCCCCGCGGTCCGAGTGACTGCAGGGGCAGAGAAGCACCCGGGCCTGTTCCCATCTGTGCGTTAAAGAGTAGTACATTAAACAACGGGGTGCCTTGTGGGGCACAGGAGCCGGCAGACACACACCTGTGCGCATACACACACAGAAACACACGTGTACGTGCATACACACCCACACAGAAACACACTTGTACGTGCAAACACACAGACCACAAATATGTTTTGCTGCCCTGTGCGAGAGGAGGTAGTAGCCATCAGGAAGCATCTCACAGAGGATCACAGCAAGGTCTCCCAGGGAGGCTTCAGCTGACTTCGCTGGAGCCAGGCGTCTGCGTCTGACCCGACTTTCGACCACCTCTCGGTACAGAGCCCGGATCAGAAAAGCATCTCTGGGCAGAGACAAAAGTGACGTTCCCCCCGCTCCCTCGAAGCCAGGAGTAGTGCTACTAGCCTTGGAAACAAGACCCCGGGAGCACTTGTTCAATCCATCGATGGTGATTCAGGTGGGAAGAAGGAAGCTGCCAGCTGTCTCCGTGCAAAATGGAGGAATCAGAGAAAATTCAGGGTGGAAGGGAGCTCAGGGGGTCACATCTAGTGCAACCCCTGCTCCCAGCAGCACCAGCCCCAGCTACATCATTCCAGCCAGGGCTTTGTCTAAAAACCTCCGAGGATGGAGACTCCACCACCTCTCTGGGTAGGCTTTACCACCCTCCTCATGAGAAAGCTTTTCCTAATATCCAACTTTGCTGCAGCCTGAGCCCATTGCTCCTTGTCCTGCCATCTGCCCCCACTGAAACCAGCCCAGCTCCATCCTCTTTGCAGCCCCCGGCAGGGAGTGGGAGGCTGCCATCAAATCCCCCTCGGTCTTCTCTTCTGCAGACTCAGGGAGCCCAGCTCCCTGAGTCTCTCCTCACCAGTCCTCTCCCACAGCCCCCAACCATTTTCGTTGTCCTCCGCTGGACTCTCTCCAATGCATCCACATCCTGCAGCGGGGCCCACAGCTGGACACCGGACTCCAGATGTGGCCTCCCCAGTGCTGAGTAGAGGGGAAGGATCACCGCCCTCGATCTGCTGGCAACCGCTACCGATGCAGCCCCGGATGCCGTTCACCTTCTCGCACCACGGGCACACTGCCGGCTCCTACCCAGCTTCTTGTCCCCTGTCTCCCCAGGTCTTTCTCTGCTGAGCTCCTGCTCAGCCAGCTGGTCCCCGGCCTGCACCGGCGCATGGCACTGCCCCATCCCGAGTGCAGCAGGAGCCCCCGCCATGGGATGGCAACACAGGACCGTCAAGTCAGGTCCCCTTGAGAGGCTTGTTGAGCTTGCTCTCGACGTGCCCGGGACTCGAAGCAGGAGAGGGAACAGGCTGTTCTGTTTCGATCCAGAGGAGGTGGCTGATGACTTCATTCGTGTCCTAGCAGGTGCCTGGACGCTGGCACACCACCCCGCCCCTGCACGGGGCTCGGCGCCCGCCCGCTGGCCTGAGCTCCAGGCCGGGCAGGGTCCTGCAGACGTTTCAGACACCGGGGCAGCTCCCCTGCTCGGCTGGGCACGCCGCACTCGCTCTCACTGCCTCTGCAAGCAGGTATTGCCTCCGGTCCCACTTCACCCGGCCCCGGGACCCGCATTCCCCTATGAGCGCCCACTCTCCATCGGCGTGGCGCCACCTCTATCCTGTCTCCTTTCCAGGAGAAGCCTCCAGGCCACGGCACTTCGGGGTGGAGATGGACCAGCACTGCAGGCGTTTCGGGTGTCGTGTGCGTGCACGCGTGGGGGGCTTTGTGTCCGAAAGAAGGGGCCTGAGATGGCCACAGACGCCTACCCTGGTGAGAAGGCTGCTCTGTCACGTACAATTCTCCCTGACCGCTGAGCACACAGCGAGGAAACTTCTAGCCTTATAAAATGGAGGCAAGGGGCTGGGAAGAAATACCGGGTGGGCCAAAAGGCCCCTTTGCCGCCCGTCTCTCCTTCCTCCTCTCTGCTGGGCCACGGCCAGCTGCAGGAGGGAGGCAGTGGCATGGCCGTGAGTCGTGGCAGCCTGCAACGGGCACAGGGAGCGGTGTGAACAATTAGGGGGGAACAACACTCTGCCCGCTGGGCCGTGACGACCCGCAGCACCGGCTGGTGACAAAGCCCGGTCCTACAGCAGGTGTGTACGTCGCGGTGCCCCCGCTACGGCTCCCCGGGCCGCGGAGGGGGGGTGTGCGGCCGCAGCTTGTCGAGGGCCGTGGCCGGCCTCCCACACGCTCCCCGGGAAAGAGCCTGCCGGCGGGGGAGAGCTGTCGATGGTGTTCTGAGTATCCTCTCTTTTCGTTCATGTTCGGCCACCTGGAGAGCTGGGCGTCCTCCCCTCCGGAGGGGCAATGCCCTTGGAACGGGCCCACGCGCACGCATGCACGCACGTGTCTGCATGCGTGCGAGTGCCTGTGCACGCGTGTGTGGGCGAGCGCGTGCGTGCACGTGCAGCTGTGCCACCTGCCCACGGGACTCGGCCCTCCCATCCTGCCCTTCCCAAGGGTGCCCGGGGGGAGCGCCGCTCCCACCGACTCATTCATTTCTCCCTTGGGAGCTGGTCCCTAACTCTGCCTCGGAGAAGGACGGCTGCCCAGACCCCGTCCTGCTGGGCCCTGCCTTCTGCTCCCCTTCTCCAGCCCACAGCCCCCAGGGAAGCACCCGCCTGGGTGCAAGGAGGCTCCCCAGACATGCCAACCTTCGCTGTGCGCGGGGCCCGGCTGGGCCAAGCCGTTCCTGCGACAGCCGCGGGGAAAGGAGCTGCCCATCCGTGGAGCTGGTTTTCCCCATGCTGCCTGGCTCCCTTCCTTCCTGACTGAGCACCCCGGATACCTGCGGGGGCTTCAAACACCTGAGACGGGGAAACACAATGTCTCCCCAAGGAGCAACTGCAGGTCAGACACGACTTTGGGCCTGGTGGCCACGCGACTGAACCACGGCTTTGCCTCTGAATGGGCTTTGGACTTTCCTCCCAAAACCCTGGCTGCAGGGAGGGCGGCGGGGAGCTGGCAGCTGCTGAGGACGGAGCTAAGCCTTGGCACGCAGGGGCAAGGGACGTCCGAGGTGGGCCAGGCATCCCCTTCCCACCAGGAGCCTGGTTCTGAGCCAAGCTGCACGCAGGCCCGAGGACGCCCCGTAACAGAGCCGCGGGCCGTGGCGCGACGGCGAAAAAAAAAAAAAACAACAGAGGAGACTATTGAGATAAACGGTAAAAGCCAGGGGATAATTACAGTTTTGGGATCTGCAGACAACAGAGTGCAAACACCGGGAAGGAGATGTTACAGCCGTAATTACAGGCTGGTTCGAAACCAGTGCACTTCTGAGGGAGCAGCTGCGCGAGCAGATGGAAGAGCTGCAAGTGCCGGCGGCCCGCGTGTGCGCCGCAGCACAACTGTCCACCTCCCTCCTGGAGGGGCTCGGGCTCCAAAGCCCTTTCCCCCTTGCAACGGCAACACCGCTGCCCAGCCAGGGACAGCACGAGCCTGGAGAGCTCGACTGCATCCACGCTTCACAGCTCCTCCGTTCACAAGGGCAGGGTGGGACAGGGGAGAAAACCTCGCGACTCAACTCTTTTTTGTCTGCTGCCCCTTCGTCACGACCTTCGAAGATGACGATCTGCAGTAACGACCGGGTGGCGCTGACAACTGTACTGCGTGCGTGTCCTCGTGGATGGATGGAGGGAGGGCGGGTGCATGCACGGAAGGACCCGCAAACAAATCCCGTCCTTGATGGAGCTACGTGGATTTACATCGGTTGACGACATAGCTGGGCTACATCAGCACATGAGCAGCACTGGCCAGAAATCTTCTTCCCAACCACTTGCAAAACGTGCTTTGTTCCACAGAGGGACGCCGAAGCCGCCATTGTCAGGTCTCTCCCCACACCGTTCGCCTGGGACCCGAGACGCTCATTGAAATCGAAGTGTCTTTGTGAAATGACAAGATGTCTCAACTCCTCCTGTCTGTCCATCCATCCGCCCACCTACCCATCCATCTTCTTTTATTTGCATTTGCAGTTCAGTCTTTTCCCAGATTGCTTTATATGTTTTGGGTTTTTTTTTTAAGTATCAAAAAGAATACAATGCAGAAAGCCTACCCGCAGAGAATGGGCAAAGAAGCAGCCTCCAACTGAAGGGAAACAAGGATAATAAGAAAAGAAAGAAACTGAAGAGCAGGTGGAAGAGGGCGCTGAATCGAAAGCCTCCAGTGGGATAATGTGAAGATATTTAAAGCAGGTAATTTAATTGGAGAGTTTGTCCTGGGAGCGGTGCGGGTCAGCTCGGCTCAGCCCTGCGGCCGCCGCAGACGGGTTTGATGCTCATCAGAGCGCAAGTGGAGATGACAGGCTTTGATCACAGAGACGATGGAGGCTGCAAGCTCCAGTCAAATGCAGCACTTAGTCTTTGCCGCGAGGGAGCTGCTTGTACAGCTCTGGGAATGAAAGCAAACCAGGGCCTGCCCTCTGTCCAGGTGGGGATGTAGGGAATGGGAAGGAAGAGGGATACGCCAGGACCCGTAACAGCTCTGGGCAATGGCTGGTGTAGAAAAGCGGAGCCAGGTGAAGAAAGGAATGTGAGAAAAAGGGACCAGGGCCTAATTCCCACCCACCGCTCCTGGGACGAACGCGGCATGAATTGCCGTCACCCGGGCAGGCACACCTGTCCCTCGCACACGTGCAAGAGGGCGGTCTGTAGTGCCTCCTGCCGGCCATTCACGCGTGGAAAGGTCATGCCCGGACGCTGCGTCCACGTGTGGAAACAGAGGTGGGTACAAGCTCACGAGTGGCATTTGGGGAACATCAGGCGTAGGCCATTTAGAGGACAAAGCCCCAGAGGAGACAGGGGATCACACCACATCGCACGATGCTGCCTGACAGGTCTGATGCAGCAGCCTTGCTCGGGGAAGCCCAGCCGAAGTTCTGCTGGACAGGGGACGGCAGAACCAGGCGCTGAACCTAGAGCGACTTCGGTTTCCTGCCAGCAGGCCTGGATTTGGCTCTCACTGACAGTAGCTTTCAGCTGCCTCTCTGAACTTCTCCGCAGCGTCCGATACAGCGCCTCGAGCCACTGTTGCTAAGCTGGAGAAAATGGGGACTGATCAACGGTATACCTGGGCCAGGGCCTGGCTAACTGGGAGCTGACGACAGACAAAATCCAAAGGGGATGCTGGGCTGGCAGGAGGCGGTTACTGCAATTCCTTAAGGGCTCGACCGCGGACACATCTCATTCGATGTCTCCACTCCGGTCTTCGGCACGACAGGGTCACGGCTCGGCGGAGCGGCGCTCGCGGAGGAGGCGGTCGGGAGGCTGCGTCAACGCAGCGGAGAACGGAGAACAAACGGGAACTCTGGCTACAAATGAATCTCAGTCGGGAGACAGAAGAGGGTTTCCTCACCCTCAGACCAGTCTGGAACGGCCTCGCCAGAAGAGGAGGAAACCTCGGGAGCTTTAGGATGGAGCTGGGCAGGCCGAGGAGAGAGATCCCGGGGTGCGACTGCCTGAGAAGGGCGGGCCTGGATGTGCCAAACCCAGAGACCCCGTCCTGTGTGCTGGTGTCCAAGGAGCAACCCCAGGCCCAGACCCACATCTGAGACATCCCGCTGCACGTCGACAGCCCCAGAGCAGTGAGGGCACATCCCTGGTGTCCAGACGGCGATTACCACCGTTTGCTCGTACACACCGAGAGCAGGTGCAGGCGGGGAGGGCAGGCTGGTGCGGCTGGACAGCCTCGACCCTGGCACTGATGCTGGACGCCGTGTCACTCGGGCACCTGGCACCTACTGACCTGCATTTCAGTGCAGCGTTAGGAGGAAGGAACGGTTTAGTAGGGCTTGAGCGCAGGAGCTCAGGGAGGAAAGGACCACTCACCAGGAAAAGTCCTGACAACTGATGCACAAAATGCACGTGTGCATGAGTACACGTATACACACATATACATAACCAAGCATCCTCCTGGTCTAATTAACACCCAGTGACGTCAATGCAGCCGCATCCCAGAGCGGGCTGCTACCGTCAGCAGCCCCCCGTCTCCCAGTAGTCCCATGGATGGTGCACAAGAGCCAGTTGCAGAATGAAGATTTCTGGTGCCGCTCTGTGAACAGCAGTGACAGTTTTGCATGTCCAAGGGCCTCAGAACTGGACCCTGTAGTGCCAGGAACCTGGCTTGCCCCGTAACGCCCCGAGCTGTGCCTAGCAGGGTAGGGGGTGAGAGAAGGAGGTCTGGCACGACAGCATTTTGCACAGACCTAGCACAGAAGAACATGGCCAGGCCAAGCACAAGGCGGCAGCAGGGGGGATCACATCCTTACGCTGGGATTTTCAGAGCAGCTGACAGGATTTACTCAGATGCTCTGCTCCCATTGAAATGAGTGGATTTGGGGCATCTAAATCCCTTAGGGGGCCTTGTAAATAGCATGCAGCTGCAGATTTGGGAGGCAGCAGAAACGGAGGCTGTACGGGACTCTTCAGTGATGCCCAGCCTGGAATATTCCCTCCTGCGTCTCCCGCAAGATGCCTTCAGGGCACTTCCCAGCCTTAGCAGCAGGCTTGTCCAGGGATGGGATGACACACTGGCACATGCTTTCCTTTGGGACCAGGCTGTCCTGCCCCCCTCACCACCTTCCCCAGAGAAAGCTACCACCAGACTTTTGAAAGCAGGAAGGCCAGGGACCCAGGACCAGGGATGACAGCGGGCTATGGGGGCCTCTCCCAGGGCGGCTCAGCTCGCAGACATCCTGCTGGCTCCACGGACCCATGCGCCTGATCGCCTGAGGTCAAGCAGGACTTCAGTAAAGGCAAGGTCCAACCTGGCGAGTTCGCCAAGCCACGACCCGGACGCAGGAACAAATGCGGCCCGGCCCCCGGGGCCGTGGTTTATATTGGCATCTCTGCTTGCATGTAACACCCAACACCTCTCTAAACCTGGGGGCTTGCAAAAGGACGTGCTGGGAAACGTGGCCCAGATGGAACCGAAGCAGCACAGAGCAGAGCCTGCAGCAATGGTGCCGAGAGGGGGAAACACCGCAGGGGGAAGGGGTGCTCGAGTGCACGCCTGAATCTGAAGGGAGCCTGAAACACTTGCCCCACATGCCTCTGTAGGGAGTGAACTGCCGGCTCTGCTGCTCTGGAGGCCTCACCAACGCTGCCCCAGCCAAGGGACGTGGAGGCAGCAGTGGGATACATGGAGCTGGCATCATCGGTGTCCACCCGCCGCCAGCCCTGCCTCCCTGGGGTGCATTACTGCTGCCACCTGCCCTGTTTCAGAGGGACGGGGCGATTTCTCAGGGGAGGGAATCTGCACCCCAGCCACTCCGATACAGAGCATGCAGACAGAGCGAAGCGGGGCCCACGCGCCGTGTGCCCAGGCCTTCCAGCTTCCCAGCCAGCCCAGCGCCATACCTGATATGCCGAGGTCCAGCAGGACGGCCCGTTTCCGGTCCTTCACGCTGCTGATCTGCTGGAAGTGGAGGTCCACGATGAGGAAGAAGACGCAGGCGAAGAAGGAGATGATGCCGATGGAGATGCCGTAGCTGCAGGCCCCCTCGTTCTCGCTGTAGATGCAGTGCAGCTGGGGGGTGGTGCTGTCCCTGTTGACGTAGCCCTCGTTCACGATGGAGCCGAACACCACGATGGAGAAGAGCTGGGGAGGAGAAAGCACCGCGCGCCGCTGTTTATGCTTCGCTTTGTTTCCCAACAGCGAGATAATTGGATTCAATCTTCCATTGGGTTCCATGGCAACGTGGCGCTCGTTAGGAGCACTCTCCCCTCGCTGGGTGGGTAGCTTAAAAATAACGGGCTGGGGAAGGGCTCCTGAGCCCTCTCCACCCGCGAGATCTCTCGCTTGCCCTTCAGCAACTCGGCTTGCGACGAGACTCAAAGGATGCTGCGCCCTACCCAGATCAGAGGGGGAGCAGTGGATTGCCGTGGCCCGTCTGCCTGCATCTCTCACCACGGAGGGAGTAAGGGATGGAGAGGGGTGAAGCTGGAGAGGAGAACGGAGGGGCTGGGCAGCCTGCCCCTGAAACAGGCTCGATACCTGGCGAGGGGCAGAGCACCCAGGATTTGTACCTGGGGGTGCTGAATACCACCCAGCTCACCTGGAGCCAGGTCTGCGTGGGCTGGGGGCTGGCATGGACCCGGGCGCAGGCCAAGGACAGAGGCAGAGCACTGAACGTGCACACCCGAGAGCCACGGCAAACACTGCCGGGGCTCAGATCGCCTTGCTAACAATGGGCTTTACTGGGGACAGATACGCCCTGGTGCCCACCCCGGCCTGGGCATCTCTCCCTTTCTTTTGCCCCTTGGGTACTGCTCTTCTTGTCCTGGCAGGGCTGGACAAAGCAAAAAGCCCAGCGGCAACCACGTGGATGGACTCGGTGACACGGAGCCAGCGGGAGAAGGAGCGTGGACCCGCTCCTGCCGCACTCCCGGTCCCAGGCTGGCAAAGCTGCATCTGCAAGGGTCGTGGCTCTCGTTTGTCCGGGTTTGCAATTGCCCCCAAGCCCCGGGCAGCATCTGGACAAACGGCGAGCCTCTCCGTGAGCTCCAGGGGCCTGGCCCGGTCCTAACCTGGGTCAACCTGCTCGGTGCTCAGCCCAGTCGTGGGCCTGACTGAGCCTGCGTCCACCCACAGAAGCCAGGCGTCAGCCCAGAGCCCTGGGAGCCTGTTTCAACCGCGCGCCGGTGCCGCGCCGAAGGGGCTGTGCACCCCACGTGGCACCGCTCCCGAGAACTCCCCTGCGGCTCTGAACCCGCTTCCCCGCTGGTGGCGGGGCCTCGCTTTTCAGCTCGGCCCTGAGCTTCGCCTGTGGCCGCTGATGCCCTTACGTGCCCAGGCTTTGCATCCAGGCCGCGCGGCTGCTCTGGCTTAGCTGCCCCCGGGGGACGCGGTGTTATCTGTAGCCGGGCAGCGGGACGACGCAGCACAGAGCGCAGGGGAGAGGCCACGGCATTGCACGGCGGCCTGAGGACAAACCAAGGTCCTCTGGGACCTGGGAGCACAAAGCAGTCTCCCTCCCATAGCACCCCAAATCAGGGCCTGCTTGGGAGCCTCCTTCCTTTCCGCCAGCAGCCACAGGGCTCGGCAGGCGACGCAGACAGGTCTCGGTTGCCTGTCGGATGCACCCTTTGAACACCAAAGGTGGGCCACGAGCGGAGGCAAAACACCCCAGCAAAGCCATGACGCTGCCTGCAAGCAGGGGGGCTGGGGCTGAGACACGCAGGGACGCGAGCATCTTCCCTCTGCAGGGCAGCAAAGCTCGCCACCCTCCATCACCCCCGCGAAAGGACGCTTCATCCTTTGTGCTTCTGCACAGGCCTGGCAGACTGGCATCATGGCGCCTCGTGCGCATAGACAGGCAGGCGCGCCCAGACCATCAGCCCACCCTCCGCAAGCGTCTCCCCCCCTCCGCGCAACCGGGCTCCGGTGCCCCCTCTCCCAACCCGAGCCCGCGCTTGCCGGCGAGCCAGGATGGCAATCGTCCCGCGCGGAGCGCTCCGCTGTCACCGGGACGCGACTGCCGCGGTGCAAAAAAATAAGGGCGCCGTCTTGCAAGGGGTGGGGGGGAACCCCCGGTCACGCTCATTCTCGCTGCACTTTGGCAACAGCTGTAATATCAGCCGTTGTGAAAATCCGTTCATAAATAATGCGAAGTTGCTGTTTGCCATCAGCAATAGCAGCGGCAGGTATAAAACAGGCCCCGACGGAAACAATGCAAACCTGGACAGCATGAATAATTGAGAACATCGGATTCCACGGGATTATTTTGCTGGCAGGTCAGCGGGGAGAGACTCGTGCCGAGCCTCCGACATCATTATTGCGCTTCGTTCCTTCCAGGAATACCCACCTGGATTTCTCCCTTACGCCTTTAACTGTCTAACGGAAGATCGCGAGGCTTTTGTCTGCCGTAAAATGTCAACAGGCCTCCTTTGTACGCAACGTGCCCGCTGTACCGCATGCTCACGCGAGGTGAAGGACTGGATGCCCCCGCGCTGGGGGGATGCAGGTGCCGCACTGAACAGCGCCCCGGGCCTGCGCAATGAGGGATGCTAACGCTCGGGTTCTCCGTCGCAGGCAGATTGCCTGCGAGCGCTGGGTGCAGGCGTCAGAAGCCAAGAGGCAGCATTTTCCCAAGCGCCGTAAGATCCTGAGCCTCACCCAGGGTGGAGCAGGTGGTCTGCGGTGGAGCAGGGGGCCTCGAATGAGTTCAGGGAGGCAGAAGCCCTGCAGGCACCTGGTCAGAGCGTGCCGCTGCCCCGGAGGACGTACAGACCGAGCCAGCGAGGCCCAGACCACGGCCCCCAAGCCACGAGTGGCTCTTCAACACGTCACCTGCGGCTCTTTGCAAAAATACAGGCATCAAAGCTGTTATTTTTACAGCGTGCGTCAGGCATGTCTTTTCTGCAGTCATGAATAATGCAGCACCCGCGCTCGCTCCCTATCCGCGCTAACTAGCGTCCCGTCGCTCTTCTCTTTGAAAGGGAGTGTGTCGGCGGCGGTTCACCTGGGGGCGCCGCATGCTGCCGAGGCTCTTCGGTTAACCTTCGCGGCCCCCGCGGCTCCTAAGCCGGTCGCCGCTGGGTGTCGGAGGGCTCCGCGCACGGGAAACAGAGGTGCTGAGATTTGCTCGAGGTCCCTCCAGCAGCCCCGCGGCAGAGCCCGGAGCAAGACCCAGGCCTCCTGGCCCCTCATTCAAAGCCCAGCCCACCAGGCCCCTCAGCTGGGGGGATGGAGCTGCGAGGAACGCCCTCCCCGGCATCCTCACACCGATGCTGGAGTCCCCTCCTGCAATGCATGCTTAAGGCCCTAATACCAAGCAGAGTATGGTCCAGCCTCCCTAAATTCGGAGGCTTGAATCCCATCTCTTTCCAGGATGCTGGGCCTCTGTGCTCAGCCCCAGGGTGCTGAAATTCATAGACTCAGAAAACAGGGCCCTCAGGAGTCATCTAATCCAACGCCTGGCTCCAGCAACGGGCCGGTCTAACCCTCCCAGATGCATGCTTTTCTCTGCACCTAAAATTTTCCAGGGCTGGAGCCTCTGCAGCCTCCCCAGGTAATGTACTCTGGGGTTGGCCCCCCTCCTGGCTAGAGGGGGCCTCCCGGTATCTAATCTAAATCTCCCTTGCTGCAATCTAAGTCCATTACGTCTCGTCCCGTCTCCTGCGGACACAGGAACAATCGATCGCTTTCCCGCCGCCCCCCCGGGAACACTGAGCTCTCCCGCGAGCCCCCTTTTCCTGAGGAATGACAGCGCGGCTGGCAAGGGTCCCCGCAGGCGCCTCCCCTCTGACGTGATACCCGTGGGCCTCAACTCAGCCTAACGCCTGGAACACGGACGCCGCCCGGTCCAGACCTCCTACAAGCGGCACTGGTTGCAGCCGTGCTGACAAGGCTCGGGCAGTGACCACGGACCGCGGACCCGGCGCGCCCTAGGATGCTGAGTCTCCCTACACCAGCCAGAGGAGCAGCATCTCTCCTGGCGGCTGAGGTCGGCTGCTGCTCTGTCATGGGGCAACAGGGGAAACGGGGGTGAGTGCGAAGGTGGGCTAGCTTCCCCGGGGGGGCCTCATCCGCACGCTGGCAGAGGAGGGGCGGGCAGCGGGGAGGGTGCCCCGGCTGCAGCACTCAGGAGCCCAAGCTCTCCCGGGCTCTGCTCGCTGCTGGGGCTCGCTTTGTGCTGCAGAAGCGCACGGCGCTTTGGTAGGGACGGTCACAGTTTCTCCTTGTGCAGCCAACTGCTATTGCTAAAAACGATTCCAGTGCGTGCATCTATCTGCAGGTGCAGTCAGAAAGCCAGGCCTGCTGGAGACAGGCTTCTCGAAACAGGGTTTTCAACCAAAACAAAGTTTCTTGTGGAAAAGTTTTGCTTTGGTTGAAGGTTTTGTTAAAAAAAAAAAAAGGTTTCAGCCAAAGATCTTTACCCAGAAAGGGTCTGAAAACCATTTTTTTTTAATTTTCCGCCCAA
>NW_017728927.1:6837019-6844405 GCF_001723895.1 Crocodylus porosus
CGGTTAACCCCACGCAATTAAAAATTCCCTATGATAAATACTTGGCATTTTTCAGCCAACTCTACACAACCCCCTGGGGCCCTCAGTATCCCTCTGTCCCAGTGTCCAGTTCCAGAGAAAATAATAAGGCTGAGATTTTCCAAAGTGATGGGTCATTTCTGGGTGCATGACTGGAGTTACCTCCAAAGGCATCATTACCAAGAAGGGCTAGGCACCTACCCCCTGAAAATCAGCCCCCTCCTTGGTATCGGAGGTTTGCCTCCTGAAAGCACTAGCCACTTGGGAAAACCCACGTCTGGTTTTCTTCTTTGCAGCTGCACGCTCCTAGCAAGGGAGAGTGTCCCCAAGGAGCCGCAGCACGTGCAGACTTTCCCCAAAGAGGTGCAGAGGGTGGCACTCGCCCACCCCCGAAGCTCCTGGCTCAGGCCACTCAGCCCAGCCTCTGCTGACAACCGATCTGCATAGTAATCGCCCCATCTCCAAAGCAAAGAGATAAGAGCTTTCCGAGCGCCACTGGGTGCAGATCGCATCATAGTCCCCGTTAAAGTTTACTCTGCGGCACTGAGCTGCACTCCACGGGAACGAGGGGCGGGCGGGGAACAGCAGGTTTCTCTTCTCTTCTCTGCTTGTTTTCCACAAAACGCACCCTTTATGGCTGCAGAGAAGTGCTCGGGGAGAAGAGCTCTAGCGAGACTGATTCACGGGAAGCAAATGGTGCAGACCCAGCACGCAGGAAGAGATGCAAAGTCTGTCTGACCATGCATGACTAACCCAACTCACTGCACCCGGCGGCAGAGAAGCCAGAGGGGCTGCACTTTTCCGAGGCAACTCCTTGCCCGGCTCTCCCGCTTCAAAGTTGCTGCCCATGCACAGGCCTGCGGTGTGGGGTTTGGCAGAAGAGAAGACGGGGCAGAAGATTAGTGCTGTGGGATTGGGCCCTGAAGGTCTGAACGGCAGCTCCGGGGCATTCAGGTCCCCGCGGGTATCGGGCTGGGTCTGGCCAGCCTGCCCAGGCAGCTCCGAAGGGCGTTTAGCAGTCACGGTACCAATGCTTCACAGCCCCACTGCTCACGTGTCAGAAGTTTCCCCGCACCTTGCCTCCTCTCGCCTTGCTGCTCCCTGTAGGGCCCCGCCAGCTCCCTCCGCACATACTCTTCACTCTTCATCCTTCCAGCCAAGCTCCACAGAGAGCCATCCCCCGGGGCCATCCCTGATGGCCTGCTGCCATCAGGGGGCATAGCTAACACCACAACCCCTCTTCCCCCAGCTCCGTGGGGGCAGAGCCGCTGGGCACGATGATGTGGACTGAGTGGGTGGCATGGGTGTGTGCTGAACCCCTGACCAGCCAAGCACAGCACCTCGTGATGGGAGGCACCACAGGCCGGTGAGACATACAGTGGAGACCTATGCTGGCATCTCATCTTCCCTGCGGAGGACGAGGCTCTAAAGCGGGGCGGTTAGCCCCGAGCCATCGCCCCCTTCCAAGCTGCACAATCAATACCCTGCAGACCCCGACTGCCCCTGCTTTCAGCGAGGTCCGGTCCTGCTGCATGGTGCAAGCGTGGAGGCTCAGAGACCTGCCACGTTCCTCTCCAAAGGGGGAAGCAGGACAGTGGCAGGGGAGGTCACAAATGCAGACGGCACGGATGTTATTCATGAAGGGCCTGGCCACCCCAGTTCATCCAGAAAGCTCAAGTCGAATCCTCATGCTGCGGACAGGGAATATCGGTCATATGGTGGCTGCGATGCTTTCCCTGCCGATGCCTCCTGCACGGACTCGGACCTGGCAGAGGGGGCTACCTCGCCACCTGCTCCATGCAGCTGCAATAGGAAGCTGCTGCTGGGTGAAACTTTGCTTTGAAATCTTTCCCTGGCACCTGCCTGAATGTCAGAGTTGTGCCACGAACCCACCAACGGGAGGGAGAGCCAGGCAGCGCGGGCAGAACCGGCCCCCGCTGTGGTTAGGGGCTGAGACGTTGCAGCGCGGCTGCTCCGAACCCTCGCGGAGGCCGGGGAGTGAAGATCGGAGCGATCAGACTTGGGGGGGATTGCCTTCCTCTGCGCGGCCTGGGACCTCTCGAGCCTATACGAACCACCCTTGCAGCAGCAGGAGGTGGGCTGCCCTGGTCAGCTCACTTTACCTATGGCAGGTTCAAGTGTGACGTGTCAGAGCTGATGGTAGTTTGATGGAGAGTTTAGATTGGGGGTTTGTAACGGATGGTTTGGACAGGGATGATCCTGCCTCAGGCAGGGGGGTGTACTAGATGCCTTACGGAGGTCCCTTCCTGCCTGACTTCTCTATGAATCTACAACTATTCCTGTCCACAGAGACGGCACACAGTCTCCTTGACCCTGAAGCCTTCTGGCACGGGGCTGAGTGAGAGCAAAGAGGCAAAGCCCTCCTGCACCCCATGCTGGTGCGCGACACAGGCGCCAAGCCCAACAGACCAAATCCAGAAAAGGGCAGGGTGTAAGCAAGCATGAAAACACACCTACACTTCAATCACCAGTTGCACTGCAAGCTGTACCCAGAATAGCTAGTGCAAAGCCAGGTCAAGGGCGTCTACACTACCCTGCAGGCACAGCGGTCTTAATGCGAAGCCAGCCCCTCTGCATACCCTCCATCTCTGAGCTAGGAACAACCTGCTACCTCGCTCTGCCGTGCCTGCTTCTCTCCCAGAGACCTGAGGAAGGCATGAGGAAGTTTAGCTAAGTCCAGCCCTCCCATGCAGTTGGGCCGTATCACCCACAACACCCCTCGCCCCTAGGAAAGCTCATCACTTGAGTTTAGCAGAGCCCTATCGCCTTCTTACATTCAGAGCTGCTAAGGTTGGAAGGGACCTCAACAGATCATCGAGTCCGACCCCCTGGCTAGGCAGGAAAGACCTTTCTGCAGCTTTCCTTCCAGCCAGAGGGGATAATGCACCGATTGCAAAGGAGGACACCTGGGCTGTCCTCCTGGCTTGGGCACTGACCTGCTGTGTAAGCCCAGGCCCTGCACAGCCTGCCTCAGTTTCTCCTGTGCCATACCACACCAGGGGCCTGCACAGCCCAGCGTGCAGGGGCCCCGGGCTGTGAAGAGGCGTGCAGGCGTTGTGCTGATGCTTTGCAAAGGGGCACCAGGTGCCCTCAGCTCAGCCCCTCCGGGGACTGGGCTCCACGACAGCTTCCTTCAGCACTGAAAGATCTTCCAGGAAGGGCTGTGGCTAGGACTGCAGAGCAGAGGCTGGACTGCAGTCTTTAGCGTTGCACAGGGTTTACATGATGCTGACTGTAACAGCTTTAAGGTCACGTCTGATGGACTAAGCAGCTCAGGAAGGGCGGCCTACGGATGGACACGGCCGATTCTGGAGGACTTGCACCCTCCAACAGAAATAACGTCGGAGAAAGCTGCAGTCCATCCGATGGCCCTAATCCAACAATGCAATTTGAGCCTACGTCCAGCCGACAGCACTTTGAACTGATGCTGACAGGAAGAAGGGAAATTAGTTGCATTTATCTCAGATGCAGGGAAACTTCACCATTAACTCGGTTACATTTAAGTCACATAAAGTCCTGCCTTTGAATCTACATAAAGACGGGACTAGACCGAAAATCTGGAGGCCCCGTTCCAAGCAGTTAAGATGAGGGGCAGAACCCAAGAGCGTGAAGACAAGCCAGAAGTGCTGGTAATGTGGAGACAAGGGGGTCTTGACTACATGTGATATCTTTTATTAGACCAACTAAACTTAGGGTAAATGTGATATCTTTCATTAGCCCAACTAAGCTGAGTTGGGCTGATAAAAAGGTATCACATTTACCCAAAGAACCTTGTCTGCCTATGTCCTTAGACCAACACGGCTACGACCAAAACCCCTGGTAAGACGTAGCACAAATACCGACGGCGGCACTCAGGAGCCAAAGCCAGAGCTTTGCATCACAAAACCAGCCTGACATCCACTACTTCTCTTCCTTCACTGCAGACGCAAAGGGCTCTTGCAAGTCAGTGAAACCCTTGAAGACAACGAGAATTATTCAGCAGTTTTCAGGATCCAGTCCCATTGCTCATGTCTCGTGGAGGCCTCAGGGGAAGTGTCCGGCTCTCTGAAGGACGCGACCTCAACCGCCGGGCCAGTTTGCCTCTTGGAGACAGCAAGGCTTACTCGAGAGACAAAAGGCTTGCAGGATCCAGGTTCGATAACTCAGAATACCTTCTTTATCAAAACATGAGACAGACGCACATCGAGCCCTGCGCCTGCTCACTGCTCACCCGAGGGGCAGGGTCGGGTCCCAACGACACCTCCCAGGCAGGAAGGACGTGTCCCTGCCATGCCAGCATACCCACAAAGTGCAGCAGCAAGGAGGAGGCTGGCACCACCTTCCCCTTGTTTCGCAGCCCATCTGTTCCACTCCCAGGCAGCGTCTTCCCTGTTAGACACATCTTGTACCAGAAGCACAAACACCCGCCAGCTCTTCTCTTTTTGGGAAAGCGAAACATGCCTGAGCTAAGAATACGGGGAGGGAGAGCAGCTTCTGCCATTCGCAGCAACACCAGCTGGAGAGATGTCCCTCATTAAGGCCGTGGCGCAGAGGTTCACTTAAGTGCGTGCTTAGCTGATTTTGTGGTATCAGAGCCTACACAACCTCGTGTCACGAGGGGTCACACCAGTGCCCTTATCAGCGCCCAGGGGAGAGTCACAACGCTGTGACGCATAGTTAAGCGGCCGACTGGTCAGTCCCGTGGCTGGTTTCGCTGTGAAGAGCATATGAGCAGAGAGGAAAAAGGCCTTCCCCATTGAGACAGCTGACTGACAAGGGAGGCTTGCTGCAGCAAATCAGAAATGATCGGAGGAACAAAATGGGCCGCAGGTTAAAAGGAAGCAGCGAACAGGCCAGTGCCAGGCCAGGTCTCCACTGGTGTAAACCAATACGCTCCACGGAAGTCCAGGCAGCAGTGCTGATTCACAGGAGGTGCGGACCTGTGTCCATCGTGCGGACCTGCCTCCACCGTGTCCGAAAACTAGCGATGCTGTTACCGGGACTCAGCCCTGCAGTGACACCCACTCCGACCCATGCTGAGCTCAGGCCAGGGGTTCGCAACCACAGTGCCGCAGCAGGTGCCTCGAGATCCTTCCAAGGGTCCCGTGGGGTGCCACGGCGAGGCGGGCAAACAGGCTTCACAAGCTAAACCCAGAGATTCCCAACAGGAATCCAGCATGCTGAAACCCATGCTGCCCTGCTGTGGGCTTTCTGCAACAGAAGAACTGCTCTAGGATTTTTCTGTAGCCAAAAAAGGAGCAAAAACTAAGAGCGGTGTTTTCCATGGGGAGCCCTGAGTCTAACGAGATTGGCAACTGCTGGCCTAGACCGAGGGGCTGAGGTGCCAGGGCAGGCTGCAGGAGCAGATCTCAGGCAATGAACACTGAAAGGGCTTTAAAAAAAAAAAGACTTTGTGCCTTGAACATTTCCATGGCTGTCATTTGGGGCTTCGCCTGCCACGCAGCTTGGCCTGCAATGCTGGCAAGGCAGGTTTGCTTTCTGTTTGTTGCCATTTTTGCTTTCTGGTTCATACCTGTGCTAGCTCTACATTGCTGCATTTGGGTACAGCAGAGAAAGCATCTGCTCCAGAAACAAACCAATCAATTGGTTTTTCTGGAATCCCAAAGATTTCCTGAAAATTTTTCCACTGATTTTTGGTTTTCCAAAACTGCTTTGCAAAATTAAATCTAACTGTATGCCTAAGTTAAATCAACAGTGTCCCTTTAAATATTGAGCAACAGCTAAAAAAAATAGTCAGGCTAAAACAACAGGTATTAAAAAAAAGGAACTGATGATTCTGCATAAATCCCCATTATATGCTAGGACAGTTTTACTATTTAAAAGGCTGTTTAAAGGGGAAACCACACAAGTTACACATCTTCGTATCACAAACTAGAGCAGCCAAAAGGGAAGGGGTGAACGAGGAACTGGTCGGCCAGTGGGGCTTTCCAGTTTTGTGATTTTTCAAAAAGTCTGGCACATGCTGCAAGCTTTTTTCTGAAGAAATTTAACAGTGATCTTTTGCATTTAAAGGCAATGCTTTCACGCTATCTGGAATCACCTGGGGGAGTTGCGGTTCCCCGGGAAGGCCCATGAATGTCAGACCGAGGGATCAAACCAGTCACCTCGCAAGGAAACTCCCGCTGGCGTCGATGGTGGGGAGTCCAGGCTTGAACCGGGCCTTATCCAGATCTTGGACAGGCCTACATGCAAGAACGCCTCTCCTGACTTCTGGGAAACTGCTTCTCCCAGCAAAGCAACCAGGACTGGGTCGCGTAAAACCGTTCTCTCCCTTCCACATGCACATTCCCCAAACACCCAACACCTCCTGTCACTTCTGTAGCCAAAGCTTCAGCATTTCCTCCATTTCACACTGGGGGAGACTGGTGCTGGGCAGTGGGAAGGGACTGAGTCACTAAGATGTGGTCCAATTACATTCATTTTCTGTTTCAGACTGTCCACAAACATGTTTTAGCAAAAGAGACAGGTCATTGCAAGCAAAGAACAAACTCACCCCTGTCTTCCTCGGGCATCTTAGCTGCGATGCTGTCCTAATAACATATGCACGCTGTGCACGCACACGGGTATTAAACACCACTCTTCTCACTCGGGTTGCCTGATTTTTGGAGCAGGGACCATCTGCTTTTTGGTACGGGTCTGTACAGAGCCTACCGCACACATCCTGGCCCACAGCGGGGGTTTCTAGCTGCTACCGTCACACAAGCACTGAATAAACACCAGTCATAGTCCATGTCAGTGAGGCTGCATTTTACAGCTCCAACCCCAGCAATCTGGGGTGTGGCAGCAGGGGGAAAAAAGGACTTTGAAAGGATCTTCCAGGCAAAACCAGGTGTTTATCTTACTCATTCTCCCCTTCAGCCACACGCCCATGATTAAGCTGCTCAGGACTCCTGGCCTGCCAAGGTGCACTAAGCGCTGTTTACACAAATGCAGGTACGCTTCACGCCGATGAGGCTGTAGGAAGCAATAAGCATTTGGTACCTGATGTTGCCCAGATCCAAGATGACAGGTCTGAAGAACGGGCCCAAGCAACGCATGAAGCGCATACCTCAGGAGACACGTGCCCATCGCTCCCTGTTTACGCGGGGCAGGAGCCGTCTCTGCTGCGCCGGCTTCCACCGCAGGTTGGAAACAGTTTGGATTCATGTGCTTGAGCGGAGGCTGGTGCCTCCCGGTAAGCAAGACTCAGACCTGTCCCAGCCGTGGCCCTGAGCCTGCAGACTGGACCCTCAAGGGGCTCCAGCGGCTGCAGGGCCGGGGTCATAGTTTCATAGTAGCTAGAGTCGGAAGGGACCTAGGTAGATCATCTAGTCCGACCCCCTGCCTTGGCAGGAAAGAGCCCCGGGG
>NW_017728927.1:6844416-6846547 GCF_001723895.1 Crocodylus porosus
CAGAGCACCTCAGAGTGCCCCCCCTCTACCCCCTTGCTAATTAACGAGGAAGTATATTCGTGCCCAGAGCCCTTTTACTGCGGCCTCATGCAGGCGTTTGGGGTCCGAGCCCAAACCCACCGAAGTCAGTGGAAATGATTGGTTTGGATGCTACCAGCTGTTTCCCTTTCAGCACTGCAAGGGGGCTTATCCAAGAAAAAGGGACAATTTACAGGGTGAGCGCTCATCCAGGCCATCAGATTCTGCCTCCCGAGCCTTTGGGACCGGTTCTTGGTGCTTTCAGATCACCCAGCTGGTGCGGAGGGATAAACCTGCCACAGAAGATGGACAGGAGCCTTTTCCAAACTGCCTGTTACTCCTGTATGCTGCGTTTCGCTCCCACTCCCCCAGGAACCCAGTCCTCCGCTCTGGATCCAGGTGACACATTGGGAGCGTCTATGATGAGTTCACTGCCATGTTACTGTGTCAATCGCATGCAACACGGCGGATCGACTTCACGCCCTGATGCTTCGCCTCAGCAGCCAGCCTCCATTTTAGCCCGGTAATGCATGTGGGGGCTTTTTCAGAGCCCTGGGGAACGGATTTTGGCTCCGGTGCAGCAGGACACTTAAGCATGTGCTTACCCACAAGCACGTGGGGCTACTCACCTGCTTAAAGGGAAGCACACTCCTTGCTACTTGCTGGACGGAGCCTAGAAGAGGGGCACACTGGCCAGCCCCTGTCTTTTATGGCTCCGAAGGAAGAATATGGTCTGCCCCTTTCTTTTATTGCCACCGCCCAGATTGCAATTTTCCCCTTTCCTTTACTGAAGCCGGTTCACTGCAAGCACAGCCTTGACCCTGAGCACCCATACAGCGGGGGGCCAAGCGTCCCCCCCCATCCCCGGGGACCGAGCAAGCTCTTCCCCTCCGCTAACAAGGAAGAGGAGCAGCGTCTACCTCCCTGGCCTCCCTCCTGAGGCTGCAGACGGGGCCCTTCCCAGAGCTTTTGCAATCAAGGGTCTTGGGGGAGGTCTCTCGGGAGAGGCCTGGAGTCTCCCGCGTCCCCACACTGCTGCCCGGGCCGCCCTGCCGCCCTGGGCACAAGGAGGCGAGGCAGGGCGGAGCGTGGGCCTAACACCCCTGCACCTCCTGGCATCATCCGTGTGAGCCAGGCTCTTCGCACGGCTCTGCACGCCAGCGCCCGTGGACCCGAGCCATCCGGGCGGCGCGGCCAGCCGGCTGGGCAAGAGGCACCTCAGGGCAGGGGCAAACTATGATATCATCTGCGGCTCCCCGGGCGCTGGGGGGCAGGCAGGGCCGGGTCAAATGTTGCTCTGCGCGCACACATGCCCCCGGCCAAGCAGACGAGGGGAAGAGCTGCCTTGTGCCACCGACTCCCTCCCCCGCCTCCACCCATCCAAACGAAGCCCTGCAAAACGCCCCGGCAGGGGCAGGCAGCGGGGGTCTTGCCCCTCTGCGGGGAAGGAGGGCGAGCACCCCCAGTGCCAGGACAGCAATGGCAGCAGGTGGGGGGCGGGGGGGAAGATGCCCCTCTGCCTCCACGCCATGCCAGGCTCCCAAACCCCCGAGGGGAAAGGGATGCGTGCCAGGCACCCGGGCAGCGGCTCTGCCTTACCCAGGACGCGATCCGCAGCAGGGTCTGCGGCTGCTTGAGGAAATCCAGGGGGTCGATGGCCGCCCCTGCCCGGCCGGCGCCGAAGGAGGCTCCTTCCATCTTCGCTGCTGCTGCGCTGCGCCTAGCAGCGGCTCCGGTGCGGCTCCTGCCCGCATCGCCCCCGCCCACCCCCGCCTCGCTGCAGCGTGGGCTCGCCCACTGGCCCGCGGCGCCGGGCGGTGGGAGGAACCATCCGGGGGGCGGGGGGGGCTTGCAGGTGCAGCGCCGCCTGCCCGGGGCTTCACCTCCCGAGCCCGCCTGTGCCTCCCCGCTGCACGCTTGCCAGCCCCCCTGCACGCCCAGGGTGGCTACGGGGGGCTCTGCCCTGCCCCAGGGCTCAGCCCCAAGAGCCACCCATGCCACCCCTGTGCCTGGGGGTGCAGGGCCAAGGGTGGCTACGGGGGGGCTCTGCCCTGCCCCAGGGCTCAGCCCCAAGAGCCACCCATGCCACCCCTGTGCCTGGGGGTGCAGGGCC
>NW_017728927.1:6851465-6879239 GCF_001723895.1 Crocodylus porosus
AGGGTGGCTACGGGGGGGCTCTGCCCTGCCCCAGGGGCTCAGCTCCGGAGAGCCACCCATGCCACCCCTGTGCGCGGGGGTGCAGGGCCAAGGGTGGCTACGGGGGGGCTCTGCCCTGCCCCAGGGCTCAGCTCCGGAGAGCCACCCATGCATCCCCTGTGCATGAGGGTGCAGGGCCAAGGGTGGCTGCCCAGCCCCGGGGAGCTCAGCATCCATAGGCACCCTGCTGCCCTGAGCCACGCAGGCTGCTGTGGGGCTGGGGAGAGAAGATGGAAATCATGGAAAAATAGGGTTGGAAGGGACCTCAGGAGGTCTAGTCCATCCTCCTGCTCCGAGCAGGAACGATGATGGGTGGATGATGGGCTCCTCCATCATCGGTGAGGGGTTCCCCATCCTCTGCCCAAAGGGCAATGGGCCCTGAGTCAAGAGCCTCCCCCAAAATCTCAGGCAGCGGAGGCTGAGCAGAAGGTGGCCTTGATGCCGTGGTGTGGATGGGGCTGGCTCACAGCTAGGAGGGAGGGAGTGCAGTGGCGGGGTCACCCTGGGGGGAAAGGTTTTGCTGCCTCCAGCCTTCGCCTGAAGAGCAGGAGAGGCAGGTGGCTGGGCTGAAGCTCGTGTTTTCCGCCTGCAGGAAAAGCCGAGCCATCTTGCTCCACCCAGACGGTCTGCTGGGGCCGGAGGGATCTGCCGCCGCTTCTTGCCCCCCGCTCCTGTGCCGGCTGGTGGAGGAACGATGAAAAAGAAGCGAGCCCCACGGAGGGAAACCCCACCTGGTTTCCAAGGGAGTTTCCCCCCTGCCGACTGCAGGATCATATCCTTATTTAGTTTTCCTAACACAACGATGATGATTTTGGTTTCATAGATACCGATACCATGACAACTTTGACATCATTGCTCTGCTCAGGACAGGAACAGGCAGGAAAAGTAACCGTGAGGCCTGAACAGACGTGTGGTCGGAGCCCGGTTCTCTTCCTGGCTCTGCCACTGACTCCCCTCCTGACCTGGGGAAACCATCTCCCTTCTCTGGAAGGAGGGGCTGTTTCCCACCTGTGACAGGGGGATAATGCTACTGGCCTGCCTTGCCTTGGCGGTGGCGTGTGCAACAAGGTTGGAGAGTCCTGCCATGCGGGATGCTATGGTCCTAGCACTGCCCTCTGTGCTTCCCCTCCCGACCAGCCCAGCTCCTGGGGTTAAATCTGCATCCTTGTCTCTGACAAGTGCAGTCAGGAGATTTAATGGCCAAGGCTCGTTAGGATGCCATTCAGTTTTTCTCAATTCCAGGTGAGTCATCGTTTCTCTAGATCTATTTCTGACTCCCAGCAGGAAGAGCAGGATTCAGCCTTTCATTCCTCAATGTCACCAGCTCAGTAGAAATCACATTTTACTATGAAAAAAATAAAAGGCTATTAAGGGAATACCAGGCTACCCCTAGTGCCTTCGCTAGTGCAGGCTGTCTCACTGGGCTGCGATGGGATGCTGCGATGGGACATCGAGGGCCATGTGAACTGCGGTCTGGGAGAGCGTGATCTAAGTGACTTAGGAGCCCAAATGCTTTTGGCTTTCAGCGGGACGTGTTCTCCAGATCACTTTGCTGCTAGACCTGTGCACAATAAAGCAGAAGTGTGCACAGGTCTGGAGGCAGATCCAGCTCAGGGACATCTGCTGTGTGTTTAGGTACCTTCTGCTTTTTAGTCACTGGCCAGATAGCCCTAAATGTCCTCAACTCCCACAGCCAAAGTCCTGGGGGAGAAGAATCGGTGCATTTCTGAAGGGTTGCAGTCGAGATCTGCCTAAAATGCACCACTGAAAAGCTAGAGTCTGTTCCTCCTTGTCTAACCCCCCAACTCCCACATGCTGGTACTGCTTTTTAAATAAATCCTTGTATTGTTTGATGTGTGAAACCACCATGCACAAAACACCCCCTTGCATACACACCTGCACTCACAGCTGAAGAGGAAGACACAGAGCTCAATGCTAATTTCTAATCGACAAATGAGAAGTGGTAACAAATCAGAAAATTTAACTGGTGTCCGCTGAATTACTGAGCCCACAAACACTCAGCGTGCACCTGAGGGTTTCAGAAATCTCAGCATGTGGTAGAGGGCTCGCTGGTGCCTCGGTAGCGGAGAGGCAGTGAGGTTTGTGGCAGAAGTGGCTGATAACAAGCAGGCACCTGGCAAGCTGCATCGTCCACCCAGCTAGCTATAAAGAACATCCATTTACTCCCGCGGGGCACCATCACACTAACCTTGTGCCATGAACAAACAAGCAAGTTTACAATCAAAAAGCACACCCAAAAGCTATATACATCAGCATTCGGAAAGGGAAAGGAACAGTTGTAGGCAACCGTCGATCCTCTGCATTGTGGTGTGCGTGTAAGAGGTCTAGTCAGGTGCCTCATGCATCCGGTTGTGGCTGACGAGGCCAACTTCCGAGCGACACAGCTTATTACAAGTTTCACAGATCCATGT
Source organism: Crocodylus porosus (assembly GCF_001723895.1). Classification (NCBI taxonomy): domain Eukaryota; kingdom Metazoa; phylum Chordata; order Crocodylia; family Crocodylidae; genus Crocodylus; species Crocodylus porosus. Next base: position 6,853,937 of record NW_017728927.1, read on the forward strand.
GTTGTCTGAGTTGGAGTCCAAGTTTACAGCAGGCTGCTTTCTTCTTTCTCGCTTGGCTTCCATCCTCTGGATCAAAGCCACTCCAATCTGAGCTGCACCCAGTGCCAGTTGTTCCCTCTGGATCAGATGGGATTCTGCACACTCCTCCCAGCTTTCTACGCTGAAGTTGAACGACTTCATATCATTTTTGCACACATCATGGTACCGCCATAGAGGGAGACCCTGCTTTCTAGAGCTGTCTTGAATCTCACTGTACAAAATATTCTTGGGGATGCGGTCTCCTCCCGTTCTCCCAACATAGCTGATCCATCGCAACCTCCTCTTCTTGACAGTGGTTTTTAAGTGTGTCAGTCCTGCGTGCTCCAGCACCTCTGTGTTTGGTATTCTGTCTTCCCACTTCATTTTCAGGATCTTACGCAGACATCTTATGTGGAAGCTGTTCAGTCTCTTGATGTGCCTAGCATATTTAATCCATGTTTCTCAACCATAAAGCAGGGATGACAGCACACAAATCTCATAGATTCGCATCTTCACCTTAGCTGATGGGTTGCTTTTATTCCATGCACGTTTCTGCAACAGCCCGAAATTCTTAGCTGCTCTTCCGATTCTGTTCCTTTGGTCTGGAAGTCGAGATTCCTGCTGATTGTAGAACATAAGTAGCAAAAAGCACTGACGACACCAAGAGATTTATCTTCCAGAGTGATGTTGTTGATGTCAAAAGCGTTTAATTCTTTGCTTAAACTACAGCTGCCTTTATTCGCTTGATATAATAAGTGAATGATGCTCAATGGCTCAGGGGACAACCCAGTTTCTTCAGAACAGTTTCTTCCGTTGACTGTATGAAAGGCTTTTGTCAGATCGATGAGGGCTATGCACAGTGGTATTTGTTTTTCTCTACACTTCTCTTGCAGTTGCTTGACTGAAAATATATCAATGGTGGAGCATCCAGACCAAAAACTGCATTAACTTTCAGGATAGATTCTTTCACCTTGAGACTAGTTAGAGCTTCAGCAAACAAGTAGAAAGCTTAAAAAAAATATTATGCATGTGAATCCCTGATGGTACACGCCCAGCTTCCCAATCCAACTGCAAAGTGAAATTGTAACCTTCTCCCAACCCAGCATGGCCTGCAGAGGATCACACATCGATCACATTGTCTTTTTAAAAATAGTGGAGGCTATTTGGTTGATTTGCATGGGTGATGTGATATGTTAATACAGGTGCTTATGGGTGGTGGTATCAAATCACATGACCCCTAATGTTACACAGTCTGCTACGATGAAATAAAGATCAGTGCATTTAGTTAAGCACACGTTAGAAAATATTTATGGCAAACGGTGACTAGAGCTGTACTTGTACGTAGTGTTGTGTTGTTCATTTTAAATGTCAGAGGGCAGTTTTGGAGGAGTATGCTTGAATGCAGGTCCCAGGCAAGCCTGCAGTTTCTGCCAGCTGTTGGGACTTTGTGCTGGGAGGGAAATGCTTGGTTAGAGATCTCTGCTTGGAGGTTGTTTCTCATAACAACTCCTATTAGCGCTAGGTTAGCAGGTTGGCACTCTTTGTTTCTGAATGCACCATTACAATCTGTTGCCGTCAGGGCTGTGGTACAAATGGTCCGGATGGTGAAGGATTGATACTGGAGCTGCCCTCAGCATGGCTCAAGAAATTCTCCCAAACGACGCCAAGCTCTGCTGGTTCCTTTTGCATTTTGTACATTAATCTTTCAAAGGTTGCACCTTCCCCTTGGATGTCCTGTCCTTAGGGGTGGTATCTGATCCTCATTCTGTTTGCATAATACTAACTCCTTTGCATAAGACAAGGCTGCTAATTGAGACCTTTTTCAACTGCAGAAAAACTGACAGTGTGAAAGAAAAGCCACTGTACACAGAGGCAGTGTGATGCAGTGGGGAGGACACTGGGCTGGGAGACCTGGGGTTTGTTCCCATCCTGGCTCTGCATGGCCTTAGATAAGTCACATAATCTCCCCATGTTGCCCTCTGTGCTCTGTCTGTCTAGACTGCAAGTGCTTTGGGCCAGGACTAGTTGGCACAATGACATTTTTCCCACAATTTTATCCATCTTATACACCAGAAAGTACCATTGCTTTTCTCCCTTGCACATTTTCTGCCCCTATTTCAGCACAGCTACCAGTAGGGCAGGCAAAGTTTGCCCTTCTCTTTCTTGTGTCATTTCTTGCTGCTCAAAGGCTGTGTCAGGATAGGCCTTGCCAGCCACGTGCAAGTAAGGAAAATGAACAGCATGTATGGAACAATCATAGGGGAGGAAATACTAAGAGTTACAGGGGATGGTTCTAGCAGCAGTTTCACTTGCCACAGGAGCTTTGCTTGCAATAAGCTCTCCTTTTAGACTTCAGTGGGCTGCAGGTGTGGGGGATTGTCACCTGCACTAGGAACTCACGGTGGTTTCAATGAGACCTTAGGACTGGGTTGCCAGAATCATGCATGTAACACTTTTCACTGGAACTGTTTCAGCACCTGGGCACAGTTCACATTCTTGGGGCTTTGATGGCCTCCTGGGCTTTGCCCTTGCTGCAGAGACCTGCTTTTCACCTGGAGCTCACTGGCTGTGCAGCCCCAAAGGAGACACGGCTAAGGTGGGTTCTGCCTTGAGGCAGCTTGTCCAGGCCAAGTGCAATCTCCACAGCAAGGGGCTGGCTTCAACCAGCTACACCGAGGTATTATGCTAGGATCCTACAGTGAGAACATTACTCTGCAGCAAAGTAGTGATCACTGCTTGTGCAAACACCCCCAAGCCAGCTTTAAACTCCCCAGCTCAGCTACTGACAGCAGCACAACTAGAGCAGCACAGAGCTCAGTGTAGGCTGCAAGACCTGCCCAAAAAGCTGGGGGAATACTTCAAGGCCAAACTGCCCTAGCTTTGGGCTGCTGCAGCTGGATCTCATTGGCTCACCTGCAGCGATACCTCTCTCTCACTGCTTTGTAGACATTGCCTTAACCCCAGGGTATCCTGCCAGTGATCCACCCACAAAGACAGGAGTGCCTGGTCATCCTGAGTATCTCCATCATCTGTGGATGATGCAGGGCTAGTCCCCACTCTTCTCAACATTAAAAAATGAATGGTGTGAAGGACGCTGGTTGGACTCTTATTTCCTCCATCCTGAAATGCATGAAAAGGGAGTGGGGGAAGGAGTCTCTAAATAATCAATAGAGCACTTAAAGCAGGATATGCCTTCCACATGGTGTCTCTCTATAACCATCTGCTGTAGGGTTGGACTGAGGCAGAGAGATCAGGAGGACACAACAAAGGAATTAAACACCTGTAGAAACAAGGTCAGAATCCACTGATGGCTCTGGCTGTTGGAGTATCAAAATCATGAGGTCTGGCAAACTCCATACTTTAGTCAAGCACAGTGTGATCTCCCAGTGGGGGGAGGAATCTGATCAAGCTTATTTTTGCAGTTACCAAGGCTAGAAATGTACCTTGCATTAAAAAAAAGGAGCTCAGATTCTCACACAATCACATGACTCCAGGAGCTGGAGCTTGGCCCCTCATGCTAACATAGATTAGGTAGAAGAGCCAGCAGGGCTTCCCGCTGTGCCAAGGGGATGGAGTGATTGAAGCCCTGCCAGCCTGCATGTCCATAAAGCTCTATGACCGCTTTGTATCCAGGATTCACTCCAGTGCATGACCCCAGCTCCTGGAGCTCCAGCTTGAAACTAAGGAAATGTCAAAATTAACTCCAGAGGACAGACTCATTCATTTCTTAATTGGCCAGGCATATTCATGACTGCAGTAAACTCAGCTTAGGGCATGGGAGAAAAACGCTCGGCAGCAGCTGTTTGGTACTGGGATAAAATGTCCTCAGAGACAGAGACACATCAGCAAATGTATGACCAGGCCTGATGCAGGCACAAACCACTGCCTGTTCTAGAGCCATGCACTGCAAATCCTGGACTAAGATCTCAGAAGATTTAGAAACCCAAGGGGTTCTTTGTATGTGCTACAAGCCATTGCCTATGTAATCAATCACTTCATGCCTCCCACACCTCCATTTTCAGTCTATCTGGGGGCCCATGTGTGTTATTCTTGTCAGTCCATAGCTATCCATCATTTCTTATCTCATTACAGAGGTGTGGTGCTGCTCATGGGTCTGATGTATTACTGTTAACTGTTCAGGTCCAGTGGGCCAAATTCTGCTCTGAGCCATTCTTATGTAGCTTTTGGTGGTAGTTACTCCCCAGTCACTCAGAGGAGGAGCTGATCCTTTCTCAAGCCTTGTCTACATGAAAGAGTCAGGCTGGGGTAGTGTAGATCAATGGAATTAAACCAGTGTACCCATACTGATGGTGTGAGTTTACATGGCTGGGCATGTACTTGGTTTGTGTTACCTGGTTTCTGAAGCAGCATCTCTAAGACCTGTATATGTTGTGAGTTGTTGTGGTAGACTGAGAGGGAGCCAAAGCCCAGAGGAAATGCAGAAGCTAGGCCAAACTCCCGTGACTCCTCCTGCTTCAGAAGTCACCCGGCTGCTGCTTGCTTGTGCCAGCATCCCAAGTTCCGATATCAGGATCACAGGAGTCCTGTAAGACACTAACTAGGCGAGACGTTTGGGCATGAACCTGGACGCTGTACTGAACCTCTCATGCATACTCATATAACCACCTTGCTTCCTGGACTGCGTGATCTGATTTGCATTGAAGCTGAAGTCTTGCTGCCTTTCATGGCAGCAATGTTTCATCTCCTCTCCCACCACTTTTTAGAATGACTTGTTGAGGCAAAGTAAAATGCAGACTCCAGCCCCCACTGAGGATTCTGGCACTGATTGTAATGGAGGCAGGTCAGGCCCAGGGAAATCAGAGCAGTGGAAAATGTAACCCCGTGAAACCAGATGCGCACAGGCATTTTTCTACAGCAAAGCAGCAATAGATGATATTTTTCTTTCTCAGTTTCTGCCTGTGCTTTTACAGATGAAACAAATAGCTGGCCATATCTGGTCTTTAGCATCCCACAGCTAAAAACTGCTGTGAAATCCACCCTCTCTCAGCATCGTTCCTACCAGTGACTTTCAGCAGCTGGGATGTTGGGATAAGCCCTTTTCTAAAGTCCGATCTGTGCAAGTATGAGCATGCGTGAGAGGTTCCAGCCCCAGTGTACTGTCCATTTACGTCCGCTAAATCCCATCAGGGCTGAACCTGACCTGGTCTTTTTACACAGGTGCAGAGGGTGAAACAGTCCTGCTCTTCCTTTGCTGTCTGAATGGCACATTCAGTTGCAATTCTTTGCCCCTTAGCAGCTAAACATCTTGCTTCATGATCATGCTGCCCTGAAATGCCCTGTGTAGCATCCATCAGGGCCTGACTAAAACTGCCTTGTACATTTAGCCTCTAGGAGGAGAAAAAGGAGCCAATGGAAATCTTACTGGGAGGTGCTTGAGAATCTACAATGCCCAGGGCAATGTAACATTCCTCAGCTAACAATGCCGTAGCGTGATATTGTTCTAAAGCTACAGAGTGCCTTCCAACCTGCTGCACCCCACAGTTACTTTAAAGCTATATGATGATCACCCACTCACTGCTAATATGCAATCACTTCTGGGGATGAATTCAGCAGGCATTCAACAAACATAAGCACAGACCTATCTATACAAGTACAGACACAAGTTCTTTTAACAGGAGGGGCTGTGGGGAATAACTTCTCTAGCGGAAACTGCCAGGGGAATTTAGGGCGGTAGACTGCAAGGTGGTAGACAAGCTACACAGAAAGGTTAGTAGAGTTTCAGAGCTGGTAAAAACAAACCTGGAGTGTTTTATAATTTCCACAAGTGGTGACATCTTGATGTCTCATTCCTGGAACACCTTGTTTGTTCGTTTAAAAAAAGTGCTCATAGCACAAAAAGTCTTGGGGGATTGCCTAGGCCAAAACCCTGGATTAGTGAGATCCCCAGGGTATATATGATAGGTCCCAGAAGGAGCCCAGAATTGGATGGAAGGAATAAAAAGTGTCCAGGTGAACTCCAAAGAGGCCTCACTAGGACCAGGACAGCAAGCCATATCCTGCAGCAAAAGCCAGACCAGAAAGCTGCATTTTGCACTTGTCACTTCCTATTCATTCAGTGCTTTGGCTAAGCATGGTAATGAGAGCAGGGATGGACAGTGACAAGGAGGCAGAACAGATCCACAGGAACCTGAGCACTGATCTGACGTGCAGAGGTACTGCCGCTCCCATCTGAACTACAACAGACCTGTAAGAACAGTGGGAAAGGGCCCCCTTTCTGCTCAGTCCATCTCACTTGGCATTGCCTTATACAAAATCAGTAACGAGTGTTCCAAGAACACACCACCACCGCACACAAGGCATCCACAGTGACATTCAGAAATGGGAACTGCCTTTTGGTTTTTAAGTGAATGCCCTTAATGAACGTTAAACAGCTTGTTGGGAGTGCAGGGGGAAATTGCAACAGGACGTGACAGGAAAGTGGTGGGACCGATTCTTAGGATTTACTGGTATTGCAGTAGAATATACTGAGCCTGGGGCCCTGCTGTGTTAGGTGCTATACATTCCTATGAGGAAGCAGTCCCTCTTCTAGGGATCTTCTGATCTGAATAAGCAGGACAAACAAAGGGTGTGAAAAAGGCATTATTGTCTTTATTATAAAGAGGAAGAACTAAGGTCTGAGGATGAAATGACTTGCCAAGTCATTCAGGGATTCTATGCTGGAGCTACAAATTCAAGCCAGGTCTCTCGAGTCCTGGTTTTGATCTCCACCCCAGGTCCTTCTCACAGCTGCTCTGTGCTGTATGTGTTTTATCATGTAGAGAGGGCAACAATAACACTTTTCTGCTTCCTTATACCTCTGGTAGCACTGACCAGGGAGACAGAGAAACCTAGGTCCTGCCTAAGCACAGCTGACAGTCACAAGAAAAGCCCCATGTGTTTTACAGCCTGCATGGGAAGCTGGGGTTCAGGAAATACAGCTTTCTGTTTGGGAACAAACAAAGGCTTCAAAGGAGGCTGATGGGAAAGTCTAATTGGTTAAAATAAATCTGTGGGGGTGGGAACTGAACACTGTCTCATAACCACAAACCCAAAAGGAGGCTTCTCTAGAATAGCTTTGACAGGCCCACTGCCTTTTCTGCCTGAAAAAGCAACCAACTGCTTCCTGCCTCAAACTACACCTTCTTCCCTGAACTCCTGATTGCCCTTCAGGTCCCCCCTTTAAACTCCCCTTTTTCCCAGGACATATAGAGGTGACTGGCCAGGATAATCTGAAGTCAAGCAGATGGCAGGGCAGGGTAACACCTTAGAGGCTAACTAGTTCAGAGGCACGAGCTTTCTTAGATAACAACCTACTTTGTCAGATGCTATGAATGAACACTGCAACCTCCTAGGATGAGCGTTGAGAAAGTAGTGATCGCTGCTCCTGACTGGCTAAAAACTGTGCCCGTTTTACGAGTGTAGACACGACCTATGTCACCATCTTGCCCACCTAGTGAGTCTCCTCTTTCAGACTGTAAGCTGCTCGGGGCAGGGCCTAACAGGTTCTAAATGTTCATACAGCACACCAGAGCCTGACTTGTCGGAGGCCTCTCCCTGCAACAGCAAGAGAAATGTGCATTAACCATAACAAGGAACTTCCTGCTGCAGCTCCTAAGGGACCTGTGTCAATCCACTGATGCAGACCACAAATGCAGCAGCAGATTGCTTACACGCATTGTGCAGATGGGAGCTTGATTGCAGCAAAAGGGCCTTGGGCTAGACCAGGGTCCAGGCTTGCAATGGCAGAAACATTGGAGAGGGGAAGCAAGAAAACGAGGAATGCATGCTTGGATTTTACTTAGCTCCTGTACAGCCTCTAGCATGATGAAGCCCAAGTAGATCTGAAAACTGCTGTCCTATAGCAGGCATAGGAAGAGCCAACCCCCGCAGCCAAGGCAGGAGGCACTAATCTCCAAGAGCCTGCCAGACCTTTGGGGTAGGGACTGCTTTTTCGGTGCTGTTTGCACAGTGCCTAGGCATAGTTCACCCTGTGGAACAGATCAGCAAGAAGCTTCAAAAGATCCTCTAGCTGGAGAACTGACTGCTGTAAAAGCAACAGAGGAATTCAGTTTTCAGAACAGCTTTCCATGCTCTGCCTGATTTGCTGTACACCTGAAAAAAGCACCTGGATTGTCCCATACGCTGGGAATTTGTGCCAGGAACATCAAGAAGCAGGTGTACTGATATAAACACATGCCCACCCCTCTGCACCCAGGTGGTGTTTCACTGTGTTGCTGAGTACAGATTTCAGCCATAGGCAGACAAATAACCTTCTTCTCACTGCAGGCCTGTAAAGCTAACAGTCAAAAGAACAGCACATGTCCTGGGTAACCACAGAGCCAGGGTTAAGATCAATGTGCCCTGGGCTTGAAAAGTAATTGAGGTGACCTGCATTACCCTTCCTCCTATGCGTAGGAAGGGGACTAGGAGCAGATAGAAATCCTCTGACTCGGCTCTTCTAATCTGAAAGCCTGACAAAGAAATGGAGAAGTCAATGAAACAGATGTTCTGTTGCCCTCTAGCGGCTACTTCACTGGGATGCAAAAGAACTTTCCTGGGGAGCTGGCACAGAACCAAAAGTCTCAAAAAGATTCCTATGAGCCAAAGGGGCAATGGGGGGGAAAGTGAGATACTGTAACACACAAGGAAAAAAACTGGGATCAGAGTTGGGTGTGCTTGGAAGCCTCCACCAAAGAAAAACAAGTGTCCACAGGCACAGTACTTTGTACCTCTGGAGTGTACTCTTTAGCAGCAAGCAAACTAAAAGGCGGTAGGAGTCAGGAAAAGAACCCAAGAGTCCTGATTACCATATCCCTGATCTAATCACTGGGCCAGGTTGGCTGGATGCAGTGTGTTCTGGAGAAGATTTCTATGAAGCCTACCAGTCTTGATCACAGCTCATGGCGCTGTGTTATCTTCATCTTCTGCTTTGCTAGACTTTAATAATCCAATATATGCTGGCAGGATTGTCATATAGCGAGGGGAGGAAGAACAGTATCAAAGCAGGGAGATGGTAAGCTGGTTATCCTTTGCTTCAGGAAACCTGGAGAGGAATCATAGAAAGCATGGCACAAGTACTTGGAAATGGCATATACATACTGATGCAAGTGCAGCCAGGTTGGCAGTAACCAGAGCTCTGCTCCTTTGTAGCAATTGGGTGATTGATATATGCAAGCTGATGTTTTCAATCCCAGTGGGCACATTCCAGGGCTTGACTACCTTGATGAGTCTCCACTGAGGGACTAATGACTGACTACCTGCAAAGATACCTTTAACAGCAGTCTCTGCCCAGAGTGATGGGGCAGTTTATACTGCTCTCCTCTAAGCCAGCAAACCCGCACTGACATTAAAGAAAAGGTCAGACAAATCCATCCCTTCAAGTCTCAAGCACCAACAGAGCTGGCAGCTGACAGCATTGGGTGGACAAAACAAAACTGTACTAGGGAAGAGGAGGCTCTACACATTGCCTAAGAGAGATGTATGGGGGGGGGGGAGGGAAATCCATGCATACCGTTACTCCCATGTGTCTTGAGAGTGAAGGTGAACATTTACACCTAAAAGGTACATGAGAACGGCTTATCCTTGGGAAAATATTAGACATACATCCTCAGCAATGCTTCCGTCAGCAGCTGCATGGTTGTTTGCTGGCAAGGGGAGGCACAGCAACCTCATTCATGAGTCAGGTGATTCCCTTGTTGCTCACTGCTCTTTGCAACCAGGAACAATCAGTTGCGAGTGCAAACATGCCAGCAAGAACAATAAGTGATTTGTGGAGGTAAGGGCAAGTCAGGTGCTTATTACACAGAAGCAGCATTGGAATTGCATCAGATGAGTTCCTTAGGGACTGCCTGCCTCTCCTGACCCTGTCTCCCCTCCTGGCGGTCAGTCATATTAAAGGGAAGGAGCCCCCCCTGCTAGCAGCTGCTCTAGGGAGTTTAAGGCTGTGAGTGTTCATGTAGCCAATGTGACTGTTCCCCTTCAATGGGCCACAAAAGCCCCTGTGGGTGAAAGCTCTGGCTACCTTTCTGCTGGAGTTCAACCAGGTTTCAGCTGTTGCAATGGTACACAAACTGACACAGGCTCTGATCTCAAGAAGTGCTTTAAATTCCCCATGCCCACAGAACTTGGTGAGTGACAGGCACTAATGGCATTTCTATAATTATTGATGCCTCCCAGTAGATCTTAAAAGTGAGTTTAACTCCATCTGCCTTGTCTCAGATTGGGATCCAAATGCACAGGTTAGGTGAGCTGACCAAGGTCAGACAGACAATGACATAGTAGCATTGTCAGGACATCTGTTCTTTTGGTAAAGCCACATGGACCAGAGAAATCAGAGAGGAACTTGTTGGCTTTATTAGTGTGATATCAATAGGAAAAAGATTTGCATACAGATAGTCTCAAAACTAAAGCACTGTGGGCACAGAAGATAAGGGATTGCATGCATTTTTCCTTAATACACAGCTAGAAACATCTTAAAGAAATTATATAAATAAGGTCAACGCTTCTGATTTGCTCTAACCAGAGCAGCATTGCCCTCCAGCCCCCAGGTCTAAGATCACACCTGAGAAAACAAGATAGATCTAAGCTGTAAGATGTAAACATAAGAGAAAAGCAGAGAATACAAACATCTGCAACTGTTAGCTGGTAGCCACATGGTGCAGCTACTATTTGTCCTATTAATATACTTGTAGCCAGAATTTGCTGATTGGTTATCAATAGAGGCAGTCTTGAAATGCTATTTTAAGGACTTCAGGAATTGTCAACCTCCCAAGGCTTCCACCAGCATAGGTATGCTGGCATAGCTGCAGGATAGCCAACACATGAGGCAGAAAGCTATTTCTGTCTGCATAGTTACACATTCTTCCCGCATGACATAAGCACTCTTCTACTGGCATAGCTGTGTCTCCACCAGGGTCTTGCTGGCACACCCATGTCAGCTGGGGATGTGATCTTCTCCAGCACAATTTGGTGCTCTTGGATGACACAGCTCTGTCAGCAGAACTTTATAGTTTAGATCAAGCCCAAGCGGGATGTAAGTGGTGCCTAGACTATTCCTGCAAAGGGATGAATTTCACACTAACCTAAGTATTATATTCTGTTGTACAATTTGTTGATCAAAATGGGTTGGAATTTATTTATTTCACGTAGCGGAACATGCACCAAGAGAGATCTCAATGGCATTTTATTAGCTGGACAAAAATCCCAAAGTCTTAATTCAGTTAAATCATAAAGATGGTATGAAATCAAGCTTCAGTTCAATTACAGAACAGTACTGAGGAGTAAAACAACATACCATGAGCTGGATGCTACTTAACTAAACATAAAATCTTTCCTGATATATATATATATTTTTAACAGGTTTGCCTTCATATGACATGAGAGTGTTATACATCAGCCAAACATCTTCCCAAAGCTTTGGCTGGTTAAGTACTTACCAACAAGACCCTAGCACCACAACATTAGGGTCAAAGGTTTACTAACAGATAATATCAGAATCCCAATACCTTAATTTGTAGTGATGTCCCCCATTAAAGTTTCTGTGCAAATCCCAGTCTACATTCATACCTCGCAGGGCAGATAAAGTAGTCCATGAAATAAATGCATGTAGGAAGCTCACAATCCCCACCCCCCAAAGAAGAAATACAATTAGAAGCATCAGAAGAAAATACACAAGGAAAAATACTGATATTGTAACAGTTTGCACAAGGTCATTGGAACAACTAGAACCCAGAAATGCAATTATATTTATTATACATCTAAAAAAAAGGAGAAAGAATCATATTCTAATATCAATAACTTGAAATAACTCTGACATAATTTTACAGAGCCATAGTCTAAGAAAAGCCAGGCTGCTTATATTATTTATGTTTCTATTTCACTTGCACCTGAAATTCAAGTGCACAAACCCCAGGAACATACTGATACAGTACAGCCAACCTACAGGCACAATATTCAGTATGGAATTGGCCAGTTTCTAAAGGTGAAGTATACCCTACACACCATTTTGAGTTCACAGTACATTTGGTACTTAAGACTCTAATGTAAGCCTTAAGCAAGATTCAAATGCTGCATAGGCTTCTGTGCAAGTCCCTCTAGTCTACAGAAGGAATTTCACCTTCAGGGTAATACCACCATACCAGGCAAGTCAACAATTACTCAAAGGATCTCAGAACACATACACTGTTTTAATGAATCCTATACATAAAGCAAACTTGAGTAGGCTTCATTACGACCAGTTATCCGACTCTTCCAGTCATGTCATAGGAATGGTGTCTGTGAACCACAAGAGTTTAGAGACAAAAAATAAATACTTATTTCTAAAGAGCTGGTTCAGTAGGACTTGTCCTATGGAACTCACCTGAGTTAAAAAAAATAAATAAATGAACAAACAAGTCATAAAGCATTTACATTTTAGCTAGACAAAGAGTTTATATACATTTTTCTTCCTGCAGTACCCTCTTGCCTCAAAGTGGGGCTCTACAAGTTTAGACAAAAGAATGTAGAAAAAGAGGATAATTGTTATGGCTGGGAATAAAGTCCTGAGTTCTGATATTTTAATATTTACATAAAATTTTCTTGTCTTGAGGCTTTTAGCAAGTGAGTGTGAAGGTAGATGAGTTAGTAGTTAAACAGTGTGAACACACAATAGCTCATAGGAGATTACTGAAGAGAAGATGAAGGACTACATGGCTGGCACAAAACACAGGAGGACTCATGAACCAGCAGTCAAACTACCCATCATTGGACCAGCACAGCAGCTGAAATGACAGAGTGAAGGAGAAAGGCACTTGCCAAAAGGAGAGAGGCTTGAACAGGGGATGGAAAAGGCAACAGTGGCCACAAGGTGCCCCCAAAACTAAGGAAATGCCAAGACCTTTTTCTTTCTACAAGTTGCATCAGCAACTTTGCTTGAATTTGCCAGGTTTCTGACAGTTTCTACAATTGAAGGTCCAGTCCCAGAAGATACATGACGATGTAAAATTAGTCACTCCTAAATCAAGATGCTGTTGGGATGAGATAAAAGTAGCAGCCATCTTTTTACCATAAACTATGTCAACCACACACACACACACAAATATATTTACACGCATCTCTTCATGATGATTTCACCCGGGGGATGAGTCTTATGTTAGAATTGGTCCGTCTGCTTTCCAGGGCAGTCTCTACAGATTAATCACAGCTACCATCTTTCCAGCCGTCTCGCCAGCGTTCATCCACCCTGGAGCAGTCAAATTCAGACTTCCCTAATTTCCTGTTCACGTCATTATGAAGTAGGCAAAACCACTGGGATAAGTTATTTCTGCTGCTGGTGTCGGGCTGGTTTGTACGTAATCTGCAGAGGGAAGAGGAATCAAATGCTGTTTACTTCTTTACAGTCACTGATTTCAGTCTTCCAAAGCAGAGGTATGGCTTGCTGATGGCCTGAGTCCCTCTCATCCATTAGTTCAAGACATGTCTCACAGAGCCCTGCAAACTGAGATCTGTATTCACTGTGGATTGCAGCTCCCCGTTAAATATGAAGATACTTGAAGCTGCATTGGTTTTATGCAAGTCATGTGGAGTCCAGAAATTTCTAGTCCCCTATCAATGATATTCCAAATTAGGTACTAATCAAGCAGCTAATCCATGGCAAAACACAAAGTAACCAGGTTTGTGAATATTCTGAAAAGAAAGAACTTCTTGACAAATGTTACTGAGCTGATTTTCCATGTTTGGCTCCTTTCAACAAAGTTAGTAACTAATTTTCAAACTGCCCTTCTTTGTTTTATATAGTTCCATTTGTGGATAAGAAATTAGCTTGGCATTATAGGAGAGGCAGGTCTGTTCTCTAGCAGACAGAATATACACTAGCTTTATTCAAGTTTAGAGCTATTCCTTCTACTCATCTCCATTAATGTAGCTGATTATTTAAGTCATATGGAGGAGGAATTTTATGAGATGAAAAAAGATCAACTTCATTTCTACAATGACACATTTTAATTGGTAATTAGAGATTCTGCATTATGCATCCAGTAATCATGATAAATTGGAACCCATACCAAAGCCCTGAAAACACTGCTGGAAGAGTTTCATACAAGACAGAAGGTGTTGGTTTTGTTTTACCTCCCTTTACAATAAGAAGCCCTGTTCTGAATCTTGAAGCACCTTATGAAAGAAGCATTCAAACACTCTATATACTGCTCCATGTGGTTTGTATCTCGAAGTTGGTCAGGATTGTTGAAATGTTTGATATCAAAGGTTTAAAGTTTATCACACAAAACATAAGTCTCAAACCAAATGCACTGTTGGCAGTACCAAGACTTGAAGATGTTACCAAGTACCACACACCATTTGGCTCTTGGCCCCTCTGCCAAGACTGGTAACGTGGGACCATTACTAGAAGTGTTTTTGTGGAGTAGGCAGTTGTCCACTGAAAGCTAGGCCATGATCCAACAACTAACTCATTTACCATACACTGTGAGATAGCTGCATAGTGTTGCTAGCAAGTGGATTTGAACCACCAAATATACAGAACTCCTTTATGTAGTTTTGAGAGGTATAGGGCTGTTCGAGCTTGTCGGTCTTGAGACCGTGTGCATCCTTGATTGACTCAATCCCTGAACAACTCACTCATTTTTTACAATATGTAACAGAAAGGAAGAACAAGCATTGGAAAAGTGAATGACTTCATGCCACTGGAGCGACAGGACCTCAGGATTTTACACTGGCCTCTTTCCTGCTGATGCATCGATAAAATACAACTCACCTTTCCCTCAGATCCTCTGCACATTCATCACATGGATAAAACTTAGAAAACAGGTTGATGAACTGGGTCATCTCTTGCTGCTGCATACTGGTGGGGTGGTCTGGGTAGTACGCCGCCATCGTGTGAAGGACAGACCACGTGCTTCTCCCCAGCTCCTCTCTATCTAAAGGACAATTTGGAGGCTGCTCCTTTTCCTCATCAACGCTCGCTTCCTGGGTCAGGGAGAGAGTAACTATTAATTCAAAAGCAGAAAAGCAAAACCCCTTGAAACGGGTCCCATGCACATCACATTCCTATTACCCATTCAATTTGGGGGGCTTCCGGAAACCAGCTGATTAAACCAACCCTTGCCCCCTCCTTCCACCCCTCCAGCCTGACAGCAGAACCGGGAGCCCATTCCCGCCCCACAGCCCCATAATTAGGGGGTGGCTTAAGGGAGGAGATAAGAGCCCAGGCCTGCCTGAGGGCCCTCACCCCGGGGGCTGCAGCCGCCTGCTTCCGCTGCTCCCGGATCCAGCTCTTGAAATCCGTGCAGGCCCGGCACGGCTTCTTCGCGGCATGCTCCGCGGCTCCGGCCCCGAGCAGGGTGAAGGGGAAAGCGGCTGTCGCCGGGCCACTCCGGCTCTCGCTGGGCGCCGCCATCTTAGAACCGCTAAGCATGCTGGGCCGGATGTCCGGGCTGCCTGTCGCCATCTTGGAACCGCAAAGCATGTTGGGCCGGGTGGCCAGATTGCCCGCCCCACTCTTGGAACTGCAAAGCATGTTGGGCCAGGAAGGCTAGGTTGCCTGCCGCCATCTTGGAACCGCAAAGCATGTTGGGCCAGGATGGCTGGGTTGCCTGCCGCCATCTTGGAACCGCAAAGCATGTTGGGCCGGGTGTCTGGTCTGCCTGACGCCATCTTGGAACCGCAAAGCATGTTGGGTCGGGTGGCCGAGGAGGTGGCTTGGTGCCTCAGAACTGAGAATGAGGGAGGGGAAGAAGAGCTTCTGGGAGAACCTAAGGCTTCCCCCTGTCTGGTAAGGGGCTAGCACTGGTCCCTCTCTCCCCCTGGACTCCAGCTGCACCAGAGCTGACCCCACGCACCCACAGCTGACAGGGGCCTGCAAACAACTCCTAATCTGGGAGTTTTGTGCTTCAGGTTTTCCTTCACCTTCAAAGACCCCCAGGGGAAGCTTGCGGGGGCTGTGCACCGTCTTGCCACTGTATTGTGATGGCTAGCTTTCCTCCCTTCATGCAGAGACCAAAGGAAGGAAAGAAATGAGGAGATCTGAGCCTAATAAGGTAGCAGAAGGTTGGCCAGGGGCCTCCTTAGCCTGTGGGTTTCTTACAGCTCTTTAGCCATGCAGCATTTCATTCTGTAGGGCCTGTTGCAGAGCTTGCTGAAGTCCTTGCAGAGGTGCCCATTGATGACTGGGGGTTTTGTACCTGACTGAGGGAACTTATTTTAACAGTGCAAAAAGCCTATGGAGGCCAATGCCTGTTTTTCAGTAGCGAGAGGCCAAAGAGAAAAGAGGGACTTTAAAAAAAAAAAAAAAAGTGAAGTAAAACCTTTGTAGCCATGAAGAGACGTCACTGACAGTTTTGCTTCTTTCTGCAAGCATTTATGCATCTAAATTATTTCGATGCCAATGGGATTATGGTTTGGGTTACACAAAAGTGTTTTCAGGATTGTGGCCTAACCCTTTATATCAATGATTTTAATGATGTGGAATGAAGACTATGTAAAAGGGAACAGAAGGGGTAAATGTTTGCTCTGACAAACCTTTGTTTTCTTCTGTGACTGGCCCATTAAACATTAAGCACTGATGTCATCCCCTAAGAATTTACAGGGGGTAGGGATCAGATTCCTGTGAATCACAGATGAGAGTAGGAAGCCTCTTTATTTTTTGCAGATGTGTTAGATGTGCACACAAACATGTTCACTTCTATCATTTTTAAAAATATGCACCCAGTTCAGTTCTTATTGTATCTGAATCATAGTAACATTGATCTTATTTCCCATGGTGTCTCCATGCCCTAGTTACACGAACCATCCTCCCAGCCTTCTCGCCAGCGTTCATCTACGTGGGAGCAGTTGAACTGGGGTTTTCCCAACATTTCATTCACTTCATTGTGAAGAAGACATAGCCATTGGCATAGCTTCTTTCTGCTGCTGGTATCTGGCTTTTTTGTGTTTAATCTACAGAGACAGAAAATAATCACATACTATTTACTTCAGTCCAGAATCACTAGTTTCACTCCGTAGACAAGAAATGGCTATCTGAGCGTGCTGAACTCAAGATGGGAACATATCATGCAAATACCTGCCTCCTTCATAAGCCAAGCCTTCATATTAATAACTAATAATAGTAATTGTGGGGGTTCTTGCAATTTTTTTTTTTTTAGCTCTTCAAGCTTCTGACAAGTTATTGATGCCATTTATTTCCAATTGAACAAAGCTGAATACTCCTGGAGCAAATTGCTCCAGTGCTCTCTAATGCTATAAAATCCCTATTGACCAGCTTTCTTTCAGAAGAAACTTTTTTTGGATCACATTTAGCTGATGTTTCAAGCATCTTGTAACTTAATCTTTGAAAACCAGTCTCCCTCTCCCAAATACAACCCTGTCCTTGTTGGTTTCATGTACTTGTCTGCCAGGAACTAAGTTTTCATCTGGGTTTAGAAAGCACCGAGCCCAGTTGTGATTGTTAATGATATCAGAAAAATACAATACAGTTTGCAGTGTGTGTAATGAATGAGTTCCAAGTTAGGGCATATATAACTGCTTTCTAAATGAAGGAATATATATTGACAGTTATTGCTTAACTGTTTACTGCTTTATGGTGATTACATTAGGGCTATCAATTCTTTTACTTGTTAGATAGAGACCGTTTTTTTAAAACAAAAGTCATTGGCACCAAGGGCACAGGCTTTCAAGTATCCGGAATGTGTGTATTCTATATAATTTAGTCATTAATTATAAAAAACTGAAACCAACTAAAAAGCAAGGACAGTATCACTTGCTAGTGGAGGGTTTGTTTTTTTTATGAGTAACAGAATTTCCCCACACCCACATTTCTAAACTTTATTCCTAACCTTCTTTTGAAAGGAGACTTCAGTACCTTGGTTGTTGCGTCTTACTCATGACATGCTGTACCAGCATTACAGGTAGAATATAACATGTAGAAATAACTAAACAGTATTTGCACCTCTGGGAAAGCAACTTGCAGTTTATACTGACAGAGTTCTGAAGCCAGCTCACCAAGGTTGTGTTGAGGCTTGTGTATTAACAGGATTGCACTGGTTAACTTAAGGTATAATGTTTAAACAAATGTAATTACATTCAAGTCTGTGGCTCACCTGTTCCTTAGGTTTTTTGCACACTTTTCACAGGGATAAAACTTACTAAGTAAGTCAATGAACTGAGTCATATCAAGCCGCTGATCATTGCTGGGCTCATCTGGGTAATATGCTGCCATGGTGTGAAGGAAAGCCCACACATTTCGCCCCAATTCTTCTGTGTTGAGTGGACACTCTGAAGCTTGTACTTTCTTCCTATTCTGGGGTCAGGAAAGTCAAATGTTTTACAAGCATGTTAGGACTGTGGTAGAACAGCCCTTTCCACTTAGCTTACCTAGCTCATTTCTAGGCTAGCTTCATGCTAATGGGGAATGACATTTCAAACTCCACAGCATATCTGTTTTATCAGTGAAATTAAGCTGAGGGTTCCACAGATCTTATCAGGGATTCTGAAGGGGAAGAAAAATAGGGCTCACTCTCTGGAAAAAGGTCAAAGTCCCCTTGAGGGTCTGCAAGTAAGGAAAAATGAATCTGGTAGTTTTTAAGGGAAGATGTTCAATGTATTAACGATGGGGGAAGACGAAGACAAGAGTTAATAGGAACAGCTGCTTAGGATCAGGTTGGAAGTTGTAGGCAGTTTCAGCTTGGTCATCAGCCACTGGGGGGGCATAAACCACTTGAGGTTTATGGAGCTGTGATTTCCATAAGCTGTGTGCACTTCACATATTAACTGAAATCAGGGAGTGACTCTTATGGAAGCTTATAGACCCATGCTTTGTATTTTACAACATCTATAAAGATATGACATACTGTCTGTGGATACAAAAAGCCTATTTTCTATGTGGGGGCCCAGCATCCATTCCTATCCTCCTTTGCCACCTACTGGTAATTCCAGTGAGTTCCTTAGGGTTGATGATCCCTGCCCATCCCATCAGCCATTCCTTCCTACACTCTTTTTGTCTGCTTCTCGGGAAAATGGCTGTCCACAACTATTTCCATAGGCCAATTAGTCCTCTTTCCCTCTGTTTTACCTAGAGGAACATTACTCATCTGTCCCCCACCATTCATGGGTGGTATTGAGAAAAAATTCCCTGTCCACTTAACCATTCCTGCCTTCCACACTGAGTTGCCCTTACCTTGTCTGCTGAGCCCAACCTCTTCCTCTTCCCTTGTTTCCTTTTCTTTGAGCTCTTGCAGACATGGCAGTCTTTCCTCCTGGACTGATTCTTGGCCACAATAAATGGGCCTCCCATGAGGAGAGCATTCCGAGCTTGGTGGTCCATAGCTGTAGAGGTGGAAGACGTGTTGCGTTTCTTCTTGCAGGGCACTTCTGGTTTTGGTTGACCCTGTGCATCCAACCCAGCCCAGCTGCTAGGGGCAGCAATATCAGTATGGCTAGAAGAATCTGAAAGCTCAGAAGGAACACTGGGAGGAGAAGGTGGCTTCTTTTCTTGCTGTTTTTTTTTCCAATAAAACACCAGTAATAGGTGGGTTTTCTTCTTGGGCTTGGCCTGATGCAGTGGTGCCATTGGAGACAGATTCCGAGTTTGGAGGCCGCAAGGCAAGTCTCCCACTGGGGACACTATTATTTAGAGCATGAAATAAGTGTCTGCCTTTTCTTCTTCTTCACATCCTCCCTGAACCCCTGAATAAAGTATTTAAAAGTCAAAGTCCTCTAGGCAAAGGAAACAATGTGATAAATTCACTAATAAAACACCCTCAGTCCAGCCAGGACAATATAGCTTTAGTGTGACTCTCATATAGCCTTCCTTGCAAAGCCCTGAGCCTCAGACACTGTGGCAACCCAATGTGAAATGTAATGATCATGTCATACAGAGCCCAGTGACATCAGAGTGCCCCTTTAAGAAAGCCAATGGCTTTATTGGCCAGAACTAAAAGTTCCAAGCAGGTGACAGTACAGGCAATTGGGGCAGATGGAGTTTTGATTCTGCCAGATCCATATCTTTTCCTAGTGCCTGGAGCTGGACTCGTAAGCTATGATCTCAGGCTCTGGTCCTGATTTTTTTAAAGGAGTCCCCACCTAACCTCCCTTTTTATGGTTACAGTTTTGTAGGTAAGTTTATTGGTTGGTACTAAGAAAGGAGACACCCAGCTAGCCGATCTGGGGGGAGACACAAAGTGATTAGATGCCTTGTAGACAATCGGGTCTGAAAATTCCAGGCATAAAACAGAGGATAATAAAATAAGTTTTATTATGGGTGTTTTGCCTAAAGGCAGATTGCAGTGTAGGTGTTTCTGATGGTGTTTGTTCTTTTTTTAAATCTAGAGATCAGATAAACAGTCAGTACATTTTTTTCTTTTTCCTTAAAGAGGGGCAACCGTATGGGAATTCCCAAGAGTGTTCAACTGTTTAGCATTATGGTAATTAACAACAGGAAGGGATGCCTCTAGGTTAAAGAGATCTCCAGCAATGTAGTAGTAATGTAGTCTTTCTGCTTCCTGGTCAATAGGAATGAAAACATGCAAATATGATTAATTTGTCTGAAATAGGGTGAGGCATATGTGAGAGAAAAGGTTGCAGCCAACTTTTTCCTTTGTGCTGTCTGTTGCTCCAGAGATTCCTCTTTTAATCAGCCCAGAAAACAGTAGTAACTGACTGCAGACATACTGGTTCATTTTTCTTGAGATTGGAAGAGTGGGGTCAGTGCATTGTGGTGGCCTGGAAATGGATCTTAAAGGTTCCAGTTGGAAACAGGAGACTTACCTTTGTCTCTCGAGAAATAGAAGGTTCTTGAATTCAATTGAAGATAAACACTTAAATGTGTTCCACATAAGACTGTAGTTTTCTAAAGAGAACAGCAGACTGGCCTTCAGTCCATTCCCAGCTCTGTCACTGACTCACAGTGTGTCTTTGGGTGGGACCCTTAAGCTCTGTGAACTTAATTCTTTCTTGATGTGAAAGAACCTCTTCTACTGACAGCTTGCATTGTACCAGGCATAGGTCAGGACAGACTTTCCCCTCGTATTTCCTAATCTTTTGGATAGACTTGATACCTCATTCAAAGGTATCTTGCATTGGATAACCTGAGGATTAATTAAAGAAAGTAAAGCTGTTTACAGACCATAAATGAATTAGTCATAGCTATGCAAAAGGGTAATGATAATTCTTTTCTTATTAATATCTTACTGCTTTTAAATAATGAATTTTAAACATGATTTTATACTGTGTTCCCTTTCTTGTTGGTCTCCATCTCATTTTTTTTAGGTTTTGTGCTTTATTTGGTAACCATAATAATGTTGGATCCTTGCAAGTTTCCTTTCATGATCTTTCAGCCAGCAGGGCACTGCCACTGCTATGTTGTCTGACCATGAAACAAGTGACGTTCTCTCCATGCTCTTTCTTGGAAGCCAGTTGGTCTGGGACTATGGGTTTATGGCATATTAAACAAGGTTGCTTTTAGATGGAACAGAGGGATATATCCTGATCAGGACTGGAAATGCTAAAGAAAAAGGGAGAGAATCCATCGCAAGTGTTACACGGCATCAGTGTATTCTGCAGGGGAACGTTGTCATTGGTCTATTTTTTGATTGGCTCTGTAGGTTAGTGAAAGCTTGCAGTACAAATGTGTGAGGCTCAGGGTTTGATCTAAGGAGCTCCCTGCAACTGGGGACATGGCACAGAATATCTCACACTGGGGACTCTTGCTTTGAAAAAAGAACTTAAGGACAGTATTTTCATATAACAATGGGACTCCTATTTCTGCATTCTCTCTCCTGATGAGACTTACTTAACCCTGTAATTTAGAGATCTTGTATTTAATGATTGCCGGTAGCTTAGAACTTGCACAAAACACCAGGAAGTAGCCAACAAGGCATCCATTATTTATATAATTATATTTAAAAGACAGGCCTGGGTGAATCCTGTTGAATAGGTGCCCCTCTTCCTAACTGCTTATTAATCCATGAATGAAATGGGGATAATAGCAGGGATGATATAATGTTCAGGGCTGTAGTGAGGTTTAAATAAGGTCAGGGATGAAAATCAGGAAAAAGGAAGATCATAGGATCGAATTGAGAACAAAGAATAGAATTTTCAAAATCGCTTGATTTAGGAGCTCCAGACCCAGATTTCCAGGCTGCACACTTAAATGCTTTAAAAAACGTTACCTCTAGGATTTTTTTTTTTTACCCCTTTCATAGACAACTCCAGCAGCACATTAGTTCTCTTTTAAGTTTTCTTTTATGTTCTTTAGGATGGTACAAAATACCTGTAGGAAGTTATCATGTTCTATTCACTTCACAAGTATTTTTCTTCCCAAAGCTGTTGAGTCAGTTGCTAGAAAGTGTTCAAATATTACTGGATTAATTTGCCAGCCTTAATAATTAGTCACATAGATGCATGTGAAGTCATTATCAACAAGGAAATAGTGCAAAAGGAATGAGTCTAGAAAAACATTTCACATGCTAGGTGAAAAAATTATAATAACATTTCTGTGAATCATTCGATATCAGGGAAGTCTATTTAGAAGGCCTCGTTTCTGCAGGAGGCCAGCATTAACAGCAAAGGGATACAGAATTGGTAACTGAACACTGGTTTAATCAAATTGGTATAAAAATCAACCTCTTCTATTAAATTGATGCAACTTTGCATATAGATTGGGCCAGATTTTGACTTGGTGTCAAGCCGGTGGCCTCGAGCAGTTTTCCAAGGAGGTATGGGCAAAAGGAATAATAGTACTTGGAAAACACTGCAGAAATGGTATTTGCTAAACAGCTTGGTGCATGATCCCCATTTGTAGACAGAGAATCTGACCACAAAGGAACCTGCCCAAGGTTAGACAGTAGGCTCGTAGCAGAGCCAGGGGTAGGACTCAGGCTCCCCAGCCAGCTCTGTTCATTAGATCACACTGCTACATCCCCTGAAGCACCTCATTGACATACTCTGAGTACCCATGTGCCTGCAAACTTGAGTAAAAGGGAGCCTTTCTTATTTCTGCTTTTGAAGCAGAGTGAAATGTGAAATCCTCAGTGAGTAACTTCCAGCTTGGCCCTAAGGAGGCTGGAGCTGCTGCTGTCTTTACACACCCAAATTCTGGTGCGAGTCTCACCAATAGACAGGGAACACTGCTGCTGCCCCAGGGAGAATGGAGTAGACATTATAATCCAAATATCTTGCATTTTAGTGGAAAGAGCAGCCCCACTGAAGTTGAGGGAAAGCGGTTCAGGTCTTTGGTCTCGGGCTGCGTGAAGGTCACGTCAAACTTTTCTTATCCGATTCCCCCTGTATCTCCCATACATCTGGCTGCCTGTTTGTAAAGTAGCTCCAGATGGGATTCAAATGGGACATAAAACTGGAAGCTTCCTTAATTGAAATTTTTTCCTATATCTTCTCCTCTTTATGCAACTTTTCCTGATGGTAATGACTTGAGTGATTGACCAAAGAAGACCAATAGGAAAGTGGAAGGTTTCCACTTGTAGGGTCCTGCAATATGGCTGTGATCTCCCCAAGGCCCCCTTACCATGCCAAGTTGGCCCAATGGGCACCCTCGATTCTCGCCCACCATTTCTTTGATGGAAAATTTTATTTTTATATATATATAAAAATAAAGGAGGCTGCCTTTACATTCTCTTGGACATGGTTTGCTGTAATATCTGACCTCATGGACTCCCAGACCCCTTGTGGGTCCCGTTCTGCAAGGGGCGTTTCAGGGCACCCTAGCCTTATGGGCTATGCGTGGCTCCAACCACCCCTTCACCATGCCCCAAGCCTCGCAGATGGAACTGATGTTGTTCAGTCTGGGCCTTGTTATAATGTGGCCTCCTGGTCCTCCCTCGGCTCTCCGCAGCCCTGTCTTGCATTGCAACCTCTCTGGCACTGGGGTCAGTGCACCCCCAATGCTGTGCCCTCTCTGGCACTGGGGTCCTCACGCTGCTGTGGGTCCCCTGTGAGGCCTCCTCCTTCCCCTTATAGCCTCACCCAAGCCACCAATCTTAAACAGCAAACAGAAGACAAGCCCCTGGGCTAGAACATAATTCAAGCCACCCCAGGGTGCTTTGTCCTTCACTAGTCTCGGGGGCTGTACCTGCAGTTAGGCCTCTCCCCTTTTGCTTACTCTAGGAGAGCTCCTTCCCACTTGGCTGCTGGCAGGGAACTGCCATCCTGGCTTCAGCCCTGGCGTTTATATGTGAGCCAGGCCCTGCCCCTTCCGGTCAGCTGACCGCTGGCAGGTGTGGGCCACTAGCTCACTCTAGTTGCCCGGGTAACCAGCAGCTGGGGCTCCTCACTCACTGCAGTTTCCCCTCTTTAGAGGAAGTGCTCTGTGACAGAAGGTCTGAACATACTTAATTTAATTAGGGCTGGAGAAACTGGTTTGTCTCAGATAACAATTTGCATGAGCTTTCCTAGAAAAGTTCAACTCTGAGGATTGGGATTATAATAAAAACAATTCCTTTAAAAGTGCTTTACTTCTACAATTTCTATGTATTTAGGCTGATTCAATTAACAATGAAGTAGAATTAATTACACTTCTTACTTGTCAAGTGCATATAGATGAGATGGGTTAGTGTAGTAGATCCATTAACATGGCCCTTTGCACTTCGGAACTTTCCTTCTAAGGAGCTCATAATGCAAAACATTGATGTTCTTGCTTCCCTGCCTCCACAAAGTGTGTAAGCCTCGTCCTCTAAGAATCTTAGAAAATCATAGAATCATAGAAAATGAGGGTTGGAAGGGATCTCAGCAGGTCACATCTAGTCCAGCCCCCTGCTCAAAGCTGAAACAGCCCAAACTTCATCATCGCAGCCAAGGCTTTATCTGTGTGAGTCTCCATTTCCAAGGATGGAGGTTCCACCACCTCTCTGGGTAACCTGTTCCAGTGCTTCACCACCCTCCTGGTGAGAGAGTTTTTCCTCATACCTAACCTAAACCTCCCTTGCTGCAACTTAAGACCATTGCTCCTTGTTCTGTCATCTGCCCCCACTGAGAACAGTCTTCATTTTAGAGGCTAGTAAATGAAAAACAGAGGCCTAGTCTTCACTAGGAAACATAGATAAGCTGTGGCTTCAGGTTAACCTCCTTTCTTTTAATGTCTGTCTGTCATCTCAGCGGTGTGACGAGGCTGAATGAAGTTGATGCATAAAGCGGTTCGTTTCTCTGGAGGCCACAAAAATCACAGACACACACTCATTAGATGGCACAAAAGGTGTATTTGCAAATAGGGTCAGAGCAGAGTCAAGAACTCAGATTACTCCAAACCAACAAAGGAATTTTGCAGGCAGTATTTATCTTCTCCCTCCTG
>NW_017728927.1:6879250-6892272 GCF_001723895.1 Crocodylus porosus
ATTTAGCATAAGAAAAGCTGTGGCAAGGCTGGGAAAGGAAAAAAAAAAGTCCTTGGCAGTGTTTCTTTCTTATCGGGTGCAAGATGCAAGCTGTGCATTTCTAACAATACTCCATTTCTAACAAAGTCTTACCACTTAGTTGCTATCTGTGGTCTAGTCCACACTAAGTGATAGAGAGACTAGCAGCACACAGCAACAAGAGAAGTGGATGTTATTGCCTGAGAAGCTGCTTTACAAACTCAGACCTGCACACACAAGCCTGGGAGGACATTTTCAACCCCTTTGTCTTCTCATCTCCCTGTCTAGCTCTGACATGCGGGCTTGCCCTGCACTGACTTCTTGTCACATCAGTTGAAATGTGATCTTTGCTCTCCTTTTCTAAGGACAAAGCAGGAAACTTTCACCTGTGATGGAGCAAGTTGCATCATGTTCTTAGCTGGAAATTTTCTTTTTAAATAGTACCCTTGTCCCTGGCTTGGCCTCAGGCAAATGGATGGCAAGACCATTATCCTCAGTACAACATGTGGGCCACCCCAAAGAAATGACAGACCCGTTGCAACAGGTGTTTGCTAATCAAGAGCACATAAGATGGGGGGGTTTTACTGTTTACGACAAATGACAGCTTGTGAAGTTAACAAAACATCTCCCTCCCTGCTGAGCCTAGCTTCAGAATACATTAAAGGAAGTACAGATATGTTCATCATGCTATACTTTCACATTGCTCAACTGAAAAATTCCTGTGTAGTGGTGGGGAAAGGAAGGGACTGATAGGGTGCATCTTCCTGATTCTCTCAAATCTCTGATTTTGCTCTAATATTGCTGGCTGGAGCATGATTTTCATCCCAGGATCTCAAAGCATGTAAACTTCCTGACCCTCACATCATCTCTGCAGAGAGAGAGATCACCTATTATTGTTTCCATGTATGCAGCAGGAACTTTTACATACTCTGTTAGACAGGGTCCTTAATAAATTCACAGAAAGAATCTACTGCAGTACCCCATCAAGTCTGCCCCCTGTGCTGGGAATGGTGAGATGGGTAGTGTAGAGCCCAGGACTTCTTCCATGACCAGGGAAAAGCAGCCTCATCCCCATAGTTTCCAAGCACCTTCTAATGATAATTAACTGATGAGACCAATACCTGTCGTGTGTACTTTGTTCTTTCTCTTGTCCTCTCCTCCAGAAGAGAATTGTGTCTTCAGTGCAGTGTCTTGCTTTGGCAGGGTTGTGTTTAGTTTACATGTGCAAGCTGCCATGTGTTTCTTTGAGATGCTCAGCTCAGGCCACACAGTCAAACACGGTTGGGAATAGGACCCAGGTGTCGTGACTCCTCCTCATTGCTAACTATGAGACAGTACTTCCATGTCCACCTGACACAAGCCCCACTGTTCTTATTTAAGAGGGAAATTTCTTACTGTGGGACCAAATGTGCCCCTGTCTCACGCAGGTTGAGTCTCCCTCATGTGTCTCCCAGTTTTCTGTTACTTCCTGCTGTTTGCCTCGGAAGTACTGGATCAGGAAGCTCAATTGCATTAAGTTGCAAGTCCTTTTGGTCTGCGTCCACATACGGAGGAGATCAGCAGGCACAGAGCTATAGGTCTGGATGGAATCTCTTTTCTTTCCAGTGGATTTTAGTGCTGATTTGGCAGCCTGGAGAAAGGAAGATTCTACGCATTGGGCAAGGGCACCATGACAAGAAGATTCTCCATGGGTGATTTAACCCAGTTCTTGGTCTCTCTACTGAGCATGCTGGTCAAAGCATGGTTATGTCTGATGCTAACTGCACCGAACAAGAGATGCAAGGTCTGTGTAGAAGCTCTGAGACTTTGGGGCAGCATCTGTGTGGAAAAAAGGAGACTGGCAGAGAAGGAAGGGGGTTAAAATAAACCAAATTGTGGTGGAAAAGCATCTCATGAATGTGTCTCCTGGGTGTACTGCTGGCCCCACACTCCCCTTCTCTCTATTCCTGGGCAGCCAAGAAAATCACAGAGTTAATCTCATGCATCCTCTCTCTGGCTCAGCACAGCTGTAGGGATCCCTGCTGGGTTTCCCCTGCCTCCAGGGAGGACTTTGTCTCTTTGCTATGGCCAGCCAGTTTTTCTCTCCATATCCCTTGCTAAAATAATACTCCAACTCTGTTGCATGAATAGTCAGGTGGCTGAGTAGAGGGGCAAGTTTAGTCTTCATGTATTCTCACTTCCTTTGCCAGGAGAAAATCATTATAGACTGCACTAGTTCAGCACCACTACAGCTAAAATTCCAATCCCAGGCATGGTAGCTAACACTTGTAAAACACCCTTGGTGTGGGACAACAGTAGATGCTATGCAGGTGTTGCAATTTCATGCTATTCCGAGCAGTGGTCTCTTGCAATGCTTTTGCAGTTAGCAGAGAGGCTGCTTCAAGGCAATCTGCCCACAGGCGTCTTTCCCTTAGGAACTGGATGGCACTCTCTTATGCACAGTTTCTGAACAGTGATTACAGGGTACTCACCTTTGCTTAGATTTGACCCAGGAACCTAGGGTTGAGGCTTCGGATTGGTTGGCAAGTTACCAACATGGAGTAGCCATCACATCATTTTTCATGTGTTTCCATTGCTCTGGAAGGATTTCCAAGGCACTGTCAACATCCCTGAAATGCAGCTAGCTCTGGGATAGTGGAGAAAGAGCCCAGTGGAGACCAGGACTGCCCAAGATATACATGACCATTTTGTATGCTGGAAACATTTAGATTTGAACAGCACCTTACAGATGAACAATTTCACGCAACAACTGATGGATTTAGAAGGAAGCCAAACATTCTTTAGCTTCTGGACTTGACATTGTAAAATCTCTCATCCCAGTTTACATTTCTTAGATCATTTACAGAGCCAAGGCTCCTTTTGTCAGCTGGAGTTTTTGATTTTCTTTTAATCTGGGCCTGTCTCTATAATTAACAAGCATCTCAAATCATCCCTTTGTGCTCGTACCATCAGCTTTTAGGCAGCTGGGTTTTTCATTAAGGGTGCTGATATGTCATGTCCCAACTTAGTGCAGGTGACCTCCAGGAGCTGCATGTTTTGATTCTGAAGACAATGCTGGGAAGAGATTAAGCTCTTGTACTGACAGCATTTCAGGTATCAGCGCCACCCAACCCTGCCTACAAGGCATACCAGTGCCGTTTCTGTTAGCCTATTAATAATGGATTCTTTGATAATTTTTTCTAGGATTTTACCAGGGATTGAAGTCAAGAGCCAATATCAAGCACCGCAGCTCTAGCTGCTGTAACCCAAGGCAGTTCCCAAGAAGTCTTACAATTACACAAGAAAAAAAAGGGGGTGAGATATCCCATTAATACTCCTTGTGTATCTGACTGAGCTGCAAGATGTTTAGCAATCAGTAGGGTGAATTCTTACAACTGCAGCATATGGAGCTCTGAATTCCTTATCCAGATCCCAACCAAGATGAGAGTGAGTTGCTCTCTAGCTTGTTTGTCTTGCCAGAGAAAAGCACAGAAAGGAGAGATTCTCAAGGCAGCCTGGAGATGCCATAGATGTGGAATTCATTTCCATGAGCAAATGTGGTTTCATTGCAGGCAGGCTATGCCTGACCAGCCTCATTTCCTTTTATCATCAGGTAACTCGCCACCTGGCTAGGGGAAATGTCATAACTTGGACTTCAGAAGACCTTTGACTTAATCTCCCATGATGTCCTTACGGTACAATTGGGAAAATGCAGCCTTGACCGTTTTACGGTCTGGTGGCTAGGTAACTGGCTCAGAGGTTGGATCCAGAGAGTATTAATAGACGGAACTGAGTCAACATGGCAGAAGGTGACCAGTGGTGTCCCTCAGGGCTCAGCACTCAGACCAGGGCTTTTCAACATGTTCATCAATTATTTGGATTTGGATGTTAAAAACATACTGGCAAAGTTCATGGACGACACCAAATTATGGGGGAGTGTGGTCATGCTTGAGGAGAGGCTGGGGATACAGGCTGACCTGGACAGGCTTGAGAGGTGGGCAGATCATAACCTGATAATGTTTAACACCGAGAAACATAAAAGTGCTCCGTCTGGGGAGGAATAATCCGTAACACACACTTACAGCACCACAACTGAAAGAGACCTGGGGGTTGTGATAGACCACAGAATGAACATGAGCCACCAATCTGATGCCGTAGCAGGCAGAGCAGATAAAACTGGCATGCATTTACCGAGGCATCTTAAGCAAAACGAAGGATGTCATCCTCCCGCTCTAGTTGGCCTTGGTGAGGCTGCAGCTGGAGAATTGCGTCCAGTTCTGGGCGCCGTGCTTCAAGAAGGATGCGGAGAAGCTTGAGAGAGTCCAAAGGAGGGCTACATGCATGATTAGAGGTCTGGAGAGCAGGTCACATGAGGAGAGGCTGAAAGACTTCGGACTGTTCAGCTTGGAGAGCAGAAGACTCAGATGGGACTTGGTGGCAGCCTATAAGTGTAGCAGGGGTGAACATCATGGCCTGAGGGAGTATCTGTTCACCAAAGCCCCCCAGGGGAAGACAAGAAACAATGGGTACAAAGTGATTGAAGATCGCTTCAGATTGGACATCAGGAAAAATTTCTTTACTGAGGGTATGGAACAGATTTCCTCAGAGGTGATGCAGTCAGCAGGGCCTGACTTGGGTGTGATCCTTAACACATACCTGTCATATAAATAATGGGCATCATACAAAAGGCTGCAGCTGTAAAAGGAAAAAGATATGCAAATATGTATTAATGGAGAAAAAGGCAGCACCCAGAGCCCTTCTCCTGAGCTCCTACTTCCTGCACGCAAGGCTGCCTTTTATTCTTGAGTTAAGAGTTATAATATCCAATGCTCTGGTTTGTTTTAGTGTCACAGCAGCAGCAATAAACACAATGTAAATAGTACAACAGATTTCTGTTGAACAAGACAGAGAACTGTGCAAATACACCTGGAAAGCAAAGAGGTGAACGGCCTTTTTTCTAAGTAAGAGCCCTCAGCCCTGGTGTTCATGCAGCCCCTGAGCTGTGAGCTTGTCCACGCTCACATAAAGCAGTGTTGTGGCATCCTAGCATCTCTGTGCAACAAAGGGCTTGACAGGTTTCCTTCATGCAGAGGCTCCAGTCCAGCTGCCTCTCACTATAATAACATGAGTTCCTTACTCAAGTTTCTTCCTTCCCTAACCAAACTCAGCAACGAGCAATCAGTAATATACCCACGTAGCACAGAATTGAGTACACTTGCAGTTAGCTTGTAAGTACTGCTATAAGAAGACCAAGCCAGTACTCTTCCTTGGAGGCATTTGTGGGCACTTATGCACTTATTATTGGTACCTCTCAACTGGGATCTCCTTAATTAACTGCTTCAGTTTCTCACACTATTAAGCCAAGCATCGCTTGCCCACTGGGCAGATCTGCATGCTTGTGCTCTCAGCCTGGGGGTTGGCACAGCTAAATTAGGACTGAGTTTCCTATCATTTTGAGGAACTGCAGTGCCTCCTTCCTTAGGCATTGAGGGAGACATGCTGGGGGAACCCTACCTGGCTGCAGGAGTGACAGCACAGACTGATTGCAGGAGTGATGTTTCTCTCATCACAGTGCTTGGTAGCTTCTGAGCAATCTCAAAACCCCAGGAGTAAGGAGCAAGCTCTCCTGAAAGAAGTGAGCTCTCTCTCCACCAGAACAATACACCTGCCTGAGTTGAGCATCATCCTTTGCCTTGATACCAGGGGTCTGCTTCAGGTGGAGAGGGAAGGGTTTGGAGATTGAGGACCTGATCCTGGGAGCAGTTGAGAACACTGAGTGCACGGTTGCATTGGACCTTGAATGCAAAGATCTTTGAACTGAGCAAAGTGGTGTTGCAATGACCCAACAGAAACCTTCAAGCCATGGGATCTTCTCCTTTGGCACATCTACCTGAGTGAGAAACAGCTCAGCAGCTGCTGCTGCTTCAGCTTCTGCAAAACAGCGTCTTGTGGCATCTTTTTCTTACAGTAACAGATTGTTGTGTATCTTAATAAAGGAACTTAGCTATTTACATTGTTTTCTTTGTAGGCCCTGTTAAGCCAATATCATTCTTTGCTAATTGATGAATTCATGCCTGCAAAGCTCTTTGAGGCTGGGAAGTTCTGTGCAACTGCTTATTAGTATAATTGCTTTGTATTATAGCCTTCCCTCGCTGATAGCAAACAGGACACGCAATACTCAGTGCACCACAGCTGCAGATGTGTTTGTCTATATACGCCAAAGGTTGTACTTTAAAGCACCAGTATCCTCAGTTTGCAGTGGGGGAGTTTGAAGTGTGTGTTGGTGAAGTGACTGGCCAAGGCAGAATCAGTGATAGGTAGATCCAGGTGTCCTGACTTCAGGTCCCATACTCAGTATAACAGCCTTCCTTCTTTTGCATAGAAATGATCCTTTCCAGATGGAGGGAGCTGAGAACAGTAGGCAGTTTGTATTTCCATACCGCAGTGAGAACACTTGGTTAGTAACGATGCCTGCTGTATAGCTATTTTCCGGTAACTGGTTCAGTGCATTGCATTTTTAGGGCACAGATGGAATGGATGTAAGCTATGCGCACGTAGCTGGGCTGAGTTAGGACTGGATATCTCTGAGTGCTGGTGGTGCTCTGTGTTCAGATTCCTTGGGCCAGGGTTTGGCAACACTTTTGGCCTGAGTGCCAGAATCATCCCAACCTCCACCCGCGGCTATACATGGCATGCTAGAGATGGGGGAGCTGCAAGGGGCCTGATCCTCATTGCTGACAGACAGCGGGGAAGGGGCCAGGGTTGCACTGCCCCATCCCCTTCCCCACCATGTGCTATGAGCTCTGGCACCAGCTCCATGGCAGCTGCACAGGTGCCTCTGGGCGGACGGTGGGGGAGGATCCGGGCTTGTGCTGCCCCAGGCCCCTTCCCGGCCACGCGTCCGGAGGTGTGTGCATAGCTCACAGCCACGGAACTGGTGCTGAGGCTGCAGAGCTCCATGCAGCTGTTTGCAGCCCAGGCTCTGAGCAGCTGCTGGCAGAAGCTGCCCAGAGTTCGGGTTGGTTGTGGCATGCTGAGGAAAATGGCCTCGTGTGCTATGCTCTGGCATGCGTGCTGAGGGTTGCTGATCCCTGCCCTGGGAACGTATATCCTGCAAAGGCATTGCAGGAGGGATTCTCTACCAGGGTCCCTTGAGATCCTTTCAAGAGTACGCACGGAAGCATGGACATGGCAGACGCATGGCTGCACCCTTCGCACACAATCTTCCTTCCAGAGAAATTGTAGAGGGCCCAACCCTGAACTGTGGCATACAGGCCTGGGACCAGGTATGCTCTGGAGAGGAGATGAGGGTTGGACGTTTTAAAGAATCCTCTAACCACAGCAGTGGGGCTGCTCCACAAGTACTGGGGCCTTTCCCCTCTCCAGTGGGGTGAAGGGAGATCCTGGTGGCGATAGATCCAACAGCCTTGCCTGTCCACCCCACAACCCTTGCTCCAGGCAGCAGAGAGCATCCATTGTGCCCTCGGGTTGGTCATCAGATATCTGTAAGTTCCCTGTGCTGGTGCTGCTTTTGGGATGAATGAGCGCTTAACTCTGGGTGTGCTTGAGGTTTGGAAGAACAGACTCCCCATGAAAGCTGTTGGGTTCATAACCTCCATGGATCTAGGAAATGAAAGTAGGAGGGGACTTGTACTTCTTGGGTTTGACTGTAGAGAAGCAGGATCCAGGTAGTTTTGATCAAAAGATAGGCAAAGAAAATAAAGTTAATGAGAGAGAAGTTTGATCCTGGCCAAGTGCTTATCAGCCAAGTTATAACCAGAGGCAGTTTTAAGCTTAGTAAATCCATGAAAGGACAGGCTGCAGGGAGTTTAAAGTGCCTGGTGGCTATGTAGTACCAGGCAGCGGGGTCCCCTTAGCACAGGGCACTCTGGGATGTAGCCCTGGGGTTGCCAGCACACTGGCACTTTAGCCAGCAATGTGCTGAGTGTATTTACACTCACAGCTGCTTTGACATGGCAGAATCCCCCTTTCTGCCAGCAATGCTGCCCCTTCTCTGCTGACGGGAGCATTTCTGCTCCCAGCCAGCACAAGGCTCATGTAGATACTGCGATGCCTTCTGCCAGCTGCTGCAGTCCCCTCAGTAGCTGGTGCCTTCCCAGGGCACCCTTTGTGCTTTGGCTGCACAGCTACTGCAATGGAACCGTGCAGAGCCACTGGAAATGCCTGGATGTGCTCAGTGGAGGCAGCATGGTGACTGGGTGGAGGGGGCGGCTGCCTGTCTCCAGAAGCCCTTGTTGCAGAATATTAGTGTAGACAACACCTAGGAACAGATCTGCCACGTGGTACGCTTTGTCTCACTGTGCCTGTGGAAATGTGTCTCCATTCAGAGACCTCCTCCTGCAGGGGCCTGGATGGCTCAGGGGCCAGGCAATGAATTATGGGGCTTTTTATGCTCAAGTTTCAGCTCCAGGCTGTTGGAGGTTGAATGTCCCTCCCTTTTTCTGGCCTTTGGCCTGGGCTGGGGGTGCTAGTGAAGTCATAGTTTATGACTTGTGGAAGGGCAAACAGCACTGCATCTAGGAAGCTTGCCCCGCTTCTTGCTTGGGCTCTACCCATACATGGCAGTGAAACCCTTTAGTACCCCATGCCCAAGTGTGCCTGCTGCATTGTTGTGTATAGCTGGGGGTAAGGTATCCAAGGTGGATGGAGGGCAGCCGTCTAAGCAATGTGGGCATATATGCATTACACAGTGCTGACTTCTTTCTCAGCTTCTTCACTAGCAAGATGTCCACAATCCACTGTGAATCTTGCTGTAGCCCAGTGGCGCTCAACCCACAATACCATGTTGCCCAGCTTATAGAGCATCCCCGGGGTCTGGGAATTTGGCAGTGGGGAGCAGTGGTATTATTAATTGCCACTCCCCTGCTGCCAAATTTCAGGACCTGTGGAGAGCCTCACAGACTGGAGAGTGCTAGATCACACAGGTGCACGGGCTCACTCCATGGCTGGATGCAGTGCATGGAGTCGGGCTGGCACACTGGATCCCACCTGTGGACTGGGGGATCTGGCCCACTGACTGACTCTATGCCACTCGTGTGGCTTGCAGGTTCTGGTAGGTTGGGCACCATTGCTCTGACCCAATGAGTTTTTTCTTCTGCATGTTGCCCCAGGACATAAAATTGATTCTGCCCTAAGGCAATTCTCGGAAGGAGCTGGGAAGCACAAAGCAAGCCCTTCTTCATCCGCATGTTTGACTATGCCCTCTGGCACCTACAGTTATTTGCATTGGCCTCTCAAAAGCAGGGAAGCAGCCTGTCATGTGCTCAGCTGAGAGGCATGTAGACATTTGCCTCATTCTGGTATTTCTGGGCCCCCAACATGAATTTGTGGGTGGAGAAAGGAAACAAAATCCTCTCTATAGCTTGAATCTAACTGGCTGGGTAAGTCTCTGCACTCCCTCCTGCTCCTGTCTATTTAGCTTGCAGGAGGCAGCTGCTGACAGTAGTTTGTGCTGAGCCTGACAAGTGTAGAGAGAGGGCAGCATCAGCCTCAGGGAAAGATGAACACAACCTGGTTTCCTGTTGATGTGAAAGCTGTTGGTTTGATGAAGGACAGAAAGCAGAAGGTACTTTGATCTGAGTCTCCTTCTACTATACATATTTTCAAACCTTTTGAATTACTATGACAGGACCAGGTTAATTCCCCTGGGCAATGTTGGGATCAGTCATTATGTAGGATGGTGCTCTTAATTATATTTTTTATGTGTTTGGTTTTTTTTGGTGAACCATATCTTAGCAAAACAGCTGTTTCTTGGATTCTCTTGCTATTCTACTTGTACCCGTAAATTCTACCCAACAACTACAGCAGTTGCTTACATAGACTAGCAAAGTATTTAATTAATGTTTTGCTGTTTTGAGTCATGTGGAGGCTGGAAACCATTGACTGGCCAGCTTTATGTAGAACCCCACCAAGTTTCTGTGCACCCCCGTTTGGAAGCCTTTAATTTTTACAGTCATGATTAACGCACACTGTATTCCCATTTTTGTTCCTTTTCCAGACCTACATGATGTCTGTGCTCTGGCCAGATCGAAACAACGTTCTTATCTACCGGACTTTTGAAGAGTTTAAGAAATTCCACGTAAGTTGACAACTACCTGGAGATAATTTTTGTGTTTTTATCTTTGTTTTTTTCCTGCTTTTACTGGGATTTGGGAGTATCATCACTTATTTTCTCACCCTTTTCTTTTCTCAGAAAGAACTGAAAAGAAAGTTCCCCATAGAAGCCGGTTTACTAAAGAAATCTGACCGAACCATTCCCAAGTTTAAAGGTGAGAGGGTTTAAATAATTTCAGTTGATGGACAGACTTAAGGGAGTGCAAAAAACAGAACAAAACTGCAGACATGATCACAGCAGTCGGAGCAGGTTATAGATGAGGGAAGATAAGAGTTCAGTCAAGTCAGTTAGTAAATAAAATATCTTTTTAAATGTATTAGTTAATGAAGCTTCCAGTCCATATGGATCTGAGGCCTCCTGCAACATCTTGATGTATACAAAGGCCAAGTTAACATTTAGCACAGAATAGTACAAATCCCAAAGTGCAAGCCCATTTCAAATGGTAAGAATTATTGGTGTGTTTATAGCCACTGATCTTGATCCTTTATGTGTAGCATCCTACTGGAGTGGAAATTAAGAGGCAGTGCTGCCATTCCTTGGCAGAAGGTACTGCGTACAAGACAGTAGCACGTTAGGATCTCTTTTGCTGATGGTGATTTTGCTTTTGTTGTTTCAAAGATGCCCCTCGGATGCAGAGAAAGAGCGGGAAGCTGAGGAGGTCTCTGGAAAGACTGAAACTTCTGGAGTTTTACTCCCAGGAGCTGATGAAGCTGGATACAAAAATCTCCCAGAGTGAATATGTGACCCAGTTTTTCAAGGCACAAACCCGAGACCTAGATCCCTCATTTCCAGAAAACAGGTACCAAGTATCATCATTTGTATTATAGTAACTATATTTCCCCTACTCTGTAATGTTTGTCCTTTAAAAACAAGGAGAAGAAGGAAAATAATTTCAGTTAAAAATGGGTGGAGGGCAGAGTTGTTTTTTTTTTCCTGGAAAGCACTTTTATTTCTTGAATTAATTAGAAATGTTCAAGTTGTGAAAATGAAAGTCAGCTTTCTGTAAGCTGCATCCCAGCTCCTTTTTTCCAAATCTCTCACTTGCATTTTCAGGACATAGAACTTCAGGTTTTCCTACTTTTAGCACTTTCATTGGTATGTTTGGGCAGCAGAGGAGGAATTAAAAATCAGCCAGGATTTTACATAAGAATATGTGCTCTTTTTATCCCAGCCTGAGAAGTTTTTGCATAAGCAGCTGCTCTGAAAATCTAAAGAATCCCCTTATTTAGGAGCAATAGGTTTCAGCTAGCTAGAAGCAAAATCATGATGGATATATGCAAAATGAAACTGTTTTTACCTGAGACCAAAGCAAGCTCAGCACTGGGATTTGATGTGTGGCTTATTACAGAATACATGGAGCACGATAAGTGCACATTTGCATATGGATAAAAGATTGTATACTACCCAATGACCTGTGTGTCACTTCTGACATGGAATTCAGAAAGGATATTATAAACTATGTGAAGTGGCAATGCAAGTATTTAGCTAAGAATGCAGGCTAGTGAAAAGAGCAGATATCAGAGCCAGGAACTTCTGAGGTTTATTTCTGAGTATGTAATTGCCTTTCTGGATGATTTGACCTCTGTCTTACAACAGTCTGTGCCCTGTATCTAGTCTGTTTCATGGCTATAAGATCTAACTTGAAATGGGCACTGCAATTTGGAAAATATTTCTGAGGGCTTTGGGATCCTATGCACTTGGTCTTCTTCACAGGGGTGCTTTTCCCCAAAAGGACAAGCTTGAAATAAATCATAAAGCCAGCCTCCTCCATGGCTTTGTAACAAACAAGTATTGCACTTTTCTTTTCAGCATTATAATCATGCCATCAGAATTTGGGGATGAGAAGAAAAAACAGCTTACAAAACCAAGTCCCTCTATTACGTACCCAGTGGCTTCCCAGACCTACCGATGCATCGAAACCTATGAAATTAAAGACACAAAGAACAGACCTTTCAAAGTTGCTAAGGGGGAGACCGTTGAAGTCTTAATCAAGGACATGATAGGTATGTTTCATTTAGACTGTTCATTATCTGCTTCAGGGGGGAAAAGTTTTAGCCTTTTCACTCCTTTGCAAATGTGTGTTTGTAGCATGATGAATATATTTGTTTATGCATGTACTCCAGAATATAACTTATATCATGAAGGATTACAAATATTTTATGAGGAAGAAAAGAGAAAGGAAAGTAGGATTTTTCAATTGAGTGAGGAGTTTGAGGGTCAGCACTCCTGGGTTCTATTCCAAGCTTGGGAGAGATGATGGTCTAACAGGAGAGGGACCAGGAGTAGGAGCTCTAGGGTTCTGTGTTCAACTGTGCCACAGATTTATTGTGTAACATTGAGCAATTCACTTAATCACTTATATGGCATGCATTTTCTATATAAAGCATAATGGAAAGTGTCAGGCAGCATTTACTCAGAGGTTGCTGCCATCTCCCTTCTGGCACTTTCACACCTCTTTTCAGAGTGGTGAAGCTTAAATAACAGATCTCTGAAAATCACCCTTTGAGCAGTGTTCCAGGGTCTCACTAAAAGCATGTATTTGTATGCTCCTGCTTGCAGGGTGGTGGCTGGTAGAGAATGAGGACAAGCAAATAGCCTGGTTTCCAGCTCCATACCTGGAGGAGAAAGCATTTGGAGAGAAGGTTCCAAATTTCAGGGAGTCAGATGAAGAAGGCAAGTACACTTCTTCCTTGCTGTGGCTCAGGCCTTTCAATCCTTGTTGTCAGCTCAGGAGTGCATTCTGTTAGTGTTATCCTTCTCTGCTAAAATCGGCAACCTAGTGATCGATGGGAAGCTGGGTGACAGTGACCATGAGCTGATCACCTTCACCATCCGCCGTAAAGCTGGCAAGTCAGTCAGCAACACAGAAGTCCTTGACTTCAGAAAAGCC
>NW_017728927.1:6892283-6921705 GCF_001723895.1 Crocodylus porosus
GCTGACTTCCTGCCCTTTGGGCAGGGGGCTGGACTCGATGATCTCCCGAGGTCCCTTCCAGCCCTAATGTCTATGAAATCTATGAGTCTGCAGAACAAAGGGCAAACACCTCTCCAAGAGGAAGTGCGGGTCGGTGGTTATCGTTCAGAGCTTGGGCTATGGAGAACTGAGTTCTGTTCCCAGTTCTGCTGCTGTGAACAGGTCACTTAAACAGATACAGTCAATTTGGAGATAATATTTCCATGTCTGAAAGTGTTTGCTATTAACCAGAATGACCCCAGGAGGACTATTTTTCCCCCATTAGTTTCCTTCATGCTGTTAATGGCACTTTATAGATAGGTAGGATCCCTGCTGGCCCTGTCAGCCCATCAGTTATTTTTCCCTGCTAGGCAGTTGGAAGTGGCCCTCAAAGACAGGAGCGACTACAGGCCTGTCTTTGTTAGGGGGCTCAGGAGATGCAGTAAACAGCAGCAGAAGGGAGTTTTCTGCTGGCTTTGCTCTCCTCCCTTCTTGAACTGCAGAAGCAAAGTCAGCAGGAGCCCTTTTTTGCCAGCAGAGAAGGTTTGCAGACATAGCTATGCCAGTGTAGGTGGGGTGGGGGCTGAGCTCTTTACATCCCTAGCCAACAAAGCTGTGCTTGCAAAACTGTAGCCTAAACCAAACCTATACCTTTCTCCTTTAAAGCCTATGAGGTCTTCAGTCATTGTGGACTTTTTCAACCTTTGTGTCACCTGTATGATAGTTGTAGGGTGCACCCTAAGCCTTGCCAAGTGAGTTAAGTCCTCCCATTGCTGGGCAGCCTAGACCAGTGGGTTAGTCTGGGGTTGCGATTCAGTGACCCCGTACACTGGCTTGGCCCCACATGCCAGAGAAATCTGGCGCATGGGACCTTGATCATCCAACCTGCAGGGGTATGGAAATTGGTGGGGAATTGGTGTCAGTATTGATCACCACAGCTTCCAGAGCCACTTCCAGAGCTGCAGCAGTTAATGTTGCTCCCCTGCCACCATATTTCCGGACCTGTGGGGGAATCCAGTGTGCTGGATGGCATAGCCCAGTAGTTTGGAATTGGCCCATGGGCTGGATATTGAGCACCACTAGTCTAGCCCATTGTTCTAGCCTCTCTTGCTCCCATACTGTACCCCATCTCCTTATCTTCTTTGTCTGCAAAGTGGAAATGATTCCTCCCTCCTTCCCACAGGGTCCAGGTATTACACTGTGCAGGCATACAAGTCTCAGGAAGCAGATGAGCTCTCAGTGAATGCTGGGGTCATTGTGGAGGTGCTGGAGAAATCAGACAATGGCTGGTGGCTTATCTGGTAAGGAGGTCCTCGTCTTCCCACCACCCCAAACCTTCTCAGTCAGTGTGGTGTGAGAGTGCCAGTTGACAGCAGGTACTGCTCATCTACTCTGGGTCCCAGGAAATGGACAGTGGGGAGCTGTCATCCTGTTGCAGTACCCCAGGCTGAGAAGATAACAGTCTCAACTGCAGAAGGACCTTCCCCTTCCCCCACATTCTGTGTACAGTTAAGGGCTCAAATTCCTCATCAGGTTCCAGGATCTGGACCCTGGTCTGAGAAACTGCCCATGCAGCACCCCTTGTGCAGTACTGACTTGGAGAGAAAGCACCACTGACTGGGTGAATTTCCAGAGTGAAATTCCCCATTTCCTCAGAGCACCTGAATGAGGAGACTCTACCTGTAGGCTGGGGGTTGCAGCCCTAGACCCTGTCCATTTTATACACGGGGAGGCTTGGCTAGAAAATGTATATGGGCATGGATCCATTGACTCCAAGGGCCTCTCTGCACTTGCCTGGTCTAGCCGTTCAGCAGCTTGTGGGGTCCCTCTCCCATGTTTGATTTGGGGAGACTGTTCCATGGCACCCATACATAGTTCCAGTTAGCATCACTTTGGGTCCGTCTTGGCCTCAATGTCACCAGCTCCCAGGTCCCTTCACACCTTCCCTCAGCATTACATAGCAACATCAAGTTCTGTCCCCAAGTACCACATCTGACATTTGAAGCTGGCACTTAGCAGCCACTGGCAGCATTTCCTACAGATGGGAGTGCTTCCAGGGGCATCAATCCCCTCCCAGGTGAGGTCTGAGGTGACAAGAAGCTGCCTTTTACCTCTTATTGTTGTTTCTGCACCCCTCTCCCTCAGGTACAACGGGAACACTGGCTACATCCCATGCATGCTCCTCCAGCCCTATAAGAACCCTCACAGCAAGTTCCAGACGATTGTGAATGCTGGCCTCAACGCCTCCACGCCCAACCTGTACTTGCCTGCCAGCCCATCCTCAGGGAGCTCTCTCCTGCAGGCCAACCCACAGTGGGGGGGCCTGCCCCAGAGCAGCTTGGGGAGCGAGAGGGCTGACAAAGGCAGGGGTTCCTTGAGTAGAAATAGATCGAAATCCTTGCCTGGGCTGGACACTGCAGCCAGTTCCAGCACACTTCTGGAGCCAGACAGCTCTTCTGTCAGCTCTGGGAGCGGGAGTGAACAGGAAGTCAGCCAGAAGCCTGGCTCCTCAAGCTCATCTGGTGTCAGGCAAGGCAGCAGTGATCCTCACCTCACCTGCAGGGACAATAACAGTTTGGACTTGGAGGAAGCATCTTCAAGCAGCTCCACACATCCCCCTTGCCGCCCGGACCCTGCTGCCAGCATTCCCAACGTGCCCATGCGGCCTACCACCCGCGAGATCCTCCAGAAATGCAGCACTGTGACACGGAGAGCCATGCAGCAGTCTGCCCACAGACCCAGTCTGCTGGCCACACCTCACATCTGCCCCTGAGGGGGAAGGGGGCAGTGCAGACCGGGACATGGGAACACGCAAGCCTCAGACGAAAGCTTGTCATTCTGCGCCTATGGGAAGTTAGGTCGAGGGTCTGAAATTTCCCAAATAGCCATTGCTCAGCTATCAATTCTGTACTGCAGCTGAAATAAGTGAGAGGGGAGGGTTGGTGCTCAGGCCTGTCACGTGCTGAGAGATGGAGCTGGCATTTAATTTCTTTCTGGAAGATAACTCTTCCATGGCTGCTCAGCTGGCTGGCCTGCATTGTTGCACTAATCTTGCCTTTCACTCAGGAGGAAGGGGCTGCTGGAATGTGGTCTGGGTCCATCATTCTGACCTGCAGTGCCTCTGACACTGAGATTCACACCGTGTTGGTGCACTTGGATTGGAGCCTTCATGTCCAGCCCTTCCATGATCAGAAATAGCGTCTGCAGGCAGGGACATGCAGTTGCCAGATGTCATTTCTGCTTCCCCGAGTTGGGTAGCTAACTCTTGGAATCACGTTTCTGCTTTCTGGTAGGAATTCTCACATGAATGAGCTGAGTATTAACTGTCACTGAAGAGTCTCTAATAGTGGCTTGCTTTGCTCTCTGCACTGCAGTTCCTGCGCACAAATGCATGTCTTAAAATGTTCTTGAGAAAAATCCATCTCTGACTCAAGACTTTTTTTTGCAGATAGCTACTCACCTGTCATTGGAATTAGTCTTTTATACATCTCTTATTTTTGATGCTGAAACATGCTTGTGATCACCATGAATTATGTTTTGTCCATCTTACAAGGAGTTGATATTGTTCTAAATTATATATGCCACATATACATATTTATGTCTGGATTAAGCACAAGTGAAAGAAAATATATTTAACAAAAAATCTGAGCCAGTGACCAGTTTTTTATTTCAAAGGGTTATTAGCTTGGGGGTTAAAATCATGCAGCAACCCCAGGCTGTTATGTTTCTAGAGTGATGGGGGCATATCCTTGGTTGTGTTAATAGAGCTAGGCAATAACTACCATTGGAGGATCCAGCCCTTGTATTGTACAGACAGAACGTGAAGGAATGAAGCACTGGATGATCCATGTGGAACTGGATATGAAAAGCAACAGGTAGAAGGCCATGATGGTTGCAAAGTGATGCACTGAAAAGCTAGGAAATGCCAGAATTAGGGTAGCCTATGCAAGGAAAGTTTGACAGGCTGATGCAGCCTCTTGCTAGTGAATGCAGACTCCAGAAGAGCAATGCAGTCCTGAAGCTCACATCTCTAACAGCCCTGCTTTCCTAACCACTCACTTCCCACCTGATTAGGGCTACAACAGTGTAATTAGCTTGTGGCTACTCTGGGTTAGTTTTCAGTTTCCTTAGGATTTGCCTCCTTTCCAGATAAAAGATCAGACAGTTTTGCTTTATTTTCAGACCTCTAACCCCTGTTATCTGCTCTTCATTCACTGGACCCCTGTTGAATCACTTACCATAAAATATATCAGCATAAACACACCCTTCAAGTGCATTGTTCATTCTGTAGCTGCCCCTTTGAAGATTAAGGCTGAACTAAAGAGTTTATTACGGGGATTAGTCATATTGGTTTGCTGATCCTGCTCATGTGAAATGCTAATTCTTCACAGCAACTCAGGGAGCTGCAGCCTCCTTCCCAAACAGAGGGGAATGTGGATGAACACGCATGCCTGTACATGGGGAGAAATGAAAGCCATTTCCTTTTACATATACACAATCTTAGTTGCTCACATGTTGTTCCAGCTATCCGTTCCACATTGCTATCAATTCTGCCTCTGCACTCCTACCTTCTCTGCTCCAAAGGGCAGAAGGATATTTAGTGTCCGAAACCTTCTCTAACATCTCTCAGCTGTACAGTTGGTCCAGTTAAAGATATTACCAATAAAACCTTGCTGCTTGCATATTTTCTGGACTTTCCCAGCCACAACACTCCATCCCTCTGCCCAGGCAGGGGCAGCAAGCTGTACTTAGAAGAAAAGGACCCTTTTTGTACCAGGACTGGAGTTGTAAATCACTCTTGCAGATTATACCTTGTGTGGATTTTAGGTACCCCAGTAAGTGCTTGAGCAATCCCCAAGACTCAGAAGAGAGGAAATGCCTTTCCATTTCAACATGGGTCTCATGCACAGTCCAGCTGTCACTGCAGTTACTCAAGGGAGCTAAAGGGACTGTCTCCAGTGGTGGTTTGTGTGGCAGGAGGCTTGGTGCTGAGGCAGCCTGCAGATGGAGCCAGGGTTGATTAGAGACATCTGACTCTGGAGGAAGGCTGGGCTTGGGTAGGATACAAGCCCAGACCTGAGAGGAGCCAGCAGTAACAGCTTGGAGCCCACCGAGAGATCAGCATCTCAGCAGGGACTGCTGCAGCTCCAGAAGGTAACATGGAGGGTAACACCTAAGGCAGTTTGGAGAGGAACTAAGGGAGGAGGAAGTTCCTAGGGACCCAGGGAGGGGTCTGGAGCCCAGACAGAGTATGGGACCAGCGAGGGTCTGGGAGCCTAGCGAGAGTGTGGGAGCAGGGAGGGTCCAGGAGCCCCAGAGGAGGGGCTAAATAGAAGGGAACATCAATGAGGATGCCACTGGTGAAGCATGGTGGAATGGAGCCATGCAATTAGCCCATAAGGCAGTGACCACAGGCATCT
This sequence comes from Crocodylus porosus, assembly GCF_001723895.1. NCBI lineage: Eukaryota > Metazoa > Chordata > Crocodylia > Crocodylidae > Crocodylus > Crocodylus porosus. The sequence continues at coordinate 6,897,722 of NW_017728927.1, forward strand.
GGTTGTTATGTGAGAGATCAGTTTAGGAAGCTCTGGGGCAGCCTCCCTCATATAAAGACATCAAGGCATGCTGGGCAACTGCCCATAAAGTGTGGGCTGAAGGGGCTCCAGGGCCTTCACGGCCACACCTGGAATAGCATCCTGTCAGTTTGCTCCTGGGAACTGCCCTAGGTAGTCTCCTACAGGGAGGCTGCCATGCAGCTTTTTCAGCTTTAGGACCTTGAACTAGTTTCCCTAAAGCACGAACCATATTGTTGCTGAGTTTATATACATTACCTTGCACAGCTTTTAAACATGTAAAATCTATTAGTGAGCAACAAGCAGTAGTTCACTGAGCACAGGGTTGAAGCCTCAGGCTACAACAAACACATATGGGAGTAAGGGGAGGCTTTTCTTCAGCAGCTCTTTGTAGTACTATTGACTCCTAGTCTGGAAACCTCTTCTCATAATTCACTTGCATTTCAAACTGCCCTGGACACATTATCTGCAAACCCACTAGACTAGAAGTGTCACTGGGCTAAAAAGCAGTAACCAGAGCATGATCGTTAGAGCAGATTCACCGTTCTCCCTCTTTAACTCTATTGTAACCAGGTGTTACAACAGATAGAAGCAGTGTAGCCACAGGTGTGTGAGCAAATAAATTAGAAAGTAGTGGTAAGAAAGAAAAGTGCAACACCTGCCCATAGTCCTTTTATACATGGCACTTGTCTCATCCTAGTTAAGTTTCAACACTCAATAATAGCAAGGTACTTTGAACGCCTGTCTGTGACCTCCAGTACTTGAACAGTCTCGCTGAGTGTGTTTATACCCCACATAAACACCAAAGATGCATAGCCATAGAGTTACTGTCACAGATTCTTCCCTTTTGTTCTGATCAGCAACAGGAATGAGAAGGTGGCAGTTGAAGCAGAGAAGCTCTTTTAGGCACTGAGGGTGATCTGAGTTTATGGTGGCATCGTGGCCTATAACAAAAAATCATCAGACAACAGACCCTGTCAAGCTACCAGCTTCACTTGGCTGCATTAAATTAAGGTCACAACAGGTGTGTTCTCCATCTGTTCTCATCTGGAGCTTAAGGTGTCAAGTGAAACATGCCTTGGAAATGGTCTGATTTTGTGCTGCCAAGAAATCTGCACTTGGGGTCTGCTCTTATGGAAACTGTTTTGACTGAGACCATCTTGCAGTTCTCTGCTTGGTACATGTTCCTTTCTGTTCTTTGCCACAGGGGAGTTGTTGCTTGAGGAGGAGAGGCCAACAGTGCCAGTTCTTTTTTGGACCAGGCAGCCAGTGAGGAGAGAGGTCAATAAGAGTTTCAGTGCAAACTTTGCCTTGCCAGACCCCCAGTGTCTGCTCCATTGCTGCCTTTGTTCTGTGTTTGTACTGCACACAGCCCTTTTCTCCAAAGATCTCAAAGCAGGTGAGTACAAGTGCTACCATTTTACAGAACCAGGGAACTGAGGTAGAAAGTCAAGCAGCTTGGCCAGGATCATGCCTTTCTCTAGGTCCAAGCTGATGTCAGGTAGTTAGAAAAAGACATGCGTTCTGAGGACCTGGGTTCTGGAAGTGGCCCAGCGTGAAGGGAGCAAAAATAGCACAGGATGTCATGGGTTCTAGTGAAATGCCTTCACACTCTGGACCAGGCTCTGCTCTGATGATCCTCACAGCACTTTCATGGCCCAAATCTTGTGAAATCTGCCCAGGCCCTGCACAATGACCAAAACGACTTGTACAAAAGCCTGAATGCAAGCAGCATGTGCTAACTCTAGCTCTAGGACACCAGACTATGCCCTCAGCAACATTAGACACCCCTTTAGTCCCTCTCCTTAGCTCACCTTCTGCCATGCCACCAGTCAGGCAACTGGCGTGTGACCACTGCTTTGTACACTGACCAGTTGTCTCACTGTACCAACATGCTCCCCGCATCGACATGCTGTCTCTTGCCTTATGCTTATTTGGCCGTCCTTTGGACAGGTATTTGTATAGGATGTAGCATGGTCTAGAATTATCTACGAGGGGTCCCAACACAGTGCAGTTACCATAGAAAATGAGGGTTAGAAGGGACCTCAGGAGGTCCCATCTAGTCCAACACCCTGCTCAAAGCAGGACCAGCCCCAACTACATCATCCCAGCCAAGGCTTTGTTGAGCCGGGCCTTCAAAACCTCCAAGGATGGAGACTCCACCACCTCTGTGGGTAACCTGTTCCAGTGCCTCACCACCCTCCTCATGAGTTTTTCCTAATATCTAACCTAAATCTCCTTTGCTGCCACTAGAGCCCATTGTGCTCCTTGTCCTGGCATCTGCCCCCACTGAGAACAGCCCAGCTCCATCCTCTGTGCAGCCCCCCTGCAGGGAGGTGAAGGCTGCTGTTCAGTCTTCTCTTTGGCAGACTAAATCAGCCCAGTTCCCTCAGCCTTTCCTCATAAGTCATGTCCCCCAGCCCCCCAACTATTTTTGTTCCCTCTGCTGGACTCTCTTCAACTTGCCCACATCCTTTCTGTAGTGGAGGGCCCAAAACTGGGCACAGGACTTCAGATTTGTCCTCCCCAGTGCTGAATAGAGGGGAACAATCACTTCCTTCAGTCTGCTGGCAATACTCCTAATTAATACTTACCAACTACTCACTGTAATCTTTCCAGCATGTGCATAAGGTCCAACATAGGTGGGCTCGGGGAGTTCTACCAGCAGGACCACTTACTGTAAGAGTGTCTCTATGGAGGACATTTGTGCTATTTGCGATTTCTCTGAAGCTCATGCAGCAACCCTTCAAGATTCAAAGTTTGAAGAGTGGGAGGAAGGCGATTCTTGGCCAGGAAGATCATCTCCTCCTTATGCAGGGCCTTGGGAGGCAACAAGGAATTGCTGGACTCACTATTTATAAAAACTCACACTTAAAAAGTTTATTATAAAAATACCATAGCTGCAGGGCTGGATGAGAGAGCCAGGCACCGTTAGTACCAGTCACTGCAAGTCTCTGGTTCTTGGTCATAGTCCTCAGTTGACTGCAAGTGGCACGTGAATGGTCACAAACCATCCTTGTCCCACTTGGAAGTATCAGACAGCCTCATGTTTTGCCACATGAACTCAACGAACATGGATGCTTGCAGTAACCGGCCCAGTCTCTGGAAATGACGTTCTGCAAAAAAAAGAAAAGAAAGAAAAAGAAATGTTTTTGCTAAACTGCTATGGAGGCCTGAGTGTGCCAAGAAAACTGGGGGGAGGGGGGAAAGCCCATCTCTGTCCCAGCTGTGGTGAATGGAGGGAGCAGAGAACGTGGAGCATGTGTCACCTTTACAGACACCAAGAAATGGCTTCAAAGGGCACCACAGGCCAGTGGAGAAACTCCTGGCTATACCTCATGCTGTAGCAAGCTGTCGGCTACAACATCTGGGTCTGACATGCAGCTCAGGAGTTGGGCTGTGGGCAAGATCAGGTGCAGTGCAGTAGTGCTAGAGGTCTTGCTGTAGGAGCCCCTGTGTGATACAGCAGCACAAACAGCCAGACTGAATCGAGGTGCAGCCTCCTTTGTAACTCACCAGTGTAGGGCAGAAGTGATTCCACAGCAGATTTAATGCCGTCGTACTGGAGGAGGCACTCAGGGGCTTCGTGCTTTAGGAGGATGCCAAGGACAGCCTGAGCCTCGTGGCAGTTGCGAGAGTTTGTGTTCCATGTTACTGAGTACTTCAGCACAGCCTCTAGGAGGGAAAGCAGGAAATACATGGGTTACTCAGGTCTGACCGTTATTTATGCACTAGACAATGTCACACCATGGGAGAGAACAGGCCAGGCCTATCCAGCTTCCCCCAGATTGAGCAGCAAACTTGCAGGGAAACCGTAACAGCACACAAGCCCCTCATTAGACTGACTGTGACTCCGGCAGGTCATAAACAACTGACCAGCAATGTAAAAGAGGGGCCTTCTCAGCAGGGATGGCAATAGCCATGTGTGACCAGAGTTCTGTATTCCTGGCTTTGTCATCAATCCACCTCAGGCAACTTATTTAATCTCCTCAATGTCCCCATTCTGTAAGTGGGGAAAATAAAACTTAGCTGCCTCCCAAAGGGGGTTGGAGGACTTTGAGAACTTCCAACAGAAGATGCTATAAAAATGCAAAATAACACTCTGTGAAGGTCGTGAGCCTCAAATCAGTTCATAGCAGGCTTAGGTCTACATCACGACCAGCTTCTTTCCAAATGGATGAGCCCTGCCTGGTCGGGGGTAAAGCCATGGCAAACAGAGGAAGAATCTGTTCCCTCTAATTTAAGACTTATTACTCATTTGAACCAACACTCAACCCACCTTTCTGATCCTTCCGCAGTCTGAGGATGTTCTTTTCCAAGTTCTCTCTCCCATCGGTCTCCTTTAGGACGGCTAAAAGGAGGGGAAGCGCAAAAAGGCAAGGAATCAGGTTAATGTAAGTATTTTAAAAGTTGAAAAAAAAACAGAGCTCAGAGTTTGCAAGTAGACAGTATCCAAAGATTTGGGACTTGTAAGGTGTGCTCTGGTGAAAACAAGTGTGCTTTGCTTTTACAACTGTGTACACAACCACAGGCCTAACTGCACAACTTCTGTAAGTAACCTTCTGGCAGCTGTGTACCTAACTCTTCCAAATCCAGATTCTAGAAATTATGGGAAAGAAATCAATCAAGGATGAGTCACCGACTTCTGGTAAAGAAAGAGCATCTTTAACCAACATACTTGTTTTATTTCTATTTATTTCTTTTCTCTTGTCCTGCTTTTCTAGACTGTCACTCATGAGCTTGAACAATAGGTTCTGGAAAAAAAGTCTCCCTCTTATGATCAGAAGAGACAGCCTGATTCGCCACTGGGTCACGGTTACATGTGGAAGGCAGCTCCAGCCTCTGCTAAACCACTGCATCTACAAACCTGATATCTACCCTCATGGGAACTGAAGCTGGCAGCCTGACACCTAGAAGTGCAAATTACTGCTTGCACTGCAACTGTCAGGAGCATATTTGAAACTCAGAGGCTGCAAAGTAACAATTCACCTTGATAGAAAGTCTGGTTTCGGGCTACTGGTTTTGGAGAGAAAGGCTGGCCTGTCTTCCAACTCAAGACTCAAAGCTCCTGGACAATCAGTCACTGTCTGCTGCACTTAGAGGAGCCACTAAAGCGTATACAGATCACTGTGTTATACATACCTCTCTTGATGTGAGTGTATGCAGAAAGACCACAAGGACAACTACAGCTATGTGCATTGCAGTGAGGCAGTGGAGATTTCAAAGTGTCAAATGGAAATGGGGAAGACGGAAAGAGGAGCTGTCCACCCAGCTGGGCTTTTACATTTGTTACCTGCCAATCCTAACAGATCTGGAAGGCCAGGGTAGCAGGCAGCATGCTGTCTCAGGATGTACTTACCTTTGACCACTGTCAGAACAGTGTGCGGGCGATCCAGTGAGATTGCCAGCCCTAAAGCTTTCAGATATTTCTTCTCATGAAGCAGGTTGGAAAGCTCTTGGTCCCTGGAAAACAGGAACAAGACTGTGTTAGAGGGGCTGTTGATTGATGGAACAAACCATATGCAGAAGGCAGCACATTCAGTAGTGACACTGTGGACAGATTTAGTGCCAAGAACTTAATAAAAGCCTGCTGGCCAGTGCAAACTTCAGTGCCTCCATTGTATGGGTAATTATCCTGGCAGCGCGGTAAAGGCTTTCCTGAGTTATTCTGTGCTGGCTGATATACGAGAAAATGAATGATGAGTAAGTTTTAATGGTCCAACTTGGCTTATCTCAGCAGCACAGAAACATGACACTACGTGATTTCTGAAGCTGACATATTACAGGAGGGCTCTGCAGGAACTGAAGAGAAACTACAAAAGATGAAAAGACTACAGCAGTATTAGGGGCAAAAGCCAAGGAGTGAAACAAAGGAATCTCCTTCTGGAGAGGAACGAACTGCAAGGCCTGGATTACAGGCAGTCTTGTTGGCTAGCAGGGACCAATTCTATCACCTGCCATCCTAAGTATTTCTTAGGGTCACTCACTTCATAATCTGCTCCTCCTTTTTAGCTTGTTCCTCTTCCAGTTCAATTTCAGTGACATCCTGTGAAAGATCAGAAGACAACTACAGTCAGCTGATATTGTGTAGCAAGGTCTGTATGACAGGAACCAACTGCTCCCCAAATTCTGGGACCCACCCAGGCCCTTTTTAGACAGTGCCATCTTCCATCAAGAGCCAGGCAGGCTGCTCAGGGCCATCTCTTGTCTCTGCCTTTGGAGAGGAGTGATATTGCTGTCCAGGGAATCCTGATGTTGGCTTTAGCCGAGATCCACCAACACTTGTTACGGCAATATTACACATGAAGAATGGAGAGGTTAAAAGTCACCCACCGAGTCAGGGTGGAACTAGGAACAGTCCCTGCAATCTGACTCCTCCACCCTGCGCTCTGATCACCTCTAGCCTACACGCTCTCCGTTTCTTCCCAAGGCAAACCCTGAACCGCACCTTCCACAGGGTGATGCAAGAGTCACTGGAAGCTGTTACAACCACGTTGTCCTGTTTGTTGCTGTGCAGACCCCACACTTTGTCTTCGTGAGCATCTAATGTTTTCACGCATTCATTGCTTTTAATCGTCCAGAGTTTTAAGAGCCCATCAGACCCACTGTTGGAAAGTGGAACAGAAACAGAGCATCAACCACGGGGTTTCAGTCTAGAGTCCTGTTCTCTGCCTGCTCAGTTGCAGAAGTGGTGGCATGATAATAGCAGCTCTTGAACAGCAGAAAAAGACAGGAAACTATCCTGGTATCTGTGACCCTCGGTTCACCATTGGATTTGAAGGCTTCCCAACACTGTTGTGTGTTTATCTTTAGAGTCCTCTATAGAGCTGGATAACGAGCTGTCTAGAGTGGGCATGAAGGCACAGAGATGCTAAGTGTCTTGTCAAGGTCACACAGAAGAGCTGTGAACCAAACCTGGGTGTCTCGCATCCCAGCCTAGTGGTATAATCCCAGTCTCTGAACAAGGTAGTCTGTAAAATACGGTTTGCTTCTCACAATGCAGGCAGTTTATTGGCTGCCAGCCCAGAAAACAGAAAGATAGCTCATTCAGATTTTGCAGCAGTAAAAGCAAAGAAACCTTTCCCCAAAGGCCCTGGGTTCATGCCGTTTAAGGTGATTATTCTGTAGCGTGCCAGATGTGCTAGGCAGAACCCGCACCCCCTAGAGCCGCTTTGCACACTGGTTCTACCCATGATCTCTGGTGGGGCGGGGGCATAAGGACCCAGCTGCCCAGGGTGGAGGTTGAGCAGGGAAGGAGCTAATCTCATCAGCGTCTATCCTCTTCCCCATCAGCCAGGTGAACTACAGGCATTGTATCTGCTCCTTGGAAAGCCTGGCAGCCAAGACACCAGGTGCTGAGCCAGCTAGTTGTGGCTCTGGGAGCATTATAGACCCAGCTCAGTGGAAGTGGCCCCAGCACTGGAGTCCTCCCAGACTCCCCCAGAGCAGAACACAGTTCCCTCTCTTGTGTGAATCCCCACTGTGAAGTGTGCATCCCCTCCTTGGGGAAGGGACTTTGCAAATCTAATTTCACTGCTCCAGCCTCTGCTCTCCAGTCAATGGTGTGGAACAAATTTCTGCTCAGGACTGGCTCTGACATGCAGCACACAGGTTCGCAGGGCCAGCACATACCTACTAAGCAGCTGTGTCCCGCGGCTCACAAAAATGATCTTCAGCACGGAGGCATCGTGGCCTTCAAACGTCTGGAAAATTAAAAAGGGAGCATAACAATGCCAAAGCTGCCTAGAGACTAACCAGCCATCATCCCTGCTGTAGGTGCATACCTGTGGTGCTGGCTCCATCAGCTAGCCAGGCAGTGCAGGGAGAAGAAATTGTCCAAAAAGGACAGTTCTCTCTCAAGAATGCAATAGATTCCTGAAGCACTGGGAAATAAGTTTCAATGGACAGATGTCTGGACATGCCCTTGTGTTACTTTGTTGAAGGCTGGTGTAGTTGCTTTAGCTTGCGATACACAGCCAAACCCCAAGTGGTATAATCAGAGGGAGACAGCTGTGCCCTCTTGAAAAGAGGGAGTCACCAGCTATTGCCTATAAAATACAGGATAATGCTGCTTGAGTGAGTATCCCAGCACTGGGACTGCTGGCTTCTCTAAAAGGAGTGGGACAGCAGAAATTGTGGAGTTTAGCATGTGCCATCGGAAACTCAGAAACAGGCAGACAGCCTGGACAGATGCTTCTTCATGAAAATCATTCTTGGCCTGTTTCCTTCCTGGTTATGCCTGCATAAGGTCAAAGGGAGAATGTGCCTATTCTCTGGCAATCAGCTCATGAGCTAGAGGGAGGCAGTTACTCAGAGCACCGACTCCGCTCCTGTCCAGGGGTTGGCTTAGTGCCTATGCATGCCTCATATACCAGTGACTAGTCCTAGAGAACAAAGTCAGGCCTGGCTTGTGTGCCCCTCTGCCTGGCACTGCTGCTACGCTTCTGCTAGGTGGGCCAACCCCAATGCCTGCTTGGAGCTGCCTTGCTGAATCTCTGTCCTGTTAGCGTTCTGTTACCTTTAGACAACTGAAGTCACGGAGACCCCACAACTTCATGGTGCCATCGGCTGAGGAGGTGGCCAAGACCTGATCCACAGGAGAAAACTGCACACACCAGATCCCACGTTTGTGTCCAGTAAAGACACCCATCAGAGAGCAGTCGGGACAGGACCATAGCTTGGCCGTCCTGTCCTGAGAGCCGGTGGCGATCAGCTTGTCATTTGGAGAAACTGCCACACTGTTTATATCCTAGGGAAAGTCAGGTAGAAGGAGAGAAAGGGTGCACAAGGGTTACGTTCTCTTGCCAGGCTTACCCAAACACCTGGTCAATCCAGGCTGGGAAGTGGGAGGGGAGGGAGCAGTAAGAAAACTTGCTAAACACGCTCCAAAAGAAGAGAAACTCACTCACATCTGCTGACATTTTACCTTGTGGTGACCCTTCTCGGTTACTTGGGCCTGAAGGATTTCCGGACTCGAGATCAAGGCGGCTTTGGCTTTGGAAGTGAGGGACTCTGGGAGATTCCAGACCTTGATCGTGCTGTCTTGGCTGCAGGTCACAACAAAACTCTCTTTCATTCTGGAGGGAAAAGGAACAGGCCAAGAGGAAAAATTTCAAATGCAACAAAGCAGAACAATCACTTTACTGACACAAAGAAAAGGCCTCTTTCTACCACCTTCTACATGTACCCAGTCACTCAGCTAGGACTCTGAACAGCTAAGTGCTTTAATGTTCTTAAAAGCTTCAATTGATTTCAGGCAAGCCCTTGCAGCAAGAGCCTCTGGCAGGTCAGACATTAGCCACAGGCACTGTTACTCCTCTGAATTGAGTATCCATTCCCGTATCACTGCTTCCGAATACAGAAACTGATCTTCAGAAAGGAAGTAGAGAATGAAGGAAGGAGCAGAATGTATAAACAAGTACGGCTTCCCAGTCAGTTCTCTTATCTCGGTGTTTTTCCAGTTCAGCACGATGAAAACCAGGGGCTAGGTACATCGTGGTTCCTACGGCTTCATGTTCTTTAGGATACTTAGATGTCATGTCAAGGATGAAAAACCAAGCACTAGGGCTGGATGGGATGGGCACTAGGGTGTCAAGCACCCCCTGCACCTTCAGTCTGCTACACTGGCACCAAGAATTACAAGGATCCAATTCCAACATTTGCCCACATGTGCTATAAAACAAGTGCACCTCCTGCCCCCTCCAGTGTAGGATGCTACACAGGTGGCTGAGCAACCTGGCTTCATCTCAGTGGCAGCACCTGCATTCAGATGAAGGCCCCATGTAAGAACAATACCTCCATTACCTTGAGCAACAGATTGTGCCCACTCCATACGTGTGGCCTACTCCCTGAGCCAGGCAGAGCACCTCACCCACTTTATTCATCCGCCAGATTCGGAAGCTTTTGTCCTGAAACAGGAAAGCTGAAAGTCATTGCCCCTGCCAATGGATTAGAACAAGAAAAGCTGAAAGGCTTGGTATGCTCTGCCTTCAAATAGCATCTGTCTGCATTTTTCACTGTATCATCCCCAGCCAGACCTGAGACTTGGGCTTACGGATTGGATTTGGCCAGGTTGGGGAGCTTGCACTTTGTCCCTTTGCTTTGCCTCCTGGGTATGAAGAATACAAAGCTGTAAGAACCCTGATGTACATTGTCTCTGCTCCCAGGCTGTTTCACAGCCATACCTCACAGTGAGCTCACCTGCTGCAGAGCAGAGCACGTACCCAGAAAAAAATGTGGCATCACTGTAATAAAAGGAACATGCCAGTATCAAGAAACGATGGTGAATGAGAAAGTGGGGTTTAGAAAGCACTCAAAAATGTCCATGAAAGGGGTAAAGCTCAACAGCCAGGGCAGAGTTCCCTTCAGTACAAAGGCCCTTCCTAACACTGCCAGCAAAGAGCAGGAAAACTCTGCCTATGGGAGCAAAAGTCACTTAAAGTAAAATGCCTTATATAAAGGAACAGAGTATCCCATTACCTTGGCAGAACTGGCAAACATCATGCCCTTTCTGAAGACATCCAGGGCCAGAACCGTTTCTGAAAGGAGACAGTAAGAGAGCAGCCATGTAGCCTTCTGCCTGGCCAAAAGACAGACCTGAGATATGGCTGAGACTACCACCTCACGATGGGACGGCTCCGACAGCCTCGGGACATATCAGAACTGTGAGCTCCAGCGCTCGCTGTTAAGTGACTGGCTGACTCTGTAGCTCAAACCCCAAACACACTGGACTGGCATTCGGAGATTACCATTACCCCCAACTCTCTCTCTAACTGAAGCAGATGTCAGCGCTGGTGAGAGTGGTGCAGGACAGAGCCCCGAAAACTGAAAGCTTTCCCCTTGTGCAAAGTGGGCACAGCACGAACAGCAGGAGGACAATCTTCCCGCACATGCTGCCTACAAACCACGGGCCTCTATGCTGCTCTAGAGAACTAACAGTGCAGCAGGATCTGCACAGACAAGTCTTAGAAAGAGAGAAGCCAAATTACAAGAGAGACGCACATGCTCCCCTCCCTCCCAGCACAGAACTCACAAGCTTCTCAGTCCCCCATACCTGTGTGCCCATAGAGGATTTGGCAGTGTGACGTTGCTAGTTCGAACAATTTCAGCTGAGGGCTGTTAGTAGCCACGACAATGTGAGAGTCGGCAGGACCGAGGAACCTCACATCCAAGACCTCATCGTTGTAACCTGCAAACTGAGGGCAATAGAACAACAGGCAGTTTAAAAGGCAAGGAATGAACTGGCTAGAGCAGAACCAAACAACAGCTCACATACTCGGTAGCACAGAATTACTGTTGCTTTACCAAGCAATCTTTCAATCAGTGCCACACATGCCAATCTGAAAGAGCAGTCTCCCTTGAACACACATGTCAGAGGGCGTGGAGCACTCCTAAGCTGATCTACGCCTCGCTGACCTTGCATTTCAATACTTTAAGGAGAGATTCCTCTAAAGGGCAACCTCTAAGTCCCAATGATCAAAGCTCAGGACCCTCTGTTGTTCAGTCTCCCAATTCAATGCCTTAGGCAAAGCTCCCTCAAATAACTCCCCCCTCTGCAAAGCCATGCCCTATGCCTTGGAGTCCAATACAAGTAGATGGACATGTGGTACCGCACTAGAGAGGGAAAGACTTGGCCAGACAGGGAGCTGCCCCAGAGGGCAGTGAGAAAGGAGAGAGAGACTATTTGTACCTGCTTCCTCAGCTGAAGAGTCTGAATGTTGTACAGGACGATATTATGCTCAGCAGTCACGGTTGCAATCTCGTTTTTCTCAGGCACCAGCATGCAGTTAGTCAGGCTGTGTTCATTAGTTTCCTCCTCTCCGGACTCCACAGGCTGGTAGGGCACAGGCTGCGTGTACACACAGGCAGCTGTGGCCGCTTCCCAGATCCGCAGGGCCCCTAATGGAGGGAAGGATCATTGAGGGGCAGTTTCATGACACTGTTTGGGGCATACTGCCCCAGTAGTCTCCTGAGCAGTACTGGATCAAACACTGGCTCTGCTTACAGGATCATGCTGTTCTGGTTTACTAAAGCCGTGATTGTCCAGATATTGTTTTAGCAGCACACAAAGGCTACGTGGACACTTGTTTTGGTCTAAACCTCATTTCAGATTCCCCAAGTCAGCTGCAAACAGGCTTAAACTAAACCAGTGGTTTTCAACCTCCAGTCCATGGACCCCTGGGGGTCTGCAGACTATGTCTAAGGGCTCTGTGAAAGATGACTATGATGAATGAAAAGTATGTGAATACCCACACTTACAATTCAAAGGGGCCCCCAGTGCCATTCAAATTTTTTCAGGGGTCTACAAATGAAAAAAATATTGAAACCACTGAGCTAAACTGGTGGAAGCCACTGCAACTGAGTTAAGAGTGTCTACATAGGGGGTTCCACTGCTTTAAAACCCAACTTAATTTAAACCAGTGCAATTTTCTATATCAGACAAGGCTTCTAAGAAAGGAGGTGTTGTCTGAGCTCACTTTAACTACAGGATCTGTCCAGGCATTCAGTGCACTCTTTCCTAGGGGAAGAATGAGGCAGAACTGGGCTGAGAGAGAAAGTGATGCTTCACCTCCCCCAGGCATGCTGGAAAAGGCTCGCTGACCTGGGCAAGGGCTTTTGTCATACACAAAGTAATGGTAGGTCTGTGAGCCCTAGCAGTGGAAGAGAGTGGAGTTCCCTTCCCTTCTGCAGCCAGCCAGGGACAAGCCAGGAAATGCCAAGGGGTTCACACTCACCTTTGCTGCCAGCTGTGACAAAGTGAAGCCCTTGCTTCTGCACGCCAAGCTGTGAGAAATCTCCATCCTCAGGTAACAGGACTGCAGCTTCCACGCTCTAGGGGTGATTCAACAGGCCATGACACACTGGCTGGGAGCCCCGGATCCAATTCCTTCTCAGCAAATGCGAGAATTTTACGGAACGCTAGGTTTGTTAGCCGGCTGAGCTTTCCCTTCCAATTGCACCCACGCTGGACTATACAGGAGCATGGGAAACAATAATACAGGCAAAAAAAGCCAACCTTGACACCATGAAGGGTGACATCCCTTTTCACCCTTGGGACTTGAACAGCAGATGGCACAGGCGAGTGCTAATTGCCCCACAACACAAAACAATGATGGGAGAATAAATGAAACAGGAGGGATACTGGAAAGGTGACTTCACACCCAGCCAGAAGACACTTCATGTGCAATGTCAGAACCTACAGGATCCAGAACAGGAGCAATCCTCTTATGTAGCAGTGTCCAGGCTTGGATTGCAACTTGGACTGTATTTGGACCAGTTTCCTAGAAGTCCCAATACCTGTATAAATATTTATCTGCTTGCTATCTCCTTTCCATATCCTGAGTCCCTCAGCTAGAAAGCATATATATGCAGCAAAGGGAAAGTTAAATGTGAGAGCCTGTCTAACTACTCAGTCTTGAGGCAGGCCCCCTTCTCTCCTGCTTGGAGGTGGTGCTCCACTGAGGTAGAAAAAGTCGTTCAGTGTAATCTCACCTCGTACACAGGGATAGTCCTCTTGGCTGCTCTTGTGTTCAGGTCCCATACCATGCAGATTTTATCACGGCCTGAACTGCAACAGAGTTGATAAAAGCATTTTGACTAGCAGCCCTCTCTCACCAATGTGCAATTCCAGAGCTGGAGTTGTGAGGACTCAGCACTTCTCTAAGTCAGAACCATAAAAGATGAGGTCTGCGAGTCTGTTCAGTGTTCAGCGAGTCACAAAGAATGGTAAAGTGAAACCCAGACCCCAGGTCTCTCCTCTAATGTTCCCACCTGAGACTGAATGCGCAGCATTGTCAGTCCTCTGCTCCTATGCAGAGTACAGGTATGCTGTGTGTTTCTTGGCAAGAAGGAGGTAAATGGAGGAGGCAAGCTGACCCCTTAATAATGTTACCTGATGAGGGTATTCCCATCTGCAGCAAAAGTAAGAGAAGTGATAGCACTGTAATGGCCATCAAGCATGGCAATGCACTTGCTGGAAGTCAGGTTCCAGATCCGGATCTTATAGTCCATTGAAGAGGAGAACAGCTGCAACCGGGAGATGTCGGGGTGGAACTCAACAATACTGAACAGAGAGAGGAGAGAAACAGACGCACTCAAACAAAGCAGGCACTGACCATCCAGCAGTGGCAGGTAGTGTGCAGCCTGCCCAGAAAGTTCACTTATGTTAGCTACACTGAATCTAGGATCCTATTTCCTCTGCAGGATGTCCACCAACCACACCTGGTTTGTCAGGGAAAGAGACCCAGGGTCTGTGCTTGCCATATGCCTCTCAATTGCCAGTGTCTCAGTTTGGGTCTACAAAACTCCTTAATGACATCATGCACTTCCCTATTTTGTCTGCCCAAAGCAACAACCACAGGACTCTGGGAAGAAGAACAGTGTTAAGCATTGTAATTCAGCCAGGATGTCACGGCTGACATCCTCGCTATTAAGAAATGCACCGTGGGATGTTTTCACGTGTTATCTCTAGAAGAAACCATGGTGCTTCTTCCCACCAGCCAGGGGCCTATCATCAGCCCTAACTCAGAAGTTCCATAATTGGGTTATCCTTTATTAACTAGAGTTCCAGGAATCTCACTCACAAACTCCTATCTGTAAGCTGCAATTCCTTATTTTAAACAGGCCTCCTGGGTGAAATGTCATGCTCTGGTGACATGGTCTCTGCTTGTTTCCTTAACTGAAAAGGTGAAAATAAGAGGAATTTCTCCTTACTGCACAACCCCTGCTGATCCTTTCAGGTTGTGTGTGCAGTACTGTTTGATCACATCCCAGATCTTGATGGTGCTGTCACAGCCCCCTGGGAGAAGACAAGACAGGAGAAAGGAAGTGGGGTCAGTACATCAGAATCTGTATCCGAGTTTCGCAGGTTACAAAAACGAGAGAGAATGACTAATCATAGCAATAACCGTAGAGTACTTCCTACACCTGAAGGTTCTGCAAAAGTAACTCATTAAATCTGCAATAGGTGGGTAATTTAATCAGTACTCACAGCTGAGGAGTGAGAGACAGAAGTGAAATGACTTGGTAATAGCCCTGCAGGGAGACAGCTTCAGGGCTTGCATCTCAGCTCAGGAATTCCTGACCCCCAGTTCTGTGCATAGACCCTCAGACCAAGCTGCTGCTTTAAGTATGTATTACAAATATAATACGTTTATTTAATACATTCTCTCTGTGGGGTTCATTACATGATTCTTGATGAAAGCAAAGTCCTGAGAAACTACCTGTTTCTCTTCTGATTTCTTACAAACATCAAGGCAGCTCTGTCTTATATTATCCTGAATAAGCCTAATATACCCAAATACACAGACTTCTTCACCATGCAACATTAAATAAGGTACCTGTAGCTAACAAAGTTGTAGTGGAATCAAAGGTCATGCTGGCTACTGGTGCCATATGCACTGCTTTCCACGTGCGTGTACACTTGTTCTCTCGCCAATCCCACTGTTTTAACAGCAATGCTCTGCTTCCTGTCACAAGGATCTGGTGACAACAAAAGCAGGCAGCAAGAAATAGAAACTCAATTAGCTAGTGCAGAATAGGGCTATTTATGCTCATAGCAAGTTCCAGGTCTTCCAGAAGACCTGGAATCAGGCCAAACGCTAGAATTTTCAATTACCAAAAGAAACCAGTTCTGAAGCTAATTTGTTTCTCTGTGCTATATGTTTTGCTTTGGTTGCAATAACGTCCAGATTCATACAAAAAGAAAAGTACATTGTAATGTGATGGACAGAAATGCAATTGTGTAATGCCAAAGAGTGAGTGCATTACAAGTGTGTTTAGAAGCAACGAGCATGCTGTCAGAACCACTGATCAGAGGCAACAGTAAACACCTAAGCATGTCTGCAGTGCATTTATGCTTTGTAAGTTGGAAAGAGAAATTAGAAGGAAGTGTAACGTGTCACATACCTCATCATCAGGACTAAGAACAAATGATGTAATGTCCTCTTGATCTTCCTATAAACAAGGAAAGACACTTACATCATCTGCACAATATTTGTAAATGCCACACTCCTATGTTTCTAACAGGCAACGTAACCACTAATTTATATCTACTAGCTTCCTGTACTCACTCAGGATGCATTTCAATGTATAACTTCCAGTGGGAGAAGCTCCAGGAGGGTCACGAGGAAGTCGATATACAAGCCTGATGAAGGAGCAACTCCCACCTGTGGACGCATTTGCCTGGCTGAGGGATGTGAACCCATCATGTTTCTGGGAAGCTATTCATAGCTTCCGTTTAACTTACATCGACAAGTGCAAACTTTTTGTTCTAGCTGGCCCCCACATTTCCAGAGAGACCATATGCAGATATATTTCCTGCTCCTATCAGGGGGATCTGATACCACCTATATCAATTCTCAAGCAACTCTCAGCAGCATCATTATAGAGGCATCTGTAATCTGGGACTAAATCCAGTTCTTGATGCTGAGAAATAATAAATGGATCAAGACTACAGGGATCCCACTTGGACAGGTGGGAGATTGAGTCATTCAAGAGAAACCTGAATGGAGCACAAAAGTCCAGGAAAAAATATATTTCCTTGCACGCCATGTGCAAAGGCTGCTTATCTAGGGAAACTCAGAAGCTGCTTCTTTCCACTGATGAAAAAGATCTTCTCTATGCTGTGATATAAAATTGAATTAGCAATCTTCCAGCAAGATTTATACTATGGCAATGTTTTCAAATCATATTGTAGCTAGGGACATGGTAAACAAATAATGTATTTTTCTGGTTGCACATTTCTTGTTCTTTATTCTGCCAGATTCTTACTGCCGGTGTCTTTGGAATGGTGGTGGCCAACCTGTGGCACTGGCAGCCGGGGCGTGAGGCATATGGCAGACTGGGGAAAAGATGAGCAGCACAGCAGCAGATATGGCAGGAAGCGGGAAGCAGAGCAGCAGACCAGGCCGGGGAAGGGGATGAGAGTGGCACTTGGTGAGAGTGTGGGGCTAATTTGTGGCATGCCTGCTGAAAAGGCTAGCCCCCCTACAGCTTTAGAACAACAGCACAGAAATAAAGACATCCCTCAAAAATCATTTGAAAAAAAACTGTTGATTGAGTAAACTTTAGTTTAATTTGCATTGCTCACCTGCTCGATGCTGTGAACCAGGGCTCCTGTTGCTATATCCATTACATTCAGTTTGGTTCCACAAGGGCAAAACATATAGTTTCCATCTCTGCTTATCTGGGGGGAAAAAGGCACAAATGTCTATGGAACCAGAAAAATAACTGACTTTGTTTTTAGAAAACCTTAGCAGTGACACCTTGTCATTACTCTCTGCCTCCATCATTTCAACAAAGGAAGGTGGGGTTTGGCAATACCTGAATTTTTCCTCCTTTGTAGAAAGGTTCAATTTTCCTTGACACAGCATAGCTGAAAGGAGAAACAGAAATACAAGTAAAGTAGCAGGTAAAATGTTTTGTTTACCTCATTTGCAAACCAACACACCGGGATAATTCTTTAAGTGCACAAACACTACATCTCTGTGTCTTGCTAGACGGAACTGGATGTAATGACTGTATGGAAATAAAAGTTGGGGAATAAAGGAAAAGGGCCAAACAAAAGTGTGTGGGAATTTAGTTCCAGGAGTACAGGTTGTAGCCGCGTTGGTCTAAGGACACAGGCAGACCAGGTTCTTCGAGTAAATCCGATTTCTTTCATTAGACCAGTTCAGCTGGAAAAATTCTTCACAAGCTTTTGGGTACAAACACCCTTTGTCAGTTGTGTAGGTTGTAGCCAAGTTGGTCCAAAGACACAGGCAGACCAGGTTCTTTGAGTAAATCCCATCTCTTTTATTAGACCAACTCAAATAGTTGGAAAAATTCTTTTTTCCAAGCTTTCGGATACAAATACCCTTTGTCAGGTTGAGGAAGTGGCTGCAGTTGGCGTGTCAGATGCTTCCTCAGCCCATTTATACCCAACAACTTAGTTGGAAAAATTCTTCTTTGCAAGTTGTTGGGTCTGAATAGGCTGAGGAAGCATCTGACACACCAACTGCAGCTGTTTCCTCAACCTGACGAAGGGTGTTTGCACCCGAAAGCTTGCAAAGAAGACATTTTCCAACTATTTGAGTTGGTCTAACAACAGATATCAGATTTACCCGAAGAACCTTGTCTGGAAATGTAATTGCTATTTTTTAGCTGATCTAATAAAAAGGTATCACCTCCAAACCAAAAGTTTCAGAGTTTTGTATTTCTGGAAAGGTAACAGAATGCCCGAGACAGGTCCGGGCAGCTGAAATCCTTGTAAAATGCTTCAACGCAACGGTCAGGTCTTGCGACCTCTTTTCCTTGATAAATCTGTTTCCAGCTTGCAAAGCCAGGAGACTCAGACACTACCCAACTCCAGCTGCTCCCAGTTTGGTATTGCTTTCGACACAGCCAACTTTGGTGTGGCAGATCCTCTAGAGCATTTCTTTTCCCTTGCTACAAATGGCAGTGGCCAGTATGACAAACATGCCCTCGGAAGGCAGCGTCACAGCCGGCACCAGCTCAGTGCATGCTGTATTAAACCACGGGCAACTTGGAAAACGCCGATTCCTGGCACAGCCACCGATCCTACGACCCGTGAGCAGCCTACCAACATAATCTGGTCGTCAGCCCTTCACCCAGGAGGTGGCAGGTGCCACATATGCATATACAATGCAAAAGATGATCGGCTGTCAAAAAGGGTTTGGAGAAATCCGCCCAACCTCCACAACAAGGAGCTCGTTCAGTATTAAATCGCTGCGGCTTTCCCACTGGGAAAGCCAGGCGGATGCTATGGAGCAGTGGTGCTCAACCTTTCTGGCTGGACGGGCAGCGCCTGGCCCAAATCTGCGCCTGGTGCCGGTCTGGCACACGAGGCAGTCGCGGCGGAGGGAGCAGCTTCCCCCCATCCCTGGGACGTGGCCTAGCCTCTGCCCACTCGCACAGCTGGAGGGGGCAGTGCGGGAATTGAATCGCTGCCGCTGCCACTGCCCCTTCCACGAGGAGTGCCGCGGGCTGGGCTCCCCCCGGCCCCGCTCCTCACTTGGTCTTGAAGCGCACGGGCGCGCTGCCCGCCGCCATGCTCGCCTCTCGCCGGCCCGTGAACCACGTGCTCACCACTTCCGGCGCCCTCCACTCCCGGTCAAAGGCCGCACCTCCGGCGCTCCCGGATGACGCAGTTCTCCAAAGAGCTGCGTTGGCGCCATCTTGGAGACGGGCTGGAACGGCGGAGGCCGCCGGCCGGAGTGCGGGCAGCGAGGGAGGCGGGCAGCCAGCTCGGGGCGGGCGCACGGGCAGGCAGGGCTCAGACCCCCCGGTAAAACAGATTAAATGCTGGCACCATTGCAGCCGGCCGGAGAGAGGAATGCAGCAGCAGCAGCGCTGGGAAGCAATGAAAATAAATAGCCTCTTTTTAACTGCCTGCTCGGTTCTTCCAGAGCGGCTTCAACCAGGAGAGGAGGGGATCCAGCCCCGAGCATTGGCTTCAGCAAACAGGCCTTGTTGGGAAAACCAGCAGAAGTTGCATACGCCGATGGCTATAGGCACTGGCTCCTCCTGGGGTAACGGGGGCTCAAGAACTTGCTCAGGTTCCCACAAATTGTTTGCTCCCCATGCTGTGCACCCCTGCCTGCGTATCCACAAGCACAAACCCCCCCAAAACTAACCTATGGCTGTTACAAGTGCAACTGCACATGATCAGCCGTTTTCTAGCTTGTAAAATTAAATCAGATAACAAAGAGCTAAGATAGCCAACAAGGATTCGAGTGTGGTTTGCCACCCACTTCGGCAGGACCTTCAGAAAGCCGTTAAGCGACAGCGTGGGAGGAAGCCAGCGCCGCTACTGTGGAGAGAAGTCTCAAAGCCATGAGAGCCAGCTTTCAATACAGATGTTTTATTGCACAAAACAGCCAAACACCACAACTGCATTATTTGCAACTACCACCCTTAGAAAACTACATGGGAAATCATATATATGATTATGGAGATGTATATCTTGGCAGCTGATATCTTCATCATATATGTGAAGATGTATGCTCCCTCTCAGACAGAGACAGAGACAGAGACAGAATCTTCATTTTATTTATTTTATATATATGAATGAATGAAGATTCATCAGCTGGCAAGCCCATCAATGTGCTCTGGCTTTTACTTTTAATTTTTTAAAGGAAACCCCCTCCCCCCTCACTAGAGGGTGCCATCAACCTATATTAGCGTAGTTCTTTGTTTTTTTTTGTTTTTGTTTTTTTTTTTTAAATATACACACATAGCAGTTGCATGTCAGATGCAGAAAGGATACATTTTTCCCCAATCTCTACCTGTCCCACTCCAGCTGGGTGCACCTTTGGGCCTCATCACTACTGTAGCAGCACCCAGAGCTCAGCCAAGGGCATGCTCTTGGCAGTATATACCCCCCAGTTCCACACTACCTCCCCATGGTATCTTTCCCTTTCCATCCCTTAAGTCTTTCCTGTGGGGGAAGGAACAAGAGCTGAGAAGCAATAAAGAGGGGACGTGGATGCTCTTTCTGGTCCTGCTGTTACTCTGCTGTGACCTTGGGGTAAGTCACTTCACTTTGCTGCAGCATTTCACCTACTGTAGAGCAGGGTTTATTAGTTTAAAGACCCAAGAAAGCTCATCCATAAGGGGGCTGCATATGCATCGGTGTAACTGGAGTCTGCCCCTACAGTCCTTACTCATGGAAGTAACTATACGCAGGGAGACTGAACTGGTTAACAGCTGAAGAACAAGGGTTCCTTGTCCCCAAAAGGAGCATTTAATGCAGAACGCCTTGAAACAAAGCAACCTCTCCCAAGTTTCTCCTTGATGCATTAACATCTGCAGATCACAACATCCATTTTCCATCCTTGTTCAGGGTGCTCAGTAGCCTTCATGCTCCTCTTCCACAGGATTATCGAGTATTGCCACTGGAAGAGAAGCAAGCATTTCCAGTTATGTCAACATTTTGAACACCCTCCTCTGCAAAGGAGTCCCCCAGCTGCACCCCCAGGCTACTCTACTCACATACAAAAAAAAGTTATAGGAGCACGGGTTTCATCCCCCACACACAAAGCTTGTGGGCAATAAGCTAAATGCTCCCTTTGCTGTTGGCACTGTTATCTCACCAGAGGCCACTGGAGAAGACCACAGGCGATTTTCAGACTGTGCCAGAGACCTCACCCCCTCTAGGTCTGAGCCTTTCACCCCACAGCTCCTCTCCCATTTGCAAGCACATCCAGGAGGGGACAGGCATGCAGCCCAGGGACAGCAGCCTCAAGTCAGTCCCCTGCTTACAACTGAGTCAGCCGGGGAGCAAGCCCACTTGCAGCACAGGCATGCTGGGGGGAATGACTACAACTCCCAGCATGCCCTGCAGCAGCCTTCCCCCTCATGCCATGAAAAGCCTGCTGCAATCCATGCTGGGAGCTGTGGTCCTCATGCCATGTGCCCACTACAGAGCATGGGCAGACTACCTTTATTAGCACTGGATTTGGACCCAGCCCCTCTATACCTTTGCTCCAGGCGACCACACCACTTGCCACATGATAATAGGCAAATTTATTGATCCAGCACAATGACAGAAAAACAGCAATGCAAACAATCAATTCTAGCTCCACCAATCCCCAAGTCCAAGTTCATCTGGTCAGGACACAGGCTCCACTGAGACTCTTGGGCATCAGCAGTCCGCAGGTGGGATGCCGAGGCCCACAGCCCCCTCCAGTGGGGTGCACGAGACAGCCTGGTGCACGCCCTCAGTCCATGGTGGCCTCTGCGGGGTGCGGATGGGGACCCCTCTTACGGAGCAAGACGGAGGAAGAGAAGGGGAGGGACCTGTAGTTTATTTCAAGTCTGTTTTTACCTTCTCCTTCCTGCTTGATGCCTCTTCATCTGTGGCTCTCTCTGCTTGGCCATCTCTCTGTGGTCACACATCCACGTATCCTTCCAGGTCTTCTCCCAATTTGGTCCGTCCCCCCAAAACCAGGACTCGGTGCCCTCTCCCCCACCGCTGCTCTGGGGCCTTGTAGCTGGTGTCACTTATCCAGGACAGCATGGCACATGCTTCCTCAGTTCCCAGGCTGTGTCCTTGTTGCATTAGACAACGCGCCTGCCTCGAAGGCTGGGATCTTGTGTGATGGCATGCTCCCTCAACTCCCAGGCTGTGTCCATCCCTTGGCCCTGAGAGTAGATAGGGTGTCTAGCACAAGGCCAGGAGAGGCTGTGTATGTCAGACCCATTAACCCCCGCTGCCCATCTTAAACCCTTAGAATGCATATATCTATACTTGTAAGCCAATCCCCCCCAAAACAGGTCTCTAAATACCATTTCTAAGCCAACACCTTAAAGTCACATAAGCACCCTGGTTTGGTGATGGGACTTCGGGAGAGCAAGCAAGGAACAGCAGGAGAAAGCCAGAGGAAGGGGGCAGGGGATGCCCCAATAGTAACCCATGTGTAGTCCCCTCCCCCAACCCCCTGCGCTCTTACCTACTCCTTTTGCAGGATTCGTCCAAGGTGATGCTCTCACAGGTGAGCTCCGCGTCCTGGGACGACCCCCTCCCATCCCCAGTGGGCTCGCAGGCCTCCTTTTCAGGGGCTCTTCCTTTTTCTCCTCAGCCCCCTTGCTCCCTGATGCCGCTTCGGAGGTCAGGACCACGACAGTCACCCCCTGCTCTTCAACATGTTGACGAAGGATTTGGGGCAGGCTCGAAAAACATGTCCCTTTTCCCCACACAAGTTACAGCACCAGAGCTCCTTACAGGCCTGGGCCTTGCGGCCTTTTGCTTTGCACGCGGAGCGGGCTTGGACAGGGCAGTCCGTCGCCAAGCGCCCCCGCGCCCTGCACACGCAGCACGGCTTGGGCAGCCCCCGGGAGGAAACAAAACCCAGGTGGGCCCTGGATGAAGGTCACGGGCAAGCGCAGGACCTCTGCAGGCTCCCCAGGCATGCCTCAGCACAGCTCAGATCCAGGTGCCAGCCCAGATCCCCCTTTGTCTTGGACTCTCTCCACCAGTCCTACTTTCTTGCAGTGCTTTTGTCATCCAGAGCTGCAGCTCCTTGGTCTCCATTTCAGGGGTGATCAGCTGCTTTCTCCAACTGCCTCCCCCAGCAGACCCAGATCCCTGCTCTCTGCACAGCTCTCCTCCCAGGCCCTGAAGCCAGACTCCCACCGATCTCGTGTCTGTTCATCCATGAGCCAATGCAACCTGGCTCCAAAAATATGAAAGCCTACAACTTATTGTTTCCCTTTCGTTGCAAAAAACAAAACAAAACCAAAAACAGCCTATAATATGTACACTTTTTTTGAGATGTACGCCTGACCCCAAACATCTTTTTTTTTTCTTTTTGCACCGGTCCTGGAAGCACTGCTGTACCAGGTCAATGCATGGAGTGGATGGAGCACGCTCCGGTTCCATCACCCAATACCAAAAAGAATCTGCTCAATATAGACCTTCTATGGAGGACATATTAGAGACAATTACCCTGGGGAGCTCGCCTACGTGGTCACGCTGCTCCCTCCGGCTCACGTCCCCTGCCCCCTACAAAAAGAGGGTGACGTTGCCCCCTCCACCCCTTTTATACTCCTGCTTCTAACTCATGCTCGATCCGGGGCCCGGCCCCCGGCCCAGCTCATCCGGCCTCTACACATGCGCACGGAACCCCGCACCCTGTATAACGAAGCCGTGTCCGGTTCCCGTGCGCCCGGGTGTGTCTGGCTCATGCAGGGCGCGGGGTCCCGGTGCTCTCGCGAGATCTCGCTGGCTATAAATTCTGGGCTCGGGAGGCCTCGGCCTTCTACTCTAAAGCGCTCACGTAAGTGGCCATGGCGGCGGTGGGCGCATCCGCTGCCATCGGGCTGCGCAGCGGGCCGGGTAGGCTCGGAGCGGGCCGCGCGGGCTTCCCCGCGGTTCCCCCGCTGCGGCCGGGCGCGATTCGGGGCGGCGGCGCTCACCGCCCGCGTGCTTCTCCCCGCAGCAAATGGCGGACGACGCCGGTGCAGCG
>NW_017728927.1:6921805-6951731 GCF_001723895.1 Crocodylus porosus
GCTGGGGGTGGGGGGGGCGTCTCCTGGCTGATGTGTTTTGCGGGCATGAAGGGGAGGCTGGTGTAAACCGAGGCAGAAAGAGTGAAACACTTCGGTTGCAGGTTCCTTGGGGTGCGGGGTAATGAAGTGGGAGCAGGTTTTTGATGGCTGGTGCTTGTGCAGAAGAGAAGACTGGGGGGGGTGAATAGCAGCCTTCATCTCCCCGCAGGGGGGCTGCAAAGAGGCTGGAGCTGGGCTCCTCTTAGCGGGGCAGGTGACAAGACAAGGAGCAATGGGCTCAGGCTGCAGCAAGGGAAGCTGAGGTTAGATATGAGGAAGAACTTCCCTAGGAGACTAGTAAAAGCACTGGAGCAGATGGCCCAGAGAGGTGGTGGCAGGTTTTGAAGACCCGGGTAGACAAAGCCCTGGCTGGGATGATGGGGCTGGGGCTGGTCCTGCTTGGAGCAGGGGGCTGCACTAGATGTGACCTCCTGAGCTCCCTGCCAGCCCCAGTTGTGTGTGACATGGGATATTCTTCTTACAGTGGATTCCTGTCACCAAGCTTGGCCGCCTCGTCAAAGATATGAAAATCAAGTCTCTTGAAGAGATTTATCTTTTCTCCCTTCCAATCAAGGTAAGGGGGTGTGAATGGGTAGACACGGAGGATTTGAACTCCTGTGCCATGTGCTGGTCTGGAAAATGAATAGGTGTTGTATTATAAAACACTTGTCAAGGAGACCTCTTTCAGGGCTGGTTGTTAATAGATAATAGACCTTTACACAAGGACCCCAAATGTGCTGTTTCACCTTCCTTTGAGGTAGTGGTGATCCTTATTTAATGCGCTGCTTGAGGTAGCATAAAGTTAGACCAGTGGGGTGATTTAATGCAACAGATGTTGTTTAAGGGAACCAGGCAAAGTCTGCTCATGCAAATGCAGATTGTATTATGCCTTTCAAGACGCATGGTACTTTTTCAGTAGTTAAACAGTATTTACTGCAAAAGATTATGCAGGTATCCAATACCTTAGTGGCTGGCTGGTTTTATTGGAAGAAGTTCATCTTTAGACCATCAGACTATCCTGTATCCTAAATCTGTCTGGTTGTAGTCTTGTGGACCAGAAGAATCAGGGTCATGGAGAAGTTGCCTTGCCAGGAAAGACCATAAAAAGCCTAGGGCTCCTTAGTTGAAAGGAGAAGGCTGAGGGGGATCTGGTGAAGGTTTGTGATGATAAAGATTATTAAATCATGGTGGGTGTTAGACCAAATGAACAGGGAATTGTTCCCAGGTCCCAAAAATACTAAAACAGTGGTCACCCACAGAAATTAAAAAATGGTGGGTTTATAAAACTAACAAGAGAAAGTACTTCTTCATGTGGTGTGTAGTTAAAATTGATTGCCACAGGAGGTGGTGGAGGCAGACACCATAGCTGAGCTCAGAAATGGGGCTAGATGAGTTCGTGGGGAATGGGTGTGGTGTTTGCTGTTGAACAGAATGGCTGGAAAGGTTCCTCTGGCATCTCTAAACCAGTAATGCTGGACGCAGTGTGGGGCAGTGAATATTGAAATAACGATTTGGAGATAGATCACTCTTGAGATGTCCATAGGATGCTGGGCTGACCCAGCCTGGCACTCTTTATGTTTTGCTGTGATGGACTAATTTATTTTGATTGCTGCAGGAGTCAGAAATCATCGACTTCTTCCTGGGATCTTCCCTGAAGGACGAGGTTCTGAAGATCATGCCTGTCCAGAAACAGACCCGGGCTGGTCAGCGTACCAGGTTCAAGGTGATGTTTCCAGAGCAGTACCTGCTTCGGTTTAATTGTTGCAGTCAGGGTATGTTGTGATGCTGATGTTCCTGGGGTGCAGTGTTGGGATGGTAAAGAATCCATTCCTTCCATAAAGGTGCGAATACAGCCTTCACGGCCTGCACAGGAGTGACTCGAGTGGGGAATAATTACAATGCCTACAGAAGTGCTCAGTGGTTGTGGTTGGCTTCAGGAGTGCTTTGGTTGACCCATTTTCCCATTCATCCAGGGCTGCCCTTGGACCAGGAACAAGCATAGCTGGATCTTCAGGGCCCAGCTCTCCTTTAGCGCAGGCTTTAGCTGGAGTTGCTTTTACACCTGGTTGTAGTGGGGTGTGACGCTGGCTTTGCTGTATGTGGGGTGGTACAGAGAACAGAGCTGGAATACCCCTGTCAGGAAGGAGCCTTAGAGGCACATTTTTCATTTCTGGGCTGTGGGGTAGAGTCCTGTTTCCTTGCACTGTGGCAGGATCCTTTCTGATGTGGTGAAAGGGAGGCTGTATGTGTAAGCAGGGTGCCTTAGCCCTACTAAAGGTTTGGTTTTCTTCATTTTAGGCATTTGTTGCTATTGGTGACTACAATGGGCATGTTGGTCTTGGTGTCAAGTGCTCCAAGGAAGTTGCCACTGCTATTCGCGGGGCAATCATCCTGGCTAAGCTATCCATCGTACCAGTGCGGCGAGGCTATTGGGGTAACAAGATCGGCAAGCCCCACACTGTACCCTGCAAGGTAAGGCTTGGTTGGCTTTATCCTGTAGTCATGTGCTGTGCTTTCAGGTGCGAACACATGCATGTTTTGTTGTTCTTAACCCCCTCTTCTCTTGGACTAGGTGACAGGCCGTTGTGGGTCTGTGTTGGTGCGTCTGATCCCAGCACCCCGTGGGACAGGGATTGTATCGGCCCCGGTTCCCAAGAAGCTGCTGATGATGGCCGGGATTGATGACTGCTACACCTCAGCCAGGGGCTGTACTGCCACATTGGGCAACTTTGGTAAGTTTGAGGCTATCAGCTCCCTGCTAGTCAGCTGGACTTCTAGTCATTTTGTTACCCCTCAGATACAGTTAGTCTTAGTGTGGGACTAAACCATCCATTTAGGCACTAGTGTTTTTGCTAATTAATTTGAAAACCCCCTTCCTGGTCAAACAGGAAATCAAGTGGTCTGTGCTGCCAGACTGCAGAATGCAAATTGGTCTTTGGAAAAAAATCCTTAAATCTCTTGTACCAAATATTCCAGGTGCTGCCCAGTAA
The DNA here is from genome assembly GCF_001723895.1 of Crocodylus porosus. Lineage (NCBI taxonomy): Eukaryota > Metazoa > Chordata > Crocodylia > Crocodylidae > Crocodylus > Crocodylus porosus. The sequence continues at coordinate 6,924,835 of NW_017728927.1, forward strand.
AATGCCAGTTTTTCTTCCCTTTTCATTTGGTTTAAAGCTCTCTCAGCTCTGCTCAGTTGTGTCTGTCTGAAATGGTGCAACTGTCGTTAATGGAGAGAGAAAGGAAATGAGTTTAATATGCACGGCAGTGGGACCTCACAACATGGTCTCCCTGCTCCTTTTCAAACTCAACACTTGTTTCTGTGGCTTGGTTTGACTCATGCAGTAGGTTGTTTTCCTTGCTGAGGTGTTCAGGCGGCTGGTTTGTAATGCATAGTACCTGATGTCTCATTTGGTTTTCTGTTCCCTCAATAGCTAAGGCCACCTTTGATGCAATCTCCAAGACTTACAGTTATCTAACCCCTGACCTCTGGAAGGAGACTGTGTTCACCAAGTCTCCTTATCAGGTAAGGATGTGGAATCACTACATTTTGTGTGCACAACTTGGAGCCTGTTGTGATGTTCTGTAGACAGACTTTATTGGCAATAGTGACTTCAAACCCTAGTGCAGGGGCCATGTGAGTCTTGCCTTTCAGCTGAGAGAGTATTATTTGTTAAACCCCCATGGCTGCAAATGTTGCTAGTTCAAGATCTGCTGTCACCAGTAGGATATTCTGTTCTGGAGCAGGCTGGCAACTGCCTTGTGAGAGAAGAGTGAAATGAAGCTTGCACAGCCATAGCTGTCTCCTAATTGTCTAGTGCCAATAGGGGGGGGAAAAAAGAGTCAAGTTGTCACTTGTTGATCCTACCAGTTAAAATATTACCAGTTGATTTCATGACATGTTAATTCCCATCTTGTGTTTGAATTAAAACCTTTTTTTTTCCTTGCAGGAGTTCACTGATCATCTTGCCAAGACGCACACCAGGGTCTCAGTGCAGAGAACCCAGGCAGCTGCTGTGGCAACAACTTAACATGTTTTTTTACAAGAAAATAAAGTGATAAGTGAACTGGACCTTGATATTAATGTGTGTTGTGCTTTGAGCCCATTCTGGGGATGCTACAGATGCCACTGCCTTCACACTTGCAGATGGAGGAATGATGAGTTAGGCTGCAGCACTGCTGCAAAAGGACCTTGGGGGTTTGTGTCTGGAAAAGTGTGCTAACAGGAGACTGATGAGAGAGAGAGAGTACAGCCAGCTGCTGCTGTCTCTTAAAGCACTGCCCTTCCTGAAAAATAACCCTAGTAATGCTTTGACCTTTATAGCAGCAGGTACCACCAGTGGTATGCGGACACTTGTCAGTGGTACATGTTAACAAATGTATTATACTTACAACCACCAGCAAATTTTTGTCATATGAAAGTATTGCTTTTAAATTGGCAGTGGGCAATCTGTTGGTTTGGGAACTGTTCCATTATGTACACTGTTACACTCATTGTGGCCATTTTATTTCAAACAGGCTTATTATTAAAAGGTTCAGTGCAACTCTAGACTGCCTTCAGCAAGGTACTTAAAGTGAGGATGGTGAATACTTGACTACAGTTGATGTATAGACCCCTTAGCTCCTTGTGAGAGCCTAGAATGTGTTTGCCTACAGGTCATAGGTGCTGCTTTTCAAACACAACGTGTGGCTTAGCTTCCACCTCCCTTCCAAGCAACTTCCACCAGCTGATCAAAGTTCCCTGGCAGCCTGAAATGGCCAGAACTTCTGCTGGTACTGGAGCAACCACTAAAGGGCACCAACACTTTCTACTCTTTAAAATTGATAGACAGCTGCTGTTTACAGAGACATTGAAAAAGATGCCTCAATGTTAAGACCATGCTGTTCAAGTACATCATCATTTTGAAGTGTGTGGTTAGCTCTTTCTGTAAGATGATCAGGCAGTATTAGACTGAAAGGGGCTGAAAAAATCTGCTGCCATGACACTTACACTAGGCTGAGCAGACTTCCAGAAACTTCAAGCAGCAGTGATAATACAGCTCTCCTCTGAGTACTGCAAAGAAAAGCAGCCCAAAAGGTATTTGTTCTTCTTTGCCCATAAGTCATCACAACACAAGGTCACAGTGGCTGGATCACTTTGGCAGAGATCTCTGCCTGTTTTATTGTATGGGTTAGACTATACAGCTTACAGACCACACCACAGTGCAAATATGCATATAATGCAATACTATGTCCTGACATCTTATGTCTGCAGTAACCATTCAGTTTTTCTTTGCTTGGGCTTGTGCCTTCCTTTCTTCCATCATTCTGTGCTTCTGCTTCATTAAGCATTGTCTAGCACCACGATACATGTCAAGGTCAGCATCTAGAAGAAAACCGGGACAGTGCTAAAACTTCTGGTGCACTGCCTCCCCGCACCCCCAGCTTAGGTTGTAGCTAGAGGAAATGGAGGCAGTATAACTCCAAGTCTTTCCCAAAAAGTTTTACAGGGCAACTTTTCACAACCCTCCACAGGAAGGCTCCAGCCTGGCATAAGGACTTAACAGCATCCTCCTCCCCTCTATCCCATCCCAGCCAAACCTGAACAAGTTTTCAGAAAACCCTTGTCAGCTTTCCTCTTACTTACATCTGAGCTCAAAGGCTCTGGCAACCTCCATAAATAGATCCAACTCCTTGGCGCAGTTTTTACGGTAAGCATCCCTCTCCCTGTACTGGCAGGCTTTAAACCTTTCTTGCACTATCCTCACAATTTCCCGATCAACTTTCCTGCAAGACATGAAGATCCCGCTATAATGGAGGGTGCAATGAAAAGCCCGAGCCAAACCCAACTGTCTGAAGAGTTGGAAGAAACGGGGGCAGCGCTCATTGCATCTGAGTATCAGGGTGCAATTCAGACATGCTGCAAAAGACTGGCGGGGACAGAGGAACGGGGGCTTCTCAAAACCCCTGTTTTCCCGACCTCCCCATTGGCCCCAACCCCAAACTTAACGCAGTGGCACCGGGCCTTCTCAGGACAAGTTCATCATCCCGGGTGCCCCACGTACCTGTCCCTTATGAACTGCATCTCCGCTTCGAAGATGCACAGCGGGTCGTTCTCCCAGCACTCGGTGAGGTAGGGCACGCGGCGATACTGCCGGTGGTAGTAGTAGAACGTGTGCTTGGCGTGCTGCCGGTCCATCCACTCTGCGCCCCGGAGGGCAGGGCATGGGGGGCACAGGGAGATAGAGGTGGGGGAGGGGCAATTTTAGATGTCCACGCGCAGGCCCCGCCCACAGCACCCGCATGGCTCGGGGATCCGTAGCGGACACGGCGCTGCCCCTCCCCCCGCTACCTCGGAAGTAGGTGACGGGCCTATCGACGCCATAGTAGAAGACCTTCTCGAAGAAGCGGAGCGGGCTGTAGGGCGGGTCCTTGGTAACCGGGGTGCGCGTCGGCGGCTCCTTGTATGCCTCGCGAATCCACTCCTCAGGCATCGCGGCCGCTTTCCCTCAGCCCGGACAAAATGGCGGCGCCGTGGGGTCAGGCCGGGGCCAGAGGTTAAAGGGGAAGGGAAAGCGCATGCGTGGAGACGGGAGCGCGGCGCCGCTCGGGAAGAGGGGGCCAGCGCATGCGCGGGCGCGGGGCATTCCGGGAGATGTAGTTGCGGGCGGTGCTTGCCTGAGCTGGCCGGCAGGGGGCAGCAGAGCAGAGCGGGGGGCTGCAGCTGGGCAAGGGGCAAGGGGCAAGGCAGGGGGGCTCTGGGGCACCCCCAGCCCCTGTGGCCCTGGGGACTGTCGCACAGTGCCAGCACCCGCGGGAGCTTTGCTGTCAGGTCTGAATGACAAGGGGGGCGCCCAGACCCTGGGCTCCCCAAGCAGGCTTGCCGCCCCTGGGCCAGTGGCTCTCAACCCCGCTAGCATCAGGAAACCCTGGCGCTGGGCCGTCTTTGCAAGGCAAAGCCCCTCTGCGAGCCCTGCATTCCTGTCGCGGTCCCCGCGCTTCCCCGGTGAATCGGGTGTCCTGGGGCACCCTGAGAAGGACCCCGCTGCACCCCAGGGCAGGGGGGCACGGGCCCCGGTTGAGAGTCCCGGTGCCGCCACACATCCTCCAGCGGCAGGAGGCGAGAAGCAGTGCTCCTACTCGCCACGGTTTTCAGGACGGATGGGAGGGTGGTGGGAAGAGATCCAGGGACAGCATGGGAGCTTTGCAAAACAGGCTGACCCGACGCCGAGGAGCTGCAACGGGTCATTAGCGCCCTGCGTCCCGGACGGAGGTTATTGGCCCCAAGCGATGAGTCAGGGTGCCGTGCCATGGGCCTGTTGTGTCTGATGGGGGATCACGTGCACGCGGACGGCGGCAGGGAACCCTGATGGCAGCTTTCCGCTTGAAAGGGCTCAAGCATCCTCGCCGATTAAACCGTGCATTAACTAATCTCGGGAGAAGTGAAAGCCGTTGTGTGCCTGGGGAAGCAGCGTACTCAAGCCCTGATGCAGAGAAAAACTCTTGTTTCAAACTGCAGCCCTCAGTCCTGCAATGAGCTTTGCAGGGGCTCAGCCAGGAGCAACGGGCCCAGTGATACATGCCCAAGGGTTGGACTACTGGTTGTAGCCGTGTCGGTCGAAGGGACGAAACTTTTGGGGCCGAGGTGATATCTTTTATAGACCTTTTATAAAACAACAATTTTGTCTGCCTGGATTTTGGGGGGGGGTTTGCATGCCCTCCAGGGTCAGTTCTCGCCACCTCTGAGGACAGGAGTGAGGGTTGGGGTGTGCTGCCCAGAGCAGGGCAATGCCTCTGCTGCCCCCAGATAAATCCTAAAGTTCCCCAGAGGGAGGCCAATTTTATCCCAGAGCCTCCGGCAGGGACGAGGAAGCCCCGGTTCAAGGAGGACATTTGCTGGAAGCGATGGGGCTACGCCCGAGGCAGCACTGGCAATCAACCCCATTCATGTCTGAGTGTTTCCAGGGGTAAATTGAGACACCAGCCAGTGACCTTTAGCACGTCACAACTGTTGTGAGTGTCCAAGCCTGCCGGCTTGCCTGAGTGTGAAATGAATATCGCGTTGAATGAAGCCAGCAGCTAAATTTGTGTCTTCGGGCCGATAAACACCTTGGGTATTAGACTGTCGAGGCGGTGGGTGACGGCCTCTTTCTGCCGCTGCCCCGCGCGGAAGACGCCCCATGGTCGGTAAAGCTCTGCGTTCGCTCTTTCGGCACGGCGGGGAGCGGGTTGGGGATCCTGCCTCGGCAGACTGAACTAGCAGGGTGGCAGCAGGGTGGAAAGAGGCAGTCAGAGCCACTTCGGATTGAAATATAAGCGAGGGGAAAGGGAGACATGGCCTGCAAGAGCTGAATGAACGGGCTTAGCCTGGAGCTGTCGAGGCCGTAAAAGGAACTCCCCCCCGGCGCCCGGGCTCGCTCCTTTAGCCCCGCCGGCAGCGAGGAAAGCCGACCTGATTCTTCCCGCGGGCTCGTTGCTTTGTGCCGCCGGGCCCAGCTGGGCGTCTGCGTTCAGCGTCGCGGGCGTCCCGTCTCCGTGTGCGCCGCCCGATTCCTGCTCCCCTCGCGCCTCCTCTTCCGCGTGCTCCGTCACTGCCGGCGGGGGTGAGCGCAGGGCCGAGCGCGAAGGAGCGGCGAGACTCGCCCTCGGCGGCACGGATCTGGCGAAGGCCGCGGCTGGTTTACGGCCCTTTCTCCGGAGCGAGGGAGACTGTGGCCGGGGCGGTTTATTTAGCTCATCCCAGTCAGCGGTTTTCAGAGGCAGGAATTCTTCCAGGCCGGGCACGGGGACTGCATTTAGAAACCTGAAATAAACCCCTTGCTTTAGGGGCGTGGGGGGCTCTTCTCCTCACTCACTGCAAAGGATGAGGGAAGTTCCTGTCTCAGCCTGGGAGACTTAGTTTGATCTCTGGAGCGGTCTGCCTGCCTATGCAATGGGTGAATGGGTGCCTAAAAATGCACGGCGAGGCTGGCGAGATGCACGGTCGCTCACATCGCTGCCACGTGTCGTCTCGCTGAGGGATCCTCTTGGAACAAGCAGCCGGCGGGGAGCCCTCCGGGGAAGCCCGGATCCGCTCCAGCGCCCGCCGAAGTCCCTGGAAAGCTCCCCGCTGACTTCAGCGAGCCTTGCTCCAGGTCCTTCATCGGACAGGGCGGGCTGTAAATCTGGATCCTGCTTGGTTTTCTCCTTCCAGTCCCATCGCAAGTTCTCGGCGCCCCGGCACGGCCACCTGGGCTTTCTCCCGCACAAGAGAAGCCGTCGCCACCGCGGGAAGGTGAAAACCTGGCCTAAGGACGACCCCAGCAAGCCGGTCCACCTGACGGCCTTCCTGGGCTACAAAGCGGGCATGACGCACACCCTGCGAGAAGTGCACAGGCCAGGGCTGAGTAAGGGCCTGTGGCTGAACCCCTGAGGTCAAATCCAGAACAGAAGGGACGGCTTTGCAATGGGCTGGATGGCCTGTGGGGCTTGCAGGAGGCCCCCTTGCAGCGGGGCTGCATTTGTCAGGGCACAAAGCCGTGGAGGTGACTGGTGTCGTGTGAGCTGGGGGCGCTTAGCGCACGTCCCCGCATGCCGGGGCCAAGTGTTGGCAGAGAAGCAAGCCAAGGAGCACACGGGCCGCGGGGAGCCGCCTGCGGCAGATCCCGACTTGAGGGGTATCACGGGGAAATAGATGCTGTTGCCCGGGCTGAGCGTGGTCCCGGGGCATTGGGGTTGTACCCCACGGCATGTTTGCCTGCACACCCGGGAGGGAAGGGCCAGCGCGCGTCTCTCCCAACGATGCAGAGCCCTGCAGACACCAGCACTCGGCTTATAGCCGATTCCCAGCCACCGGTGCTCTGCAATTGCAGTTGCCTCTGCTTCTGTCCCAGAGGTGTCCAAGAGGGAGGAGGTGGAAGCAGTGACGATCGTGGAGACCCCGCCGCTGGTCGTGGTGGGGCTGGTGGGCTACATCGACACGCCCCGCGGGCTCAGGAACTTCAAGACCATTTTCTCCGAGCACATCAGCGACGAGTGCCGGCGGCGCTTCTACAAGAACTGGTGAGAGCACCGCGGGGGCGCGGGCCGTCGGCCGGCCGGCATGCCCGACCTGCCCGCGGAGACCCCCAAGGCTCCCCGCGATGGACAGGCTTGGGGCTTGGACCCCCAGCAGCTTGGCGCTGGGGGGGTCTGGGTGTTGGGCGGACTGTGCGCGTGGGCAGGCTTCCCGTGCACCTGCGTTTGCAGGAGCCTGCGCCTCGTTACAGCAACCAAGCGTCATTGCGACACTCCCGTACTCAGGCACAAGAGCAAGAAGAAGGCCTTCACCAAGTACTGCAAGAAATGGCAGAGCGAGGACGGGAAGAAGCAGCTGGAGAAGGACTTTGCTGCCATGAAGAAGTACTGCAAGGTCATTCGGGTCATCGTACACACGCAGGTGAGACCTGGGCGATCCCCGCAGCCGAGCGGGGCAGGAGCAGGGGAGCACGGGGTGCCTCTCGCCAGGGCGGGGGCATCGTGGGGCTGTTGGTAGTGCATCACCTTTGCAGGCGCAGCCCTAGGCTCAGACCAGGCACCTCCCAGGGCACTGGCACCAAAGCCCCAAAGGTGCGGTGGGGTTTCCTCTCTTCTCTGCCCCTCGTGTGTCTGGAGCAGACAGCGGCTCCGGGGAGGGGGGCAGATGCTGCGCCAAGTGCAACAGCACAGCTCTGGTATCTCCGGGGCCACGGACCCGGTGATGAACTCCCCTCGAATTAGCAACTGGCGTCAGACGACGGGGTAAAAATAACCCAGGAGCAGGGAAGGGCTTGCCAGGGGTCAGAGCTGCTGCCTGCTCCGGGGCTGGGGGGATTTGGGTGCTCGGGGGGCTCTCGTCTCTCTGAGCATCCAGGGGCGCCTGGGCTGGTTTGGGGCTCGGAGGCTTCCCTTGGGGTCGCTCGGATCCCGACCCCAGGCCATGTGGCAGCACTGGGCTGCGGGGAGAGGCCGGGGGCACTGGAGCAGGGCGGAGGGGCCTCGTGGTCACCAGCTAAAGATAGCCCCGGGGAAGGAGAGAGGCAGCAGGACATCCCGAGGCAGGTGCCCCGCTTCCCGGAGCGGAGGTGCCTGGGGAGCCCCCGGCCACTCCCGCTGCTCCCCCCACGCCGCGTGCGCTCCCGTGGCAATGCGTGTGCGTGCATGTGCGTGTGCACGTGCCGGCTCCACGTGTGTGCCCGTGGCGTGCCAATGCCTGGGTGCATCTCGTCTCAGCAGCTGGGAGATTTCTATTCTCCGGGGTTTTCTCGGGGTTTCTGCTTTGCTCTGGCAAGGGCTGACTTTCCCCCAGGCCCAGGGGAGCCGGAGGCAGCTGGCTGGAAGGCGGGGAGGAAGAGGAGAGGTGTCTTCAAGGAGCCAAGGGCACGTCTCCCCGCCCCAACCCAGCCGCCCGGGGACCCCCGTACCCCAAAGGGCCACAGCCGGGGGGGACGCCCAGCATCCGTGCTGCTGACGCTGGTTTTCAGCCAGCGTGAAAAAAGAAAGCAGTGGAAAGATGTTGTGGGTCCTTAAGCCGGGCCAGCTTCTCCCAGGTGGCGAGGAGTTGTGCCTGAAAGGCAGAACCGCTGGTGGGAGTTGTACCGGGATACGTTCCTGCCTGCATCCGTCCTGGCGTAGCGGTTTACTAGAGGCAGACAAGCTAGAGAAGGGAGCTGGGTATCCCTGTGTCTGTCCCTGCTCCTGGGCGTCTACCCGGGTCTAGCAACCACTGTCTGGCCAGTAAAGCCCCTGGCAGGGGCTTCCTGCCAGCAAGACAGCAGGGAGCAGATGATTTGCACATACCCAGGCAGATAGCAGACAGACACGCCGTCTGCCCTTCTCAGCCCAAGCTGGTTTAGTTCCCAAACACCTGTACAAGATCAGGGCAGAGCTCGGGGGCCTGCAGGTGAGGGGGCAAGATGGGGAGCAGGCTCCATCCGTCCCCCCTTTGGCTGCCCCCCATGCTCTCCCCTGCCCGGCTGGGTCTCACTCCTCTATGCCCCCCGCAGATGAAGCTGCTGCCGCTGCAGCAGAAAAAGGCCCACGTGATGGAGATCCAGCTGAACGGAGGGACAGTGGCTGACAAGGTGGACTGGGTGCGCGAGAGGCTGGAGAAGCAGGTCTCCGTGCACACGGTCTTCAGCCAGAACGAGCTGGTCGACGTCATCGGGGTGACCAAGGGGCGCGGGATGAAAGGTACGGGGCGCTCGGCGTGCGGTGAGTTAGGATGGACGCGCCGTGCAGGGGTGCCACGGGGGCAGCCGTTATCTAGTGGCCAGAGGAAGACTGGAGTCACGATCCCACCGCTCACACCAGTGCTCCTCGTGGCTCTGGCCAGCCTGTCTCTGCCTCAGTTTACCCTCTGCGAGACCTAGGCAGCCAGGTGTCCGCTGCTTCAGGATCTGAAGAAAGCACTTAGCACGACTGGGAATAATCGTTATCCCACCGTCTCTCGTGCCCGGGGCGCAGCTTCTGCTCCTCTGCCGATGAACCGTGAGGGGTCGTTAGGAGGGGCAAAAGTGGGTGGGTGCTTGCTGGTTAGCCCCGGTGCCTGGCTCCCTCCCTGATGGTTTGCTGTTGTCAGCTGGCGATGGCTATAGGGCTGCGGCTTCTGCTGGCCCAGAGGATGGAAGAACGGCCCGGGGTCCGGCCCCCGGAGCAAGCTTCTCCCACGCGCTGCAGCCCAGCCACGGTCCAAGCCCAGGGACGCCAGCATGGCTTGTGAGCAGCTGCCAAATTTCTGCCCTGCCAGCTCCTCATGGGGCCACGGGGCTGGGGCTCTTCTGTGTGCCTCATGGATCCTGGGGGAAGCCACAAGCAATGAGACAAAGACCAAAAAAGCCCCTGCCTTGCTAGCAAAGCCTGTGTGTGCGCATGTGCATGCATATGTGCGCACATGTGCATGCATACGTGTGCGCATGCCTACACAGGTGTACAAGGGCAGGGGGAACACGTCACAGCCTGACGAGACTGGCGGAGTGCAAGCAGGACTTTGGTCTCTGGCTCCTCAGCCCCCGATGGCCCCTCTCCTCCCATCTCTCCCAGGGGTGACAAGCCGGTGGCACGCCAAGAAGCTCCCGAGGAAAACCCACAAAGGCTTACGCAAGGTTGCCTGCATTGGAGCCTGGCACCCAGCCCGGGTTGGCTACTCCATCGCCCGAGCCGGCCAGAAGGGCTATCACCATCGCACGGAGCTCAACAAGAAGGTATGGTGCCCGGAGAGCCCGCTCCCCTCGCTTGGCCTCCCTCTGCCCCTCTCTCAGTAGCACATGTGATTTCAGGGGCTTCCTCGGGCCCTGTGGTGCATATCCCCGTATCCCCCATGACTTAGGCCGTGGTGGGGCTGGGCGGTCTTTGCAGAGCCTGCCTGGGGGGATCGGCTCTGCTCCGGGCAGCTCAGCCTCCTGTCGGTGCTCGGCGTGCCATCACTGCAACACGTGGCTTGTGACTGTGGTTTTGGGGGGAGAGCTGACCTGTGGTCCGGGCAGCTTCTGTGCACGACATGAAGCAGGCTGGGGATGGGACAGGACACGCAGCGGCAGAAAGCAGAGGAGCAGCTTGGTCAGGGAGCATAGGGAAGGGAGCAGAAAGTGGAGCAGCAGCTTAGGAAGCATAGGGAAGGGAGCAGAAAGCAGAGCAGTGGGTTGGGCAGTGGAAAGGGATTATGGTAGCACTTGGGGAGGGTGCAAGGCTAATTTGTGGCATGCCTGCTGAGAAGACATTAAAGCATTAACTCTTTTCTCCTTGGGCTCCCCACTAGATTTACCGCGTCGGCCGCGGGGTCCATGTAGAGGACGGCAAGGTGGTGAAGAACAACGCCTCGACCAGCTACGACGTGACCGAGAAGACCATCACGCCGCTGGTAATGGGGCTGGAGACGCAGGCAGTGCTGGGCTGGCGCTGGGAGGCCGCGGTTGTGCCCCCGCTGCAATGCATTGCCTTGGGTTGGTCTCTTAATTGCTCCTTGGGAAGGGCTTTTTCCAGATCCTTTTCCTTTTTCACTCATGGGTCCTTGCCCCCAACTCCAGCCTCCTTCCTTATCATTATATATAATATCATCTTGACTTTAGAAAGGCTTTTGATACAGTCTCCCACAGCGTTCTTGCAGGCAAGCTGAGGAAGTCTGGGTTAGATGAATGGACTGTAAGGTGGATAGAAAACTGGCTGGATTGTCAGGCTTAATGGGCAGTAATCAATGATTCAATGTCTAGTTGGCAGCTGGTATCAAGTGCAGTGCCCCAGGGGTTGGTCCTGGGCCGGTTTTGTTCAATATCATTAATGATCTGGAAGATGGGCTGCAGTGCACTCTCAGCAAGTTTGCGGCTGAAACCAAGCTGGGGGGAGTAGTAGATATGTTGGAGGGTAGGGCTAGGATTCAGAGAGACCTCAACAAATTGGAGGATTGGGCCAAAAGACATCTCCTGAGGTTCATCGAGGACGAGTGCAAAGTCCTGTGCTAGGACGGAGCAATCCCCTGCGCCGGGACAGGCTGGGCAGCTGCTCTGCAGAAAAGGACCTGGGGGTGACAGTGGACAATAAGATGGATTTGAGGTCACTATGGGTTATTCTTCCTGGTGATCAGCAGACATGCCACAGAAGGTGTCACTGCCTGGGGGCTGTTGTGAACCATCCCTCTGCTCACGTCCGCAGGGAGGATTCCCTCACTACGGCGAAGTGAACAATGACTTTGTCATGCTGAAGGGCTGCGTGGTGGGCACCAAGAAGCGGGTGCTGACTCTCAGGAAGGTGAGGCTGCCACTGGAGATGAGTCCACACCTCGGGGAGCGGCTGACTTTGGGAGTCCTATACGGACATGGCTTGGGGCTGTTTCCCAGAAAGGCTGGATGGACTTCATGACCAGACCATTCTCCTCGGCCTGACTTTCTCGGGGTCTCATCTGCCCGGCAGCTGCTTTGCTATTAATTGGCGTGGGTCTATCTGGCACAATCCCCTTCCGGGAATGGAGCTGCCTTTCAAGGTCAACATCTGCGGGTCCGGGAGGCGTTAGGGTTAGGGTAACCCTGGTGGCAGCCAGATTCGAAGGAGGCAAATTGCCCCACGAGCTGGGTCGTCACTGCTGTGGGGCACGTGGACTCCCACCATCCTGGGTCTTCCCTGCAGAAGCCACCGGCCAGCTGAGTGTCACTGGCTGGTGGACATGCCTGGGAAGCTCTGCCCCAGGCAAATCTGGTGTTCCTGTGTCTGATTAAACATGAGCCTGATGCGTGTCGTTTCCCCCTCCAGTCCCTTCTGGTTCACACAAAACGCCGGGAGCTGGAAGCCGTTGAGCTGAAGTTCATCGATACCACGTCCAAGTTCGGCCACGGCTGCTTCCAGACGGCGCAGGAGAAGAGAGTGTTCATGGTGAGTGGTGTCCTGTGCCGTCTGTCCCGTCCTGGCCCCGACTCTCCGCTGAGCACGCGGTCCCAGTAATAAAGGTAGCATCCAGCACTGTCTTGCTTCAGAGACAGATGTGTCAGCTCTGCCATCAGGAAGTCTGCAAAGGGGGAACGCGGCAGCTGGGAAAGTATCCGTGCCAGCCAGAGCCAGGAAACGCCGTACCGTACGGTGAACCCGTTTGCATGCTCAGTGGGACGCGTTCAGCCAGCAGTTATGTTGGCAGCATCTCGCTGGACATGTGGCTCCTCTCACCCTGGTAGTGCAGTTCTCTGATGGGCCTGAACGCACCGCACTCATTGCTCCTGTGTTTTTTCAAAGCATCAACATCGGGCCGTGAGCCTGGGGATTTTGCAAAACCCCAAGTCAGGTCGTTACATGTAAAACAGGGAACAAGTTTTAACCCAGCGTGCCAAGACGTTCCCCCGCTAGGTGGGCAGCTCGTCGGCAGGCACAGCACCACTTGTCCCCCAGACCGCAGTCCAGCTCACCACTGGTTAAACTCACGCGAGCACTACTAATTTAGCTGTAGGGCAGGAGGACCAGCCACAAAACCCCATCCGTGTACTGCAGGGTTAATGCTTTGGGCAAACAGATGAGCAGGGTGCCTGCACTGCTCCATCTTCCCCCAGCTTGCCTGCCCCAGCAGCAGAGGTTTCTAGCCCTGGCAGGCTTCCTGCCAAGCAGACAGCTGGTTCTGGGGAGGCCTTGGGAAATTGAGGTTGGATGTTAGGAAAAGCTCTCTCACGCAGAGGGTGGTGAAGCACTGAAACGGGTTACCTAGAGAGGGGGGGAGTCTCCATCCTTGGAGGTTTTGCAGACCTGGCTCAACAAAGCCTTGGCTGGGATGATGTAGTTAGGGCTGGTCCTGCTTGGAGCAGGAGGTTGGACTAGATGTGACCCCCTGAGGTCCCTTCCAACCCAAATTTTGTACAATTCTCTCTTGTTTCCACTTGTTTTAGGGCCCCCAGAAGAAACACTTGGTAAAGGGGAAGCAGGAAGCCCAGGAAGAGCTGTAAGGAACGTTAGCCCATGTCCACAATCGTTGTGCAAAGACCCTTCCAATAAAGGGACTGCAAAGCCTCCGCCGTCCTGCTTTCCCCCCCGGGTCACGGAGGCACTGGCTCAGAGGGGCGTCAGCGAGTCCTGGAGCCATCTCGCCAGGTGCTGATGTGGGCAATGCTGCTCTGGGGGCAGGGGGGGATAAGCCTATTGGGGGTGGGGTCCCTGGAGACGCCTGTGACTAGGTTTAGATGCCGTTTGCATTGTGCCAGAGGCAGCCTGCAGCAGGGGCCTGCTTTGCTCAGCCCTTCCCAGTCTGCCCTCTCCAGACCATGCATCCTTCTTCCCTGCAGAAATCCCTGTTGGATCCAGCAAAGGGGGGCAAAGGCAGGTTCTGGCACAGAGGCCTCCCACGAGGCTTGGGTCCAGCAGGACAGTTGCTCTGCTGAGAAACCTGCTGTTCTTGGAGAGCAGCTGCATGGCTCCCTGAGCGGCTGGGAAAGGCTGGGCAGCATCTCTGCCTGCTGCAGATGCACTCACTCAGCCTGTACCCATGCCTTGAAGCAAAGGCACAGGGCGGTGCTGGTCTCAGGGGAGAAGAAAGGCGCCCAGGGACTGGTGGGGCAGAGTAAGGAAGGAGCACAATGCTAGGGTCCAGGCCCAGCACAGCCCCCAGGCCCAGGATGCTGGGCCCCCAGTACAGCAAGAGGAATGAGGTCTCCCTGCTCTTACCTGGAGTTTGGCACATGGGCTCTTGCTGTTCTGTGTTTTGTAGTTGTGCAGAGAGGGGTAAAGGGGGGGAATCTGGAGGCTACTGCTGGCCTGTGAGTGCAGGGACAGGACTTGTGGGCTCAGGAGACCCCAGCCCCGTGCTCCTGTAACTGCAGCACAGGCAGGAGGTGTGAGGAAGAGAGCTGGCAAAGACCAAGGACCATGTCCAGGCCGGCGGATTGATGCAAACCTTTATTTGGCCGTGCCAGCCACCCTGCTCAGCCCCAGCATGCCCATGAGGTTTGCAAAGCCCTTGGATTGCACGCAGCTTGGGGACGGCCCTGGCCAGAAGCTAATACCATTCTTGTACGGGGGAGGCAACCATCTCGCTCCCCGCTGCCTGCTGCCCCAGGCTCACTTTCGGGTGCTCCTGACACGTGACATGTGGCAGGAGGTTTGCGTGCACGACCCCAGGAAAGCGTCCAGAGCCAAGGGACCCACCGGAAGGAGACTGGCAGGGCAGCTTCCTAGGGCTCCACTCTGGGGCAGCAGGACTACTGGCATGCTCCCAGACAGATGCAGACAGCCTTTCACACCCACATGCTCTCTTCCAGCAGGGCATGATACTCAGCTCCACTCTGCAGGGGGCCAGGGACCAGGCACAGCTACTGGGTATTGGGAGGAGGGCAGGGAGGGGTTTTGTCCCCACTTCTTTCCCGCTTGCAATGTTCCCGACAGACTGGGGTGCGCCGTGCCAAGCCCGGTGCCGACTCGGGTCCTGGTGGCTTGGAGCTCCCGTCTCGGACCGTGCCCAGCCCGTCCCGCAGCCACGGCCCTTTCCCACCGGGCCTGAGGTTGGTGTGGGAATCCACAGGGACCCCGGAGGAGAGGAGACTTCCTCTCCTGGCTGCTCAGCGTCTCCCCTCTGCTCCCGTGCCGGGCGAGAAGGCTTCTGCTCTTGCTGCGCTGCGGATAGTTAAAGGAGAGGTCCCATAGCCGGGGCGAGGCATGCTGAAAACGAGATGAAGGGATGAACCAAGAAGATCCAGGCTGGTGCCCGGCTCCGGCAGGCAGGCAGTTCCCAGCCCAGCTCAGCGGGGCCCGTCGGTGAATGCCCCACAGTCCTCTACAGCAGCTGGGCCCCAAATCCACCTTCGGAGTCCGTCGCCTCGTTGTTCGCAAGCCAGGCCTTTCAGGGCCCCGCGGTGGGCGGCCGGGGGTCCATCCCGGCATGCATGATGGGCACAATGAGGTCATCCATGTTTGGCATCACTAAGATTTTCTGGGGGGGGGGGGGGGGGGAAGTGAGACAGACCTAAGAATCACTGCTCGAACCAAGGAAGCGCGCCGGACGGCCTCAGGCCACAGGCACCGGAGACCGCTCCAGGTTTCTTGGCTCCCCGAGGCGGCCCGGCCGTGGCCACTTGGGGCTCTGTAGCATCCGGCTCCGGAGAGGCTCTGCAGGTGTTGCCCCCCCGCCGCCCCAGCCAAACTCCTGGGCTGGGAGCCCCTTCCGGGTGGACCCGAGCCCGGCTGCCCCCGCCCTGGCGTACCTGGAACTCGCGCTGCAGCTTCTTCTCGATCCACTCCGTGACGTGGATGAAGGTGACTTCCCGCTCCCCCAGCTTGGGGCGGACTCGCATCTCCAGCTGGGGCGGGAGCCGGAAGCTGTACCTGGGGGGGCGAGACGCCGTTACAAGCCGGGCCGTGTCCCGGAGATGGTGGGAGGGGTGAGATGCGCTGAAGTACACGCACGCCCACGCCCAGAGCTTTTATTGCTAGCACTCCTTAGTATCGTCGTCGTGATGTTAAGGAATAAGCTGGGGGCTCTCCCCTGATGGGAGGCGTAGCCACTTGTGCACTGGGACCTGGGGCCTCCCAGCCACCACCAAGTAGCAAGAGCCTCAGCTATTAGCCAGCTGGAGATTTGAACACAGAGCCTACACTGGACAAGGGCTAGACATTTTCCTTTTTCCCTGATGCATCTCTGAACTGGGAGAAGGGTTTGCGCCCACCTGGGCTCCCCAGCATCTCAGGCCCCTGCCCCTTGTCCGTGCCCTGCTAAGCACTGGGCTGGAAAAGCCGGGGTGCATGGTGCAGGTGGGGACCTGGGCTCTCCTACCAGATCCGGTCCGTTGGGGGCGGAGGGACGTTCACAGCCAGGGTCCCTGACAGCTCCTGGACCTCCACCGTCAGCAGCAGCGGTGTGTTGGACACCTCCTCGATCTTCTTTTTGATGAACTCGTTCTCGGTGGCTTTCTGGAAGTACTTGGACTTGGCGATCTTGTCCACGAAGCGCAGGATCTTGCGGCTGGTGCTGTTGCCCCCGACGTGGCCCAGCGGCGGGGTAGGGTGGGCTGTCGGCCTGCAGGATGGAGCCGTGCTAAGGCAGGGGGCCAAGTGGAGACCCCACCTCATGCAACCTTCCCTGCACCCCTGCTTGGAGAGCCCCTTCGGGGCTCCAACATACCAGCAGTAGCCAGCAAGGACAGGTGACAGAGCTGCTTAGGGCCACCCGGATGGGGAGGGCAGGAGGGGTGAGACGCACTCAAGTGCATGCACATCCCAGCCCACATCCACTCCCATTGCTAGATTTCTTTAGCATCCTCATGAGAGGCTGCAGCTCACCTTTGGACTCAGCAGTGCATCCCCCCCCAGCTGTTGTGATGCCGATGGCCCCTGGCAGACACCCCGCCCCAAGGCAAGGTCACTCTCCCCTGCTTTACCCTTCGGTGGAGGGGGGCACGATCCTCTCTCCCGGAGCGCCGGAGGGCTCCGCTGCAGGGACGTCCTCCTCATCTGAGGAGCCAGCGCTGGAGGACTCTGCATCGCTGTCAGCCAGGAGATTGACCCATGGCTTCACCCTGCCAGTAAAGCAAGGGGGAGGCATGAGCCTGGGGGGGACCTGCCCTGCTGCATGGACCCCAGCCCTGCACAAGCCTTTGCACAGGGCATGCCAGGCACAGACACCAGCAGGGCTGAGCCCTTGCATCCTGACCTCTCCCTGCTGCATAGCATGGACTGGCTCATGCAAACCAACCAGCTGCCCTCCCTCTTTACAAGCCTAGCCCCACGGACTCACCTTTATAAACACAGCCCCAAGGCATGCTGGGACAAATGGGATTGGCTGGCTGTGGCAGCACAGCATGCTGGGAGCAGCATATAAGCAGGGATGTGGCAAGCCCTGCTGTAGGGTTGGTGCTCGTGCTCGTGCTCGTGCTCGTGCTCGTGCTCGTGCTCGTGCTCGTGCTCGTGCTCGTGCTCGTGCTCGTGCTCGTGCTCTAGGCTGGAAGGGGACCCACAGAGGCACTTCTGAGCCCGCTGGGATCCCAGAGGGGGCTGGGTGCCTGGGCAGTGATTCTTGCAAGGAGCTGCTGAGCACAGGGAGGGGCTTTCTTTTGGTTTAGCTTACTTTTCATTGTGGGGATTGAAAAAAAAAACTTAGCTTACTTCTTTTGGTCTTTCTGTGGAGAGTAGGGAGATGAAGCCTGGGGTGCCCAGGGCAGGCTGGTCTGGGGGCTCGGGAAGGACTGGGCAAGAGGCTCTTTGGAGTCCTCTTACCCCTGGAAGGGCTGGAGCTGATTTAGCTGCCCCGATGGCACACGGCGGGGAGCAGAGGCAGTGCATGCCTCTGTCCCCAGAGCGTTATAAATGGTTTCCACGTCCCCCCCGGGAGCCTCTGGCGCAGCGATCCGCAACCTTGAGATCCTTATGCGGGTGCCACGCGGGGTCGGCCCCGCTGGGTGTGCAACGCGACTCGCAAATACACCCGGCGGTTTCACGTGGGAGTCCTTGGGGTTAAAAGCATTCCTACTGGCTGTGGCCTCTCTGAGCTCTCTGCAGCACAAGACTTTCTCCATTTGTTTCCTGTAGTCAAAAACCGAGTGAAAACAAAGAACTGGTGTTTTCCAAGGGGGGGTCATGAGCCTAAGGAGGGCTGTCTGGAGCCAAAAAGGTTGAGAGCCACTGCTCTAGCACGAGGGGGGGAGCGAGTGGATCTTTGCAGCCCCTGGGAAATGCAGGTGGGATTTAGGCACCAGTTTCTATTAGGAGCTGATGGTGCCGGGTCTGGCAGAAGGATCCAGCCCAGTTCCCTCCAGGGAAGACCATCCCCAGCCAGTCGCCTGCAGGCAACCTTCGGTCTGATGCAGGTCGAGTGCTGAGACGCGTGCTGCCTGCCTCGGGTCCTGGCTTTGGGCAGGAAAGTTGTCTAAGAGAGAATTTGGGCTGCTTATTCCACTCCCCACCCCCCACTGTAGCTTTTCCCACCCTGCTTTTTGCTCTTTCTCTACTGGGAACTAAATCTGGTTGACTATCCAATTGATATTCAGGGAAGGAGGGGGATTCTGCTGCGGTCAGAGAGGGCAGGAGCAAACGCAGGGCCTCGACCCCTCCCGCGGCGGCAGGGATAGCGATCTCCCTGGAGTTGAGGCCAAACCCATCCGCCGTGCCAGTACCAGTCACCAGTGGGTGTTAGCCCCCAGTCGCTGCCCCGACGGCACCCCCCACTCCTTCCCTAGGTGAGGAAATGGGTGCTGCATCGGCAGGAAGGACTTGGCTGCTATTTTAAGCCCTTTGCAGAGCAATCCAGGCTTGCGCGCCTCGTTAAGACAAAACACCCTGATGGCATCGCCCTAATTACGGGCATGAGACGGGGGAGCAGGTATCTCGCTGTCCCCGTGGACGGCACCCCAGAGCTGAGCTGGGGCTGGGCAATGCAGCATTTGATGCTGATCCGTGTGAGCGGCGTGGATTCAAGTGCTGGGGGGGAAGTCAGGGGCTCGGCGCTCCCTTTCCCTGCCCGGAAAGCACTGCAGAGCCGCGGCCCCTTTCCTCCTCCCCTCTCGAGCAGCAAAGCCGTGACTTGCTCGGTGAGGAAAACAGGCCCCGAAGTGACCTGCAAAGGGGGCAGTGCCCTCTCCCAGCCCCTTGGCCTGCAGCCTCTGCCATGGCAAGAGGTCCGGTGGTTTCCTCAAAATCCCCATCCTCTTCCCTGGGAGCCCCGAGCGCGCGAGCTGGAGGGACGCGCTGAAGAGGCCGGTCTCTGCTCCTGGACCCTGGAGCTGTGCTGCCAGGTGGCGTTTCCCGTCCCCTCCCGACATCGCCGCCTGCCTGATGTCTCCTCGGGGCATCGCCTGTGCTCTGCCTGGCGGAGCAGAGCTCGTAATCCTTCTGCCCCCGCTTTTGAATCACTCCCCACGGCCCTCCTGTCACTCCAGCCCATGATCTAGACGCTGTCTCTGATGATCTCTATGTCCAGGTGTCAACTGGACTTTGCCCGTTCGTGCACGTGCTGCCCCCTCACCCCATGCCCTGATGAGCCCTTTGCCCTCAACAGACACAGCCCCAATCCCCACGTCTGTCCAGAGCACCGACACTCATGGATCAACCTCCAATGGGGCAGAATATTTCCCCTTCTGGGTCATGGCCCTCCTCACCCCAAAACCTGCTTGTATTTCATTAGCTGGTCAGTCCACGCCCTGTCCACAGCCCAAAACTGGCACAGGGATGCCCAGCAATGCCTGGGCGCTGCACGGGGTGCTCAGCAATGCCTGGGCGCTGCACAGGGTGCCCAGCAATGCCTGGGTGCTGCACGGGGTGCCCAGCAATGCCTGGGTGCTGCACAGGATGCCCAGCAATGCCTGGGAGCTGCACGGGGTGCCCAGCAATGCCTGGGTGCTGCACGGGATGCCCAGCAATGCCTGGGCGCTGCACGGGGTGCCCAGCAATGCCTGGGCACTGCAAGTTAGGGACGGTAGGAGATGAGAGCGCTTGCAGCTGCAGACAGAAAGCTTTGCTCCGATCCCTGCCCCGGCTGACAGCGGGGAGCGGTTTCTGTTTTGACCACTGAGGGACGATTAGGCGGTAGCCAGCCGGCGGCTGACTCCAAGCATAAGCCGGGCAAGGCAGTAAGCCGGGGCGTGTGTGGCTTAGCAGCTGGTTATGACACGGATCTCCCCGCTCCTGCTGCAGCTTCCCTTCCTAGGATCGGGTTCCCAGCTGCTTCTGCCTTGTCCAGACAAATGGAGGGTGCTGGGCACAGATGGCCCAATCCCACCCTCCAAACAGGGGGCCCTTCCTGCTCGCCCAGTGCTGGCTGCCCCCGCCATTCCTCCCCTCGGCCTCGGATTATCGGCTCGTCTCCAGGACGCTCCCTCCGGCGAGAAGGCAGCACGACAAGAGCAGGGGGCTGATCCCGCTCGGCCGTGCCAGGCCGCCTGCCCAATGGGTCAGGGGAGCCCGCCTGGATGGGACAGCCGTGCAGGGTCCTCCAGCTCTGGGTGAGACCCGGGCACTCGGGAGAGGAGCCACGAGCCCGACAGAAACTCATTGCAGCGGTGGGGCTTGATACCGCAGGTGGGGTTGGGCACCCAGAGCCCCGCGATACCCCGGCCTGCACCCCAGCAGCTCCCTGCAGTGCCCTGCGTGCAGGGTGAGCACCCCCGTGGGGGCTGGGATCTTACCGCTCCCCGCCGGGGTCCGCCTGCCCGCTCTCCTCAGCCAGTGCCTCCTTCCCCAGCTTGCACAGGTTCATCTTGGTCTCCAGGGTCATCTGCAAGGACCCGCTGTAGGTGACTTCCAGATCCACCCAGAGCCCTGCGGAGAGGAGGGGGCACGCGTGACCGCAGGGCTGGAGTCGGGGGAAGCAGGGTGCACTGCCGAAACCTGCCGGCACGGGTCAGGAGGGGCTGCGGGGCCGGGGAGGGAAGACCCTGTGGCCTAGAGGCACGAGTGCCACCCTGTGCCTCAGTTTCCCCCCACTGTCCTCTGTGAAGGGCCGGGGGGAGCTGGGGAGGCACAGCGCTACCGAGAAGCTGTAATCCCCTCTGGCTCCAGCCTCCCCCAGATCCGCTGCCTACTCCTAGCTGATCACCCCTCAGCTGCTCCGCCAGCAGCGGTGATGCCAGCCTGCCACGAGGCAGGTTCAGACCATGGGCCCCTTTCTCCAGACTGTAGTCTACCTCCTGCTGAATCTGTAGCCTTGGGGTGCTTTGTCAGGGGCTGTGGACTCCCCCCTGCTCGGCCACCCCCACCCTGCCGATGCGGCGGCCTCGCTGCTTCCACTGCAGACAAGTGCCAGGGACTCTGCCACAGACCCCCCGCGTGGCCTCGGGCAGGTCCCTCAACCCTGCAGGGCCCCAGTTCTTCTGTGAAACTGGGAATGATGAAACAGTCCCTCGTGGGACTCTGGCTTGAAGGCTGCGAGAGAAGCCGGGGGTGCCACGCTCACGGGGGTCACCTGCGCTCAGTCAGGGTCCCTGTTCCTGCGTGGCACGGACGGGGAAATTCACCCGGTCCCCGGAGCACCGGTGGTGGGCATGCGGACCAAATGGCAGCGCGGTGAGCGCTGAGAGCGGCTTCATCCCTCTCCCATGTCCCGCACCTGCCTCTTCTCGAGGTCAGCGCCCGGCTGCGCCCGCCCGCCCCGCCGGCTCCGGCTCTGGCTCCGGCTCCGGCACGGGCTGTGGAGGGGGCTGGAGGCACGTGAGGGAGCGCGACTGGGCGGATAAGCAGCCCCCTCGCCCCCTGCAGAGACGAGCGGACACGCGGACAGCAGCGTGCACGGACTCGTTAGCACGACTGAATCTGACACCAGTGAACACATCATTATTGCAGCCCACTGGTAGTCAACGAATGCCGGGGGGCGGGGAGCTCCCCGAGGGGGGATTAATAGAGATAACGGGAGTCCAATACAGAAGGGGGACATTAAGGGGTGAATTTCCAGGCCTTGTTTCCAGGGTGTGACCTCCGCGCCCTATTTTTGACCCGGGCAAGGAGCCCTCCCCGCAGGGCCGCACATCTGGGGGTCTCATGCACAGCCGTGGTACAAGCGCGGGGACCGTGGGAAGGGCACGGCAGGACCCCTTACCTCGGCGGTCGGTGGTGGGGTTGGCAGCACCGAGAACCAGGGGGATGGACGTCCCCATGTCCAGCTCGGTGAGCGCCAGCTCGTTCATGAAGTACGGGAGCTAGGAGGGAGCAAACGCAAGGTGGAGGTGATGGCAATCGGACTTCCACCAAGGTGCGGCCGGGAAGCTGGTCCTCACTGCTCGGAGCGGGACCTGTGGCAAGCATTATCCCAGGTACAAATAATACCCGAGGCCAGGGCTTTCCTAGCCCTGAGCCGTGTGTGTGTGCCAGGGGGCTCAGTTCTGCTCGCTTCAGGCCAGTGCTGGTCTTCAAACCAAAACCCCCGCCTCTGTCCGGCCGGAGCAGAGTCACCGCACTGCCCCGGGGGCAGTTCCCGATTAACTTTAAGTTAAAACCAGGCGACGCATAAACAACGGAGGGACTTGGAGCAGACGGAAGATGCAAAGTGACATCTGGACAAGGGCTCGGAGCACCTCGTGCTGTGTCCCCGGGCAAGGACACGCTGCTAAGCTCAGGGCTCCCTGTCCCGTCCTTGCTGTGCAGCTTAGAGGGTCCCAGCACTCACAAGGCTGGCACGAGGCCTCCCCAGAAGCACCCTGCTCTGCATCTTCCCAGCAAGCCCTTATCCTTGTCCTTTGACCCATCGCCATCAGGTTTCATACCAATGCAAGAGCTGAGAAAGTGTGTATGGGTGGCTGGCTCATGGGAGTGCAGATCCATCGTCCAAGATGGACTGTAGGTAAAGGGCCAGATCCTCTTCCCGCTGAAACCACCAACAAAACTCCACTGAGAGCGTGGGGAAAAAATTCCCCTGGCTCTTGTGGTACCAAAGGCCATGGGATGGATGCATCACGCAAGAATCGCTGTGCTAGGGCCCGGCTTTCCCTTCCGGCGCTTGTCCACGCACGCTCGAGACAAGGGAGACCCCCCAGGCTCAGCCCTCTCACCTTGATTTTGCTGAGCTTCTTCTGGATCTTGCTGGACACCTGGTCCGCCCAGTACTTCTCTCGCAGGAAATCCCAGAAAATGCGGCCGACCAGGGCATTCATCCAGGCCATGTAGCTCTCGCTGCTGCCGTCCACGTCCCCAGGGAACTGAGGGCAAGCGAGAGAGAACAAATGCTAGCGAGCAGCTAAGAGAAATCAGGATCAGGCAGGAAGGGATCAGGAAATGCCTCGCAGGTCGAAGCAGCTGGCGGTAGCATTGTGCACGCCACGGGCTATATTTAGGGCGGGCGGTGAAACGCAGGCACGCGGGGCCCCATCCCTGGCCGTGTCCATGGCTGATCAAACCGGAGCAGGGCGAGACGCTGCTGTACAGCAGCGCGACACCCGCTCTGCCCCACTGTTGCTGCATGGTGCCAAGCCCAGAGCCCGAAGAGCCAGGCCCAGAGGCGCTGAGTCCTGCGCCTACGGAGAGCGAGCTACGTCCCCGCCGAGGGAGGGAGCGCGAGCTGGGGTGCGGGCAGAGAAGACCCGTGAAACCCACTGCCTGGTGCTGCTACCCTGTGAAACCTGGGACAAGGTGCTTAGTTGCGTTGTGCCTCAGTTTCCCCGCCTGTAAGTTGGAGAGGAACACGGCTCCTTCTCTTTCCTGCAGCACGGCGCGATGAAAGCCAAGGTGGCAGCGACCTGGGGGTGTTTTACATTTACCAGGCAACACTGGCACGGGGGGCTGCACAAGCCCCGAGGCCGAAGGCCCGGGGCGGGCAGTAAACAGGCAGTGGGGACCCCAGCTGGGAAGACTGATTTCACCACGTCTCCCCCAAAAAGGGCACGCGGCTGCTGTGAGTGCCCCCGGCCAGCCTGATGGACCTGCCTGTTAGCAGGGCTCCCAGGCCCTTGTGCGCACAGAGCATCGCACACGAGGGCAAGCCAGGGACCGACTGGATAAAGCAGAAACGGACCCGGGGGTGACGGTGGACAAAAAGGTGAAGATGAGCCAGCAGTGCGCCCGTGGTGCCGAGAAGGGTACCGGCATCCTGGGCTGCATGGGCAGGAGCGTTGCCAGCAGACTGAGTGATTAATCCGTTATATTTTGCACTGGGGGGGCCACGTCTGGAGTCCGGTGTCCAGCTGTGGGCCCCACTGGAGAGAGTCCAGCGGAGGGGAACGGGAACGGTTTGGGGGCTGCTGAGGGAAATGGGCTGACTGAGCCTGCAGAAGAGAAGACCGAGGGGAGTTGAATAGCCGCCTTCAGCTCCCTGCTGGGGGGCTGCACAGAGGACGGAGCTGGGCTGGTCTCCTGCTGACGTGGGGCTGCAGAGCGGGTCTCCTCCATACATGAAGGTGTCTGGGGAGTCCGCGCCCAGGCCGGCGGGCTGGTGAACGCCGCCACGTCTGCTGCTCAGAGGCCGCGGCTCTCGGGAAGCGGGGAGCTGTTGGCCTGCCTCACCTTCCCGGGGGTCGGGCTGCCCACGGAGCTGGCGCAGGGGCTCGGGAGGGGGCTCGGCCCCACGTCCGGCTGCACCAGGCGAGACATGTAGGCACTGTAATCCAGGAGCAGCTTCTGCCGGATGGTCCCAACGACATCCTTGGGCTTCAGCAGGGAAGGGAGGTCCTCCGTGCTGCTCGGGCTGCTGCCGTCGCTGCTGACCCCTTTCCCTGCAGGGCTGGAGAGCGGCTCTGGCCCACGCCCTGGAAGAGAGAAAGAGGCGGTGTCAGCGCAGGCGGCAGCCGGGATTTACAGAGCAGGAGAGCTTGGAGGGCAGCTCGTACAGGAGGAAGAGCAGGATACCGGAGGGTCACCCTTCCCTCTCAAAGCACCGGCCTCCACCTACTCTGTCGAGCCATTTCCTTTGTGCAGACAGGGAAACTGAGGCACAGAGTGGTGCGGGAGCTCATTTGCAAGCCAGAGCTTGGCTTAGACTTCAGCGAGTCCTGGAGGCGCGGTATTTTAACAGCATTAATGTTCCCCTAATCCAGCTATCCTTTCTTCTGCTATTCTGCTGTCTCGTAGTCCCTCCTGATAACGTAGCTCCTACTTCACAGCCCTGCAGACTGTTCTTAACTCCAGGTAAAAACATTAACAACTCAGGTGAGCATTAGCTCAGGTGTGGAAATAACTTTCAGTAAAGTACTGGATGTACCGGCAAGACGCTCAAGAAGGCTCAATCTCGTTTCAGGGATCTGAAGAGACAGGCGCTTCACTCTAATGATGACAGGGCTAAAGAAACAACGTTTTTTGATTGCTTTTGCCTCATACGCTCTGGTTTTTTTTAACACATAATGTCTGGTATCGTAAACGAATGCACGTTCCAATAAAGTTAGATTTGTTTTCCCTTCGATCATACACTGGATAATAAGGCTGGATAATAGCCTGGATAATGCCCTGAGCTCCTGGCATGTTTGCAAAGCTTCTAATTCCTGTTGACCTGGAGAAAAACATGAGCCGTGCTCTATGCAGCGACGCATCTCACCATCTGCACCCCCCTTTTCAAAATCCTAGATCTGCCCGTGGTGAGGTCTGCCATCAGGGACCAAGCATGCGCCCAGCCTGCACCCACTGCTGCCTGGCACCTGCCTGAGCACACAGCACCTGTTTCTGAGCGCAGCATCTCATGCACGGGCAGACTCGGTACCCGCTGATAACCTGTCACGTGAAGCGGCAGCAAATCTGCTCCTGCAGAGCGGCTGCAGCACCTAAATCCATCTCTCGACCTGTGTGCAGAGCCAGACCGACTGCTGCCACGAGCCCCTTGTCCTGCCCCTGCCAGCCCCCGCTCCCAGCAAACAGCACAAGCCCCCCAGGCCTCCCTTGCTCCAGCTGTGCTTGCAGAGGTGCAAAAGGAGCTGCGGTGGGTGGAAGGTTTTACCTGATCGGACTTCGCCGCCGCTGGGGCTTTGCACCTCCTTGCAGGAGGCTGCCGCCAGATGCTGGAACCACTCCTCCTTGTCCCTTCCTGTCCTCCCAAAGAGATAGAGGGTCCTTTCCCTGGGGTCCCCGGGAGGCTTCGTAGCTGCATCTGGGCCCGGCAGCGCAGTTCTTCGCAGGCCTTCCTCTCTCTGGAGGACTGCGTCGGGCTCGCCGGCGCCTCTGAGATCCAGGTCGTCGTGCTCTGGGAAGAGGATGCAGATGGGATACTTCTTGTTCCACATCCGCTTCCGAGCCAGGCCCGGCGGGAAGAGAAAGACCTGCAACACCGAGGGGACCAGTTAGACGGAGCCTCCCCACGGGGACCCCAGCTTGCTGTGTCGGCCATGGGGCTGTGCACAGAGATGGCGCTACATGTCCATCCCGTGGCTTATCCAGCCACGCGGACTCTTTTTGCAAGGGAATTCCTCTTCGGAGAACGGAAACACTGAAGGGAGGATCGCCCTGCCCCTGCTCAGCTGCTCCCCGGGATGCCACCGGAGCCCCCGTGTCCAGGCCTTACCGTGGCATTGCTCATGTCGTAGCTGCGGTGGCTGACGAAGGCCACGTCGAGCAGCTCTTCGTCGAAGGTGGCTCGGCGCGGGAGGTTGTTCCTGGGGTAGGAGAGCTTCAGGACGCAGCCCTCCAGCGTCACGAACACGGAGTGCGTGAGCAGCGGGTGGTAGATCTCGGGGTCGTAGAAATACATCTCGTTCATCCAGCTCTGCAAGGCAAAAGCTGTGGGAGGCAGGTCCTCCGCACCCGCTTGGACGTGCCGGTTTCACTGACTGCGACGCGTGGGTGGATGACGGGCGGCGTGTGCCCCTGCGCTGCACGGGGACGGGTGCTGGGCGGGTCGGGGCCACCCCCTGGGGTATTGAGAACAGGGGTGTGTGCAAGAAGGCACGGTGTGACCATGTGGGTGTGCATAAGGGACAGCTAAAATGTGATAGCACCTAGGGGTGGTCCCTACAAGACAGCCCAGCCCTGGGTCTCTGCACCCCACGGGGCCTTGGGTCTGAGCTGGTGTTAGAAATATTTTTAAAATAGAAATATTATTAAAAATGTATAGTGAATAGAGCGTTGTTAAAGCTGCACAGTTTATATCTCGTACCTGATAAGAAGAAACACCACCAAGGACATCTCGCTAATTTACTATCTCTTTGTAACACTAAATCACACATACCTTCAAACTCCTCTGCCTCTACTCTTGTAAACTACAAAGGCTGTG
>NW_017728927.1:6951861-6968151 GCF_001723895.1 Crocodylus porosus
ACATGGGACGTATGAAGCGACATGTTTACATATATGTTTGTATGAACCAGAAATAAGTTGTAAGAGTTCCTGTTTCTGCACACGTGCCCAGGAGAAGAGGGATAAAAGCCAGCTGAGAGTTTTCCTCAGCGGGCGGAGTGGTCCTCTGTTTCCACTCCAACCCTCTTTGCAAATATACCTTTTGTGTTGCTAATAGAGTGTGTCTGAGAGTTCTTCGCCTCCGAGAAACGAACCGCAGCATTTTTGCAACACTGGGGTGGGGAGCGGCGGTAGCGAGCGCCCGGGCACCTGCACTGTCGCCTGCCCAGGGCCAGACTGACCCGCGCCAGCCTCCGCCCCACGGCCCACCCCCGAGAGCATCCCCCCTCACCTGGAGCACGTGGGGGTCCCGGGGCTTCCTCGCCAGCTGCTCCAGCAGCTGGTCTGGCCGGCCCCGCGCCAGGCGGGGGCACAGGGGACGCCGCGGCACCAGGACCAGGATGAGCAGGGAGCCCAGGAGGAAGCCGCCAGCCAGGCCCAGGCAGAGGCCGGAGAGATAGGAGGGCAGAGGCAGGACGAAGTAGCTGTACGCCACGACGGCGATGAAAGCCAGGGTCTGGCAGGGCACCGCGCCGCAGGCTGGGCCCAGGCGCAGCTCGTCACGCGGGGCCGGCCGCATCCGGGCGCCCTCGACGCCGCGCTCGCTCGCCTCCACCTCCACCACCTGGATGACGTCCCCGTAGGAGCAGATCTCGTACCGGCAGCTCCAGGTCGGCTCCCCCGGGACGCAGTCCCTGGGCCGGCTCCTCCGGCTGGGCTTGCCCGCGCCCTCAGCTCTGGCGGGGCTCACCCGGGAAGCCTTGGCCTCCGCGCCGCCGGGGTCCCCGCCGTGGCTGGCCAGGGCGTCGTGGGCACTGGTGCCGGGCTTGTGCTTGGGCGAGGCGTTGTTCTCGTCCCCGATGATCTTGCTGAGGCGGCTGAGGGGCTCCTGCATGGCCTCGGAGAACCGGCGCTTGGTGTCCTCGAACTTGGCCTCCTGCGCCCTGAAGAAGCTGCCCCGGCTGTCCGAGGGGGAGACGCTGGGGGAGGAGGGGGCCGTCCGCGAGTCCCCGTCCCGGCCCTTGGGCTGGGCGATTTGCCGCCAGCGGTGCACGTGGAGCCGGGAGTCCGACTTGGACGGCGGCACCTCGGGCTCCAGGCGGGAGATCTCGGTCGAGATGGACTTGACCAAGCTCAGCAGGGGCTGGGCCGTGAGCGCGGAGCCGTCCCTGGGCTCGATCTCGGTGGACAGGGACTTCACCAGGTTGATGAGCGGCCGGGGGCCCGAGGACGCCTGCGAGCCGGGCGGCGCCGGGGGGCTTTGCCCCGGGAGGCCGGGCAGGCTGCAGAAGGGGAGGTCGGGCAGATAGCCCGACTCGGGTGGCCAAGGCGGGGGGAACGGCCGCTGGCTGGCGGCCTGGGCACGGGCTTGCGGCAGCCCCGTGTCCCCGCAGAGAGCGGCTCCTTCCTCGTCATCCCTGTCCAGGGGGAAGATGAGCTCGCTGCCCTCCGGGCTCTCCCAGTCCGCCCCGTCCTTGGCGCCCGGCAGCTGGACGAGGATGCCCTGGGAGCCGGCCACCGCGGCGTCTCGCTGCGGGGAGCCGGGCGACGAGGAGGAGGCTGGGGACGACCCCTCGGCGTCCGAGGCGGGTCCGGCGTGGTCAGACATGGCTCACCTCATCGGGGCGCCAGCTCTGCGTGGGGAGGAGAGAGGGACACCCAAATCAGCAGGATTCAGCCCGTTTCGTGGGGCCCAGCACCCCTTGGCAGGACTGGGTGGCTCCAGGCAATGCCAAGCTGGGCCGGTCCCTTGTTCCCACACAAACTGCTGGCTCAAAACAACAATTGGAAGAGAAAAAAAAATCAGAGCTTTTACTTAAATCAGATTTCTTTGATTTAATCATTCTTAAACATTTTTTAAAGCTGCTTTTTAAAAACAATAAACTTACATAGTTTAAGATATTTTTAAGCTCAAAGACATCATCATGGAATTAGGGATCATAACTTCTAATCATATACTGTTTGAGACCATGTATTCATGTAACCTTTTTAGAAAAGTTTTATAAAGAGGTCACAACAGGCCAGGGACTATATTAGGGGCCCAGCCTTTATGGGGCTCCCAGAGGATCCTCTATAGATGAAAGAAAACTGCTCTACCCAATGGGACTCGGTGCTCAGTCTACAAGACCCCATTAAGCATCTCTGTGATGCTGAGTTTCAGTCTCAAATTGTGGATGTGTCTCTAGAGACAATGTCCTTGTTCACAGCAGTATTTGGGGAGGAGAGATAACAGCCCTGGTTACCCACCCACCAGCCCTCTCGTCTCTCTGCAAGTTTGTGCGCACACAGTCAAGCCCTTACCTCTCTCTAAAAGCGCCAAGTTTCAAGAAGTGAAATGAATAAAGGCTATCCAACAAAAACGCACCTTTTGTAGAAAACAACGATTTAAATCGAGGCTTCCTGGCCAGCGATTTAAATGGATTTGGTCAAAATGACCCCCGCCCTGCAGCGCAGCCACCCTGCCCCTACCTCCCAGATCCACCGCCCGAGGATGCCGCCTCTCCACCACGGCTGCCCCCAGCCCCATGCCCCTCTGCCCCCGGTCTTTAGGGCAGGACATGCCCCCCGCAGCTAGGGCTGGGCTCTTCCCATCCCTGCCGACAAGCTCACCGAAGCATCGGCATCCAAATCCCAGCGCTCGGCTGCGATGCAGCGGGAGCCCACGGTGCCCAGAGCAGGTGTTTGCAAGGGCAAGCGTGGCTGTCCCCTGCGCGCGCCAGCGGCCGCGACGTCCTCGGCAAGGAGCTGGCTCCGGTACAAAGCCTTGGCAGAGCCGTGTCCGGCAGGACCGAGATCTGGGCCCTGAGTCAGCAGGCGTGGAGAGCTCTGCTCAAGTCCTCCCTTGCAACTGCTGACACTTCGCATCCAGACCTGGCTCAGGCCTGCCAGGAAAGAAGGAAGAAAAGGGAGGCGAGGGGAGGGAAGGACCCGGCGGCAGAAATGGAAAGCCTGAAGCTTTCACGACAGGGATAAATCACCCGGAGGCAATTACTGAATGGGGGCTGGACGCTGCAGTCCTTACTCAGGACTTCAGCTAATCTGCGGGGGGGGGGTTGCCTGTGCCAGGATTCGGCGCTGCAATGAAGATGGCAGCTCGACTCGAGGGGCACGACGTGAGGAGCAGCCCATAAATACGGCTCTGCTTTTATGGCCTTGGCCTCTCATTGCGTGCAGCAGACGGGGAGAAGAGGACCGCTCTGGGATGCTGGAATGGGCTGAGTGGGGGATACGTTCCTTTTCATCCGTCCTTTTTGCAAGGCGCCCGTCCCCCCCGCGCGCTCCGATCATGCCTGTACGCCGGCGAGTGCATCTGCTCTCGTTGGGTCACCTCAGATCAATCCAGCGCTTTATGCGAACTGACTCGCTGGCCGTCGCTCTCTGCAGGCTATCCGGGTACGGCTGTCTGGGTGAATATGTTCACTGCTGCAGCCCGGGGGCCCCGAAGGAAAAGATGCTGCAGCTTGGGAGACTTTCCTATGGGAACAACACATAATTAAGTCTGACCCGGAGCGAAGACAGAAAAGTCCACCCGCTCAGGAGGAAGCACTGAGCAGTGGCCTGGCTGAAAGGAGAGAGAAGACCGTGGAGGGGAACATGGGAGATACGAGCGCCGGGCGCAGGGGGTGCTGAACTGCTCCAGGCCTCAGTCTCCTGCCTGTAAAATGGGGTAACAATGGGCACCCCTTCCCCTGGGGGACACCAGCACCAACCCAGCGACGCTGGGCCAGACTGGTGGGCCACACAGTGTCTAGACAGCAGAGCAAACCTCTGGGCTGTCAGTGTAGTCAATCAACAGCCCCTGGGCTCGGAGAGCTGGTGCGGTGTTTCCAGCCCGTGTAACACGGCTCCGGACAGTCATTCAGAAACGTGCACGTGGCAGTGACCTGCTCGCACGCACAGACTCTTTGCATGTGAAATCATGAGCACGCACACGAGAAGCAAGGAGACACAAATGGCGACCAGATCCCTGGACCCACGCAACCTATTTTGCAAAAGAAAAAGCTTTCGCTGCAGCTTGGCTCGCATTCATCCTCCCCGGCTGGGAATCAGGAGCTCCATTTGGGGCGGTTAATCCCGCAGCGGCCTGACTTATCGCTAGTGGTTCAGATTACAATGGCAAATCTTCTTATCTTCCTGCGGCTTGGGTTATAACAAACCACCCCAATGACGTGCAGACATTTCCTGCCTTACTGCCATTTAATAGAGCCCCCGCTTTGAGCCAGGGCTGCACGTGCCACGTTCACCTAGCAGACCGCAAATCCCTCTAGACCTCAGGTCTGCGAAACGGAGATGGCGATCACAGCTTCCCCCCCTCACCTTTTTGTACTGACCTTTGTCTCCTGGGACCGTAAGGTTTTTGGAGCAGGGGCTGCCTCTCGGCGCGGGTGTGCGGAGCATCGAGCGCGGCAGGGCCCTGGTCTCAGCTGGGGTCTCCAGGCCAGCAGCTCCCAGATGTTTTGGACGCGTGGCTCAGCCCTCAGTTTCCACTAACCGCCATGCCCTGTTGTTGGAAAAAGCAGAGACCCTGGTGTGATCCACAGGTCCCAGTTTGGGACCCCCTTGCTCTGTGTTCCTCCGACGCGAAGGATATTCGCTGCGCCAAGGACACCTGCAGATGGTCCTGGCAGGTGCAGCATGCACAGGCCATCTTGCAGCGGCCCCAGAGAAAATCCTTGGCCGTCTAGGTGGCCACTTGGGTCTTCGTGGGAGCAGGGACCGGTCACTCCTCCAGGCCTCCTACCACACCGGAGGAAGGAGCATCTCATTCACTGTCTGGGCCCCATCACACACGGCGTCCGGCTCATTCCTGGACCACGCGGCAAAGCCAAGGTGAGCAGCGAGGAACGAGACCCCGTCTTCCTCTCCCGGCTGCATCTCTGTGCGGAGGAGCCAGGCGAGGGATTTGGACCCCAAGTGAGGAGCGACGCCACGCTTTGGGGGCCAAACCCCGGCGGCAGGTGCAAGACGTGTGGCTTGCTGACGCCCGGGCTCGTCCAAGCCCGTTCCTGCCGTGGATGAATTACAGGCTGTGCCGCAGCTGCCGTGGGCTCGGTGTCTATAATCTCACGCTCTGTGATTTTCCGTCCTCCTGACTTTGTTGGAGCAAATTGCTCCCGAAATACGCCGCGCTGCTGCCTGAGTCTGTCTGGGAGTCGGCGCAGCAGGGGAGCGGGCCAGAGAGCATCGCCGCAGTGAGCGCTAGCCCCAGCCCCGCGGCCGGAGCGGTGGCCCCCCGCTTGGCCGGGGTGGCAGAGGCACCGGGAGCTCCAAGCCGCCGCGGCGGATTTGCATTTACCCTTCTGCAGCTGTCAGGAGGCGTCTAGAGGGGAGGAATAAAGCCATCTGCTCAGCTGTGCTCCACCAGCTCCCGGGGGCGGCCCTCCTCCCCGGGCCTGCTTGCTGCTCCCAGAGACGGCCCCACACGGATGCTTTTTTCTGCTTCCAGATTTAGGGAGCTCCCTGCAAGGGCGGCCTCCTAGACGCCCCCCGGACTCCCGCAGGCCACCTGTCCAGCCAGGCAGGGGCTACCGCCGCCTCTTAACAGATGCTGAACAAAGGCAAGGGGAAGGGAGGCTCCATCACGGGAGCCTGAGCAAGAGCTCTCCCCTCCTCGAGCACGGCGCCCACTCCCACCCCTGCCCTGGCACCGGCATGGCTTCACTTACCGACTCTCAGCAGATGCTGGCTCCAAGCAGGCGGCCAGATCCTGAGAGCTGCTGAGCTCCTGCCGTCATCTGCCAGCACTGTGGGGGCTCAGCCCTCCTCCCGGCTGGGCTCTGCCAACCCGGAGCGCTTGGGTTTTAAAAGCAAAGAAGCCCTGTTTCCCGAGAGACCGTGACCACGCTGGAAGCTGCTCAGTCATAATAGCCCGCGTTGATACGGCTGCTTCCATCCTGGGGGGCCTCCGAGTACAGCCCGTGCTATATAGACACGCGCGCGAACCACCGGCACGCGGCAGATTGCTCCACGGGCACAGCCGGGCAGGGGCTGGATGCCGGGGAGAAGACGGGGGGCTTGCACATCCAGGCACGGCACAGCGCGCGCTGGTCTGCCGCAAGCTTTGCCCTGCCGGGATTAGGTCGCGGGGCAGAGGGCTCTGCCTGGCAGGACGAGAGGCTCCGGGTAGCTTATCCCTTATACCCCAGCCAGTCTCACGCACAGGCAAGCCTCGGGTGATGATGGCTTGTCACCCTGGTCAGTCTAATTGCTGCTCAGTTAGGTGATTTGTGTGTGTGTATCCATCGTGTGGGTCTTTGCAAACTGGCATACGAGTCATCCTAAAAGATCAGTGATTTTGGGGACTTCTGATTAGCCAGGGGACCAACACGAGCCGGGGGACCAACACGAGATGCAAAGGGGCCCAGCATTTGCAAAGCGTTGGGTGTATTCTCTGCAATCAGGTCCCCTTGATGGTTTCTCGAACTGAGCTCCCTATAGCGGAGGGGTCCCAAATCCCTAGGCACTTTGCTGGAAAGCCCAGGGACATGTCTCTGCGGGTTCAGGCCTCCTCAAAAGCTTGTAAGAGTTTGGGGCCAGGGGCCAGATTCAATTCAGCAGAGAGATAACATAAGAGAGAGTTGCAACCCGAAATTGCGCAGCGTCTGTGACTGCGCAGCTGGGATGCCGGGGTCCTGGACTGCCTCAGCCCGCACATCCTTGCTCGCTTTTGAAGAGCACGGTCTTTACATGCCATGATCCATAAAGGCCTCCATCGTTATCCCTGTTACCAAATAGGCGCCGTCCTTACAAACCCACTGAGCTCGTCCTGCCATAGGGCGGTTCACCCAACTCGAGTCCTTCCAATTACTGCTTGGAGAAGCTTGCTCCCAGGGGAGCTATTGCCAAAGCGGTGTTTGCTTTTGTTGTTAGAGAGTTAATTGAAAAATTAATTTTCAGGAGCTCACTCCAGTTAATTAGAGCCTGCCAGTGGCTGCTTGAGAAGGGAGAGGGCTGTCGGTGGCGACTCCTGCTCCGTCTCAAAGAGAATGTTTTATGAGCCGACCCAAAGGGTCAGAAATCCCTCATCTAATTATCTCTGAAACGCAGCGATACGGAAAACAAATTGCCATGCTTACGCCTTCGGTAAGTGGCGAGCTCTTTGACTTGCCCTTGGATGAAGAAGCGCTGGGCTTTGAAGGAAATCAGACTGCAATCCAAAGAGATCAATTATCTGCAAAATGAGCTGGTAGCCTATGTACGCTTGTGTTTCAGGCGAAAAGCTAGTGTCGAGGCTGGAAATCAGGCGCTCAGAAAACAGGACAGGCACCGCCAGTTCTCAGCGTCAGCTGTGGACCCTTCAAGACATATCAATGCATCCTCAAGTTCATTCCTACAGATCGGTGTTCCTGATCCACTACAGTACGTTGCAATACAGCGCATGCAATCTTCAAGCATGGTTTGATCTTTCGAGCTCGATGAGGTCTATAAAACAAGACCAGGCTGGAAAAAAAAGCAGTGCTGCAGCTCTGTGCTAAGGTGGCTGATTTAGATGCAGACGGCTCAGGAAAGAGTAACCCTTTCCACCGGGGTTGGGGCAGGCGTGCGAATCCTCAAATGGCGCCGGCACTGCACAGCGCAAACCCTCTCGGTCAGCGCCTCCCTCGGGGCGTTGCAACAGCACGAGAGTGCCGGCTGGGGCTTTCTGGGGACTCCTCTGCTGGGGCCGAGGTCTCGTTGGGCCCTGCCACACGTTACATACACCACGCAATGAACTGGTGAATCGTGCAATATGTTTAGATGGGCCACGTGTGTGTCAAGTAAGACCAGCTGCACTTGCAAAGTAATTCTCATGCCATAAAAATGTCCATCCAGCTACAAAGCAGCCAACTGGCTACAACGTTAGTGCTTAAAAATGTGGAGCAACTTTAGAGCTGGTTTCTATCCAGCTTTCATTTGCATGGCGGGCAGGGCCCTTCTGCCTGTAAGCTATATCTATCTGCGGTAGCTCAGGCTGTTGGGCTGACCTGGCACGGACAGGCCATGAGAACGAGAGCAGAAGCCATGCCAGGCACAGGGACTGTCTCTCAGTTCAGTGTTTCTGCCGCGCCTACAACAGAGCCCTGACTCGGGCCTGCGGCTCCTGGATGGGGCCAGAATATGTACAGCAATCCCAGGGCAAGGCTTTGCGTCTGCCTCCTGGATGCTGACACCCGGGGGCTTCATTGCCCCTGTGACCAGGCCAGAGCATCTGACGAGGGACCTTCCTGCAATGAGGTTTTCCTGGAAGATCACACTTTTCTCCCTGCTACAGATTCCCCGCTGGCGGCTCAGGGGTCTCTTTCGGGGAGATCTGTGCATTTCACTGCGGTGCTGATGTGACTGGCTGTCCCCGGGCAGCTCACCCGGAGGAGAAGCTCACCCCAGCACCGAGGCCACAGGGACGAGGCGGCGTGGGCAGTATTAGTGTCTGATGCACTCGCATCCAGGGTACCTCCCTTATCCTCACTGCCATAGGCCCTGCCAGACTCCTGCTGTCTGTTCGCTAACTCCGTGCAGAGATCGTGGTCTGGCCCCTTCCCGAGCGCACGCGACCCGGAACGAGCGCCTGCCGGGCTCAGGGGGCAGACCCCCGGCGGCCGCAGTTCCCACTGAAGTTAGGCAAGCTGTGAATGCTGAATTGCATTAGCAGAAGACCTGGCCCCGAGGCATGCCTGCAGCCCGGGGCAGCTATGCTGAGCCCTTGACGGCCACGCTCGGTGCCTGTCCCCATGCAAAGCCTAAATCTTGACAGTAAAGGTGCCCCTTGGTCTAGCTCAGCAAAGTGTCACCCCCTTCCATGCCACCTCCCCCAGGATCTCTGCTCCGTTCCTTTAGCGCTCCCTGGGAATAAATCCCACTTCATACTTGAGAAGAAATCTGCCTGAGACGAATGACTGACCTAATTTCTAATGGCAGCATCCAGCGGGCAGAGTCTCGGCACAGAGGTCTCCGGTGCTGGTGGCAGACACCGCTCCCTTTGGAGCCGCGCTCCAGCAGCTGCTTGGGACTGCGGACCCCGGAGGCCTCCAGCTGGCCTTGTGCCCTTGGAGTGGCAATCTTCTTGGGGGGTTTTTTACACTAAAAATGCAGGCCTCGCTTTCTCTGCCTTTGCTGAAGTGCTCTCTGCATTGCCAGGAGCCCCTGAGCTCAGGGCATCGCGCGTGCCCGGGAGCAGGGGGTTCGTATCAACTTCCACGCTGAGGCCTGGGCTTGTTTGCCTCTGTGCTGCTGCTGCATTGCTAGAATCGCCCCCACTTGCCTCAGAGCCCGGCTGCCCTCTCCCGCCTCTGCGTCTTCCTTGCCCTCTCCACACCAGTACCCCCGGGGCCACACGAAGCCCCTTGGAAGAGCAGTGAAGGAGTTTGCCTCTCCTGGCTCGCTTCCATGCTCCGGGGTGGGATCATGGAAACCACACTTATACAGCTCTGTGCACAGCTGCCAGGGTATGGGGAGAAACAACAGCCATGCAGCTGCCAAGCAAAAGCTGTTGCCCATGTCTGTAAAGCCTGCACCGCATGGGGCAGATGCATCACACCGATCCAGAGAAGCTGAAGAGCCTGACGCCCGGCTGCAGGCGCTG
Organism: Crocodylus porosus; assembly: GCF_001723895.1. Lineage (NCBI taxonomy): Eukaryota > Metazoa > Chordata > Crocodylia > Crocodylidae > Crocodylus > Crocodylus porosus. The sequence continues at coordinate 6,961,499 of NW_017728927.1, forward strand.
ACTGCCGGGGGCTGAGATGCACCGAGGCATCAGGCTGGCGTCTGGGCCCTGCAGAACAGCTCGTCCATCCCCAGTCCTGCCGCGTGGTTTATCCAGTGCTGGCCAGTTGGCAAGGTGGTCCAGGAGAAGGGCTCTGGGAAGGGGACCGGAGAGCAGAGGGAGAGGGGAGCCCCGGAGACTCCACTCTCAAGCCTGCAGTCAGGACGGGCAGCAGCAGTCTCTCACCTCGTCCCATGGCTTAGCGGGCTCGGTAGCCAGCTCACGTGCCAGCGGTGAATCCTCCGGTCGTCTCTGGAGAGCCCCTAGCGGCAAATCCAGAGGGCACAGCTAGAACTAGCCAGCCGCACAGCCAATGCAGCGCATGTGGCCGTTACGTGCGTGTTGTTGGATGCACGGCCACGTCCCGTGTGCATGAGGCTGTAACGGAAATGCCTCTGTGCAGGGTCCTGGTTTCCAACACACCAGAGAAAGGAGCCTGGGAGTCTCAGCACCTTAGATGTACTCACACACACGTACACACCTACATGCACAAACTGACACAGAATGATGTATACTCCGATGTGCGCATGCACACACCTGTGTCCATATGCATGCATCCAAGTGTGTATGCACCTATGTGCACATGCACAGAGGCGTGTGCACACCTGTGTACATGCACACACAAGCATGTATGCACCTATGTGCACCCATGCACATAAAAACCTACTATAGCAGTGGTGAAATGCACACACACAGGTGTGTAGACAGGTTCAAGCATGTATATACTCGTGTACATGCATGCACAAGGATGTATACACACACCTATGTACACACGTGTATACATCTATGTGCAAGTTGAGTGCACACACGTCTACACCTGTGCACGCGCACACATACCCACACCTATGTGCACACACAAGCAGGCTGGCTGGCAGTGACCTAGCCCAGGGGTTTTGAAAGGGCAAAAGATGATTGGAGGACTTGGGATTCCCTTTCTGCACCAATCAGGCCCCAGAGACTCACCCCCCCCCGATTGGCCCCTTGGGTCACCTGGAGGGGGATGAAAGGGGCAGCGGGCTGACTCGGGAGACCAGTGAGGCCCAACAGGAAGGAGCTTCACAGAGCTGGCAAGAGCTGAGCCAGCGGGGTGGGAGCAGTGCCCTGGAAGAGCCGGAAAGAGCAGGACCTGCAGGCAGCAGTGGGACCCTCCGCAGCGCGGGTGCGGCCGGCAGGAGAGGCCCCCGCTGGGCTCCAGGGTCCCCTGGGAGAGGGATCTGAGCAGCGACCTGAGGGGTTCCCAGCTCTGCTTCCAGCTCCCCCAATCCGAGGCCAGGCAGCTGGATGTGAGGCTGGGGCTCCCCTTGCGCACTCAAGCAGTGCCCCCAGCGGTGGCTGTGTTCCTGCCTACCACATGGGAGATCTGGGTTCAAGTCCTAGCTGAGGTGACTTGGGGCGAGCGAGCTAACAAGAAATGAATCTTCTTGCAGTGGAAAGGGGCCACTGTGTTCCCCCCTCCAGGTACCAAGGCCCTATGTTTCCTTGACATTTTGCATTTTGTGCCTTTTTATATTTCACCAACCCGTATTGTTTGTTCTGCTGTTTGTGTTTTATATTTTGTTAACCCCGTTTTGTCAGTGATTGTGTCTGACCTTTGTTGAATCCTGCCCCCTCGGGGCATTGTAGTGTCCACTATACCCTCTGATTTATGCCTGTTATGTTCCCAGTATTAAAAGGTATATGGTTAAGCCCCCACTGGTGGTCTGACTCTGCTCTACAGGGGGAGGAGAGGCCTTATACCTCCCACAGCACTTGTGCACCTGCTTTGATCCCTTCAGTTGGAGAGGGGGTACCTCTTGGAGTATCGCCTGGGTTACACATGTATATACCTATCTGCACAGGCACACGTGTCTACGTACACCTCTGTGCATTCATCCCCCTCTGCGCATACATATACATGTGGATAGGATAGTTCTCTGTGCACATGCAAGTGTGTGTCCACCTTCACACACACATGCCCAGGCATCCCCCCAGCCCTGCCGAGATGCTCACCTGGTGCTGGGCTGCGGCCACAGAGGTGCCTGGGCCGAGGCAACCACAGGAGCCACGTGGGGAGCGGGCAGGCAGAGCCTCTGCTGCACCTGCAAGCCCCCCTGCACTTGCACACATGCACACAATCACATGCACACTCATGCGCTTACGCACAGACTCATGCGCACACTGACACGTGCACACTTCTGGGCACATGCACACTGCTCATGCACAGACAGACAGGCACACGTTCTTACATGCACTCGCACATACTCATGCACATACCAGCATGGAGTCATGCACACACTCACATGCTTACGCAGACATGCACATGCACTCACACACACTGGCATGCACTCACTCGCTTACACATGGACACGTACATGCACTGACACATGCACATACACACAGGCACACACACTTACATGCACCCACCCATGCATGCATGCATACACACTGGCATGTACACACATGCATGCAGTCATCTGCACGCACACACACACTTCCACATACATAAGCACGCGCACTGACATATGCACACTCATGGGCACATGCACTCACATATGCACATACAGATAAGCACACACTCTTACACGCACTTGCACATGTGCACACACACACTGGGATGCATACACATGCACACAGTCGCATGGACTCACGTGCTTACACATAGATACGCACATGCACTGACACATTCACACACCCGCACACAACTCATGTGCACACTCACATGCGCGCGCACACATGCACTCACACATGAACACAGCTTGCACACTCATGCACACACTCACACACACACTTCCCTGTGCAGGGTGGGTGCAGCCCAGCCCCAGTGGCGAGGTCTGGAGCCACCTGGGGGGAAGGCGCGTAGGTTGTAAGGGGCTGCGGGCAGCCGCCCGGGGCCAGGACGAAGCTCGATCCAGGGATGAACAGAGCAGGGCCTGGGGGATCCTGGGGCGCTGCCGTTCCTTTCCCACTGCCCCCCGACCAGCGCGGTCCCTGTCCGGACAAGGGTCCTGGTGCAATTAATTCCCTGGAGGAGAATCACTGGGGAGAGGCCCACTGGTGTATGGCGGGCTCTGGGGGGAGGCCTGGGGAAAGCCAGTGCACAAGAGGAGGAGGCACGAAGATTAGGGGCCAGGTTCTCAGCAGCTGCAAAAATCTGTATCCTCCTTCATGGGTTGCACCAGGCTGATCCTGGCTGGAGACACAGGCTGTGCTGTTCAAAGCCATTCTGTTTCACCCTTGCGACTGGCAATGGTGGGAAAGAATCAAGTCCTGTACGAGACCATGGGGCAGCAACTTTACTTACAACATCCCTACCGGTATCGCCTGCGTGTTTTCCAGCGCATCCCCCTGCCCATCTGTGACTTCTGGGGTGAATCTCTCTGGACCCCAATGCATGTTCAACACTGGTTTGCAGCCTCTTAGTGCTGCCTCAGTTTCCCCCAAGGCTGCCCTTCGCTTTATTGGCTGCTTGGCTTTCTTGTCCTGTTCTGGCAGCGCCTGAGTGCCGGGAACTCGGAGCCTCGCTCTGTGCTCACCTGCAGCAGTCGGCTCTATGGCTGGCTTCCTTCTCCCTGCGAACCATTATTCTCGAGGGGCCTGGGGCTGGAGACACAGCCCTCTGCCAGCTGCTTTGCCCAGAGGCAGCAGCAGAGCTGAGAACTCAACACATCTGTTATTCATGGAGCGAACCCCGGGTGCGAGCAGGCAGCTGGCGACTGCACAGGCACAAGCTCTGTGGGGCGAGGGGAAGAGGTTCTGCTTTAAGGACCTGATCTTGCATAGAGCTGAGCACCGGAGGCGCTAGCCAGGTCAATGGGAGTCTCAGGATCCAGCCCAAATGCCTTTGGTGTTGTGCATACAGCTCCGGGGCCTGGCCATACCCGAGCAAGGACAAGGTTTGTCCCGAACACCTGCGCCCTGACTGTCCAGCGGCTCCAGTCCGGCCTGAGTCAGCAGCTGCGGGAAGCAGCAGGATGTGAAATGACCCAGTTGCTTCCTCCCGGTCCCCACCCAGCGCAGGTGTCTCTATCCCAGCAGAGGCCATGGGTGGGACAGGACCCGGGGAGCAGACACGGACGAAAGCCAGGACCAAGACATGGACACAATACCTGGGAATCCACCAACCCACTTCAGAGCCTGGATCCACTAAGTTGGAACTATCACTGGGGATAACTAAATACAAAACCACATCAATAATTCAATCATGAATAATAATTAAATCAAATAAATAACTACATAATTAGCAGGGAAACAGAGCAGCAGTGAGAAACAGCATGCAGGCGGCATAGAGGTCCGGACCAGCAGGACAGCTGGCTTGCCAGACCCAGAACATAACCTGAGTCTGCATGGCGCCGGCCCTGATGTGGATATGAAAGTAAAGGTTTTACACTATCTCACCAAAGGAAAGGGATGAGGCTTCCGGCAACAGTGTTTGAAGCACTGGAGCAACAGATAAAAGTGTTTGATGAGTCTTGTGACCCCAGGCAGAAGGAGACAAACTGCTTTATTTTTATTTTTTCCATGAAAGCATGAAGCAGGAGAGGGAGCTGAGAGATGCATGACGGCGCTGGGAGCTCTATGGGACTTCTGAGACAAAACATCCCCTAATGAGAGACACGGACATGTGTGGGACATGCGATTCCAGCTGATGGGAGAGAAACATCTAACCCTAGAGAAATGCCTCCAAATAGCAAGAAGACTGAGCCCTCCAGGGAAGGGACCAAACCAACGAGAGCCAAAAGCACAGAGGTGGACCTGGGAAGCAAGACAGAGACTGCGAACGCGGGCGTCCTGACACCAAATGCCAGGCAGAAAGGGAAGGGCCCAGCCTGGGAGCAAAGGAAACAGGAGCATGGGGCAAAGAACCGGCATGTGTCCCACCCACCCTAAAGAGGCAGGGATGGAGGATGTCGAGGCTTCCCATCTGCAGCTCCAAAGACTCTCGCTGCACCGGTGCTGCAGCCATGCCACGGCCTTATTTGCAGCGATGCTACCAGGTCAGTGCAGCCCCAGAAAGCCTCGAAGCAGCAGTGCTAGCAGGGAGGGACGTGTCCAGGTGCTGGGATTGATACGAGACCCCCCTCCCTTTCCTGCCCTGCCATACACTGTCCATAGGTCCCTACCTTAGCACGGAGGGAATCAGCAGCCTAGTCCAGTGCATCCTTTTCCCAGGGTCCAGGGGTCTTTATTCCTTGCTGCCCAGTAGAGTAAGGCGCGTTATTACCTGGAGCACCCCACCCTGCGTGGCGCTTCGCGGGGTTGCCTGCCTCAGCTGTACTGCAGCCAGGTCCGGGGACTCGAGAAGGATTGCCAGGCTTTATCCTCCCCTCCTGGGATGGGAGTCTCCACAACACAGGCTGCGGGCCCCTGGGCGCTCACGGCCATGGCTTCGTCACAGTGCATGCAGATGCCTTGGGACCAGGCGCTCTGGCTTTGCTGTACAGACTCGAGGCAGAAGCGGTAGCTCATGTGTCACAACGCATTCTCATGCAGCCGGGTGGCTGCTCCGGGCAGGATCGGGGCAGGGCAGGGCGCATGGCATGCTCTCCGGATGGAGGAGGGGAGCAGCCCCACGGGCCAAGAGACAAATGCAGCACGGGGGAGCGCTCTGCTGCAGAAGGCTGGCAAGGCTCCACGCGGGTCCCTCCTTCTCCTGCTCTGACGATAACCTCAGGCAAGGCACAGGCAGGTTCTCTGCAGCAGCAAGCCAAACCCAGCAGGCACGGTCCCTGATGCACACCCCACCGTGTTTGCATTGTGCAGTGTCTCCTGTGACCCCCAAGGCCAAAGCCTGAGCACTGCCGGGCGGGGAACACGTGCAGAGCACCCGGGCGTGTCCCAGAGGGAGCGCAGTCACCCGGGTCTGGTTCAAGCCTGCATGCAAGTCAGCGTGCGTCTTGGGCTTCCCAGGGCGCCTTTTTCTTTTGGGGTCTCTCAGAGAAATTCCCCTGCCCCTGTGAAAGAGGAGATGGAGGCGAGACAAGGGATTGGTCTGGGGTGAAATCCCAGTCCTGGGGGCTGGACTAGATGTGACCTCTGGAGGTGCCTTGCAGCCCCACTTCTCAATATCCCCTGTACTAGGAGCTCCCAAAGCAACCCCCTGGGACTCAGCACCCAGGAACACCCCTGGAAACGCTACTGCCCTGCATGGGCAGCTACCCAGGGGCAACTACGCTCCCACGGGCGCAGGGCCCAGCATGAAACAGCACGGGGTTGTGAAGGGGGAGCTGCCTCCTTGCCGCTTCTCCCGGAGTCCTTGCACCGCTCCCCTGCACCGCTCCTCCACGGCGGGTGGCACCAAGCTGCACAAGTCAGAGGGGCAGGGGCCTGCCCCGCTACCTCCAGAAATGGAGCAGGCTGTGCTTGCTTTGCTGAAGAGGAGGCGGACCAACAGCTCCAAAACAGCGCCTTGCAGCCACGCGACTGCGGCTCCACCGCCTCGCAGCGCCCCGAGGCCCGGCAAGGAGTCACACTGGTGGGAGGCCCGGGACCCGGGCAGCGCGTCTGAGGGACGAGACGCGGGCCCGCTGCGCAGGAGACGAAGCCCCGGGGCGGCTCCAGCCGGGCCCGGGGACGAGGCCGGCCTTTGCCCCGCAGTCGTGCGGGCTGGGAGGGGCGGGAGCCGGGCGCCACTACAG
>NW_017728927.1:6968390-6978646 GCF_001723895.1 Crocodylus porosus
CCTAACCCCGCCCCTACCCCTGGCCCTACCCCATGCCTAACCCCGGCCCTAATCCTGCCCCTGCCCCTACCCCTACCCAACCAAGCCTAACTTGGGGTCCCCAACCCCCGGTTGTCTTTCCTGCTTAGCGCAAGGCGGGCTGGACCCCATGATCTTGCGAGGTCCCTTCCAGCCCCTTACAATCTATGAACCCTATAGACAACATCCACTGTCTGTAGGGTGCCCCTGCCCCCATAGGGACCCTGCTGCCTATACAGTGCCCCAGCTTCCCCTGTAGGGACCTTATTGCTTATAGGGTGTCCATGCTCCCTTATAGGGTGCCCCCATGGGGACCCTAACCCTAAAGACAACATCCCCTGTCTGCAGGGTGCCAGCTGCTCCCCCATAGGGGCCTCACTGCTTAAAATGTGCCCCTTCTTCTATAAGGACCTTTCTGCTTATAGGGTGCTCCCACTTCTCCTGGAGGGGCCTTGCTGTCTATAGGGTGCTCCTGCCCCCCCTTAGGACCCCACTGCCTGTGGTTGCCCCTGCCTCCCCATGCAGTCAGGGTTGGACTGGGCTGTCCATAGGGGAGCCTGGTAATATGGGGGAGTCAGTCAGCTGCAAGAGCCCAGCTGGGAATGGGTCCCGTGGCAGGGCTGGGACGTGGTGCCTACCAGGACAGCGGGATTGTGCACGTATGTGTATGCAAGAGGACTAAAAACCACATGTCAGAGGACCTGTGCTGTGATGGGGCAAAGTGGGATCTCCCCCAGCCCCTTCAGTGGGGGCCTGTGAGCTCTGTGCGCTCCCCTGACAACATCCAGCACATGTTCATGTGACTGCCCCAGATCCAGGCTGGGGCGGAGGTGCCGTGGAAGCCCAGCTAACCTGCCTGCTCCCCCCTTCCCAGGCGTCTACGTGTGCTCCAAGTGCGGCTACGAGCTCTTCTCCAGCCAGGCCAAGTACGAGCACTCGTCGCCGTGGCCGGCGTTCACTCAGACGGTCCACACCGACAGCGTGTCCAAGTATGAGGAGCGCCCGGGAGCCCTGAAGGTGGGCACGAAGCCTCGCCGGGTGTTCCCTCTGTGGCCCAGACCCTGGCTGGGAAGGGTGGCCGGACAGGCACGTCCCTGCGCTCACCGCTGTCCTCTCTTCCAGGTGTCGTGCGGCAAGTGCGGCAATGGCCTGGGCCATGAGTTCCTCAACGACGGGCCGAAGAAGGGGCAATCCCGCTTCTGAATATTCAGCAGCTCGCTGAAGTTCGTTCCCAAAGGTGAGGGCTTCCCCCTGTGCCCGGCTCCCTGGCTGCCTGGTTCAGCTCGTGGCTCCAGGGGCTGTTGTGGGGTGAGCAAGGGACTGGTCCATCTTCTGGTTTTGGGGTGCACAATCCCAGCCCAGACCCCTGCGAGCAGTGCTTCATCCAGTCCTGCCTTGGCTGGGGTGCTCTTTTTCTGAACTTCCCTCTCAGAGAGGGTCAGCCACAGCCCAGGATTGTAGCTGCTCTGAGTCCCACACCAGAAACAACCACGGTGGCCATAAAGGATCCCGGAGTGGGGTGCAGAGAGTGGGTTTCATTTTGACCCATTCAGCTCACCTGACAAGGACCCCAACTGGCTTTGGGGATCCCAGACCTGCCTTCCAGGCTCGCAGGTTTATGAGCAAAGCCCCTTTGAGTTTCCAAGGAGCAGAGGCAGGGCTCCTGGGAAGGGAGGGAGCTGCCTCTCAGAGGCTTTGCGATGGAGGAGGTGAATGGCTGGGTGTTTGTGTAAAGAGGGGGGCCGTGAACTTGCTCATTCATTTTAGCTCCCTGCTGCCTTCTAACAGGTCGCCGCCTGTGATATTTAAGTGTCGCAGCAGCTGTAGGAGAGACATGAATACTGCCTCCCCTCCCGCTCTGCCTTGCAGATGAGGAAGCTGAGAAGCTGACGGCTTCCTCGCACCATGGGGTTTTCCTTGGTCGACGGCTCCGGGGACAAGCCCAGAGCATGTGATCCCAGTCCAGCTTCTGGCCCCAGCCCCATGGTGCTTGGGAAATAGGAGCTGTGGGTGCACGAGGCTAGTGAGAGCAGCTCTGACACTGAGTTTCTCTCCGTTTTGCAGCCAAAGCAGACCAGGGGCTGACGGGGAAGTAAGCGAGCTGGCGCACTTCACACGCTGCTCCTCCCTGCGGTGAGTCTCTTCCTGTGCTGGCAGCGCAGGATGGGTGGTCGTGATGGTGTTTCTGGAGCAGGTGAGGATCTGCTGGAGGGAGGACCTGCAGGCTTCTCCGGCGCCGTGCTTCCCAGCGCAGACCCATACCAGTCTCTGGAGGCTGGGCACTGGCTCATGGGCTGGGAGAGCACCGAAGCCACGACCCAGGCTGGACACGGGGGAGCCGCCGCTGGCACTGTTATCAGTCTGGTCCTGCTTTCAGTGCTGTCAGCTCCCCAGCCCTAGCCAGGGCCAGGTGCCCACTGCTGAATGCCTTGGCCTCTCCGCTGTAAGTAGGAAGTGTGGCTGAAACTCTGGCCCTGCTGACCTCAGCGGGAGTTTTGCTGTTGGCTTCCCTGGAGCCAGGGTTTCACCCTTACCTCCGCAGTGGAGCGGAAGCAGGCGCCAGGCTCCGAACGGTTCCCCCCTCGGGAAATCCAGCCAGTGCCCTAGGGCAGGCAAGGGCCACGCTGGGTTTCCCTGTGGGGAGAGCCTGGCCCTGCTCACCTGTGCTGTTTTCTGGCCTGGGATCATGGTATGAATCGTCCCACGTAAACTCCCCTGGGAGGGCTGGGGCGAGGATGGTTGTATGATCCGGCCAGACAATGGCCCAGGCTTGTCCTCGGATTTGCACAGAACAGAAGTGATTTCACAGCCTGATTGGGGTTCTTGGTCTGACTGGGGCCTGTCTTGCACTGGGTTTATTCTCACCTCAGCCTGTCAGCATTAGCGAGCATGACAGCTGATTCCTGCTGGCATCAGCCGGCTTGGCTACAGCACGCATCACCCAGGCTTTGAACCCCGTGTTCACATTACCTCTTGATACCAAAGGGCTACAACACTGATTCCCCAGAGTGCAGTGCCTGGGTCCTGCTGCCTTTCCCCCGGGCCAGGGTCTCACATCAGGCGTTCTTAGTCTCTCTGCAACACGGCCACTTTAAACGCACAAGGGGGTCCAGCTCTCTTGTCCAAGTCTCCTGCATTGCCTCCTTGGAGAGGCTGCAGCTGCTCTGTTCTCTGTGAGTCCAGAGTCCAGCAGATGTGCGCCCCAGTCCTGCAGGCAAAACCCCCCGTGGCTTCAGGTGTGCAGGTTCAGGCTGGTATATGAGTTCAGGCTCCAGCAGACAGGCCTGATGGGAGCCCTGCCTTTAGCCACCCATGCCCTTTCTATCTGGGGACGCGGCCACGAGGCCCTGCGAGAGCGGTGCAAGGAAGGAACCTGCCACAGGGCCAGCGGTGTTGCGGTTCGTCTGTACTCGGGGCACTTGACCAGCTCTTCACACCGTGGCACTGGCGGGGGGCTCTGTCCCTTCAGGCACCTGGTGTTTGCTGCTGCTTTTGCACTTGCCTCTGTACATGTTGACCTGATAATAAACTGTTGATTTCCTCATGTTGACCTGATAATAAACTGTTGATTTCCTCTGGTGGAGAAGCAGCTTGTTTTTCAGAACCGTTCTGCCGGGAGCCCACAGGGTGCAGGGCGCGTGTTGTGAGCTCCAGTTTTATTGTCCTGGCAGCAGTTTTTGTGGTCCTAGCATACTAACTTTATAAATCAGGAGGGAAAAAACATATTTCTTAGCTGGCCCCAAAAATGCACCGGACACTTCAGAGCCACATGTCTGAATCCTGACGTGTTGTGAGCTTGCTGGGCCCCGTTTTCCTCTGACTTTGTGCAGCGCCTAGCACAAGCTCCAGCTTCAAATATGTTTTGGAGGACAAGTCTATCGAAGGCTGGTTGTGTGTCTAGGACTTAGACAGGCTCCCCTCACTAGCACGCTGGGGCACTTCCAATGTCAAGCAGCAATAGCCAAGTCGCTGGCCGGTTCTCAGAGTCTCTGGTCATTCTTCCTTTTCTGGGCCAAAGCTTTACGTTCGCTTTCTTTAATGTTCAAGCTGATTTATCCCAGGGTCATTTTTATGCTTGGAGCTGGCTGCGGGTTTATGAAGACAAAGGGAGCTGAGCTGGTGAGTCTCAATCGGACGGCAGGGCCGTGTCCAAAGACCTCTGCCGGTGAAGAGCCGTTTGCAAGGTGAGAAGCTGGAACTGTAACGCCCGAGTTATGCACCCCAGGAGGATCCTGCGCCAGGTTCAGAAGCGTTTTGTCTGCTGCTGAGCTCTGGGTGGGTATGCGGGAGAGGTGTTGGCTTGCCGGGAAGGACAGTGTGTGCGTGCGTGTATGGACACGTGCACGTGTGCCCAGTTTCCTTAGGAGCAAGTGCATTGAAAGACAAGAACAGAACTAGGAGTGCAGGCAGTGCCGGGACCTGCTGCCCATCCACTGCAGCAACCACGTTCGGTCCTAGGGCTCGGGCGTGGATATAGGTTTCCGCCCAGCACGTGTCATCTCTTGGCTACCTCACGCAGTAGAGCTGGACTTTGCCTCGTGCCTCTGATAGCATGAAATCTGCCTCCCCCCCCTTTCACCTGCCCTTTGCACTCTTCAGCATGCTTGCACTCTTGCTGGGCACTGATTCCTGCTGCCGAGACCACTGCCCCGATTGTAGTCGGGTGCATTAAGCACATAACGTCAATCCTGGCTCCATTGCAGAAGCTGCTCCTCCAGGGCTCTGTGGCAGGTCCAAGCTGCTCAGCCTTTGATTTGCTCATCCCAAGTGCCAGGCAGCTCAGCAGCGCCTGGCTGCCTTCTCCCTAAGGCATTCACTGCAGGGCTCCCGGGGGATGAGAGCACAGTGGAGCCTTTGGCATGCCCCACTTCTCCTTTCCTTCAGCAGGAGGAGGAGACGTGCCTGCCATTGCGAAAGTGCTTGCAGAAGTGGAGGCTGCAGAAGTGGAGGCTGCAAGGGCCCCTTCCTCTTCTCACACTCGCCCCTAAACAGCCTGGTGCCAGCGGACAGGGCTGGCATATCACGGCAACATTGCTGGTCAGGACGCAGGGAGGTCAGAATGGAGACGTCTGCCTTGGCAGAGTTTGTGGGGGTGGGAGAGCACAGGGCTGGAGCAACAGGGTCCCGTGGGGATGGCACGAGGGTACAAGGTTGGGTGGAAGGGCATTATCCACGCAGGAGATGATGTGGGGCAGGACCGTGGCACGGCTTGGTTCCAGGGCTCGGGGTCGATTCAGCAGTGTTAAAGCTGAGACCTCGCTGCAGGCGCCAGGGCCAGGAGCATCCGTCTGGTCCTTATCTGAATGTCCTGGCACAACAGGGCCGCGGTCCTTGTCTGGGACAGCCCCAGGACACCCAGTTCAGAGTAACAGCTCCGGAAAGGCCTGCCTGTGGGACATCGCAGTTCATGTGTAGCACCCCAAACCTGACGCTAGGTGGCACGGCAGCCTTGCCAAACTGCTCCGTTCTCCCCCAAAAAGGAAGCGGCTGGTTTACAAGCCCTGGCTGTTGCATGGGTGTCCTGAGCAGGAGCTGATGCCCCCGGAGCAGCTGCTGCTCGCTTGCTAGCAACCTTGAAGGCAGTGAGCTCAGGTCACCAGGGCCTGAGGGCACTCTCTGGGCTCCCTGGTGCATGGTTGGCGGGGGTCTCTGCTGCCACGGATTGGGCTCGCTCCCCGCCTGGCCCTGCTATAGCATCCTCCCCGCCTTGCTGGGCTCTGGGTTGAAAAGCCGGGCTCCTTTCCTGCCCTCCTGCCCGCAGGCCGCGCTCAGGGCTCTTCTTAAGTGTCAGGCAGGCAGACTCCGGCTCCAAGCCTGGATCTCGGCTGGAGCCGGTGAGCCTGCAGCTTTCCCCCCCTCATCCTTTGTGCAAGCACCTCTTCTTCCAGGCTCTGTGCAGGGGTTTAGCGCAATGGGCCTATGAATCGCTGCTAGCTTCTGTGCTGGGCATCGGAGAACGCGCCCCAGCACCAAAGCCCCGGCTAACGAGTCCTGCTGGGGCAGGGAGCTGGGTGCATTGGCTGGGACGTGGCAGACCGCACAGGAGAGCCAGCTCAGGACCTCAGTCTGGTTCAGCAGGGCTTGCAAACACTTCCGTCATTAGGAGTTTCCTTGCCCAGTTCTGCAGGCCCGATCCTGAGAAGCACAGGACCCCTCCTGGGAGGGTCTCAGCACCTCTCTGTGGGCTGGGGCTACTCTGCCCTGCACAGGATGAGCTCTTGGCAGCCCCGCAAAGCAGCAGACAGCAGGGCAGAAGGGCGCTGGGGGCCTTGCTGAGATCTGGACCAGCTCAAGCGACTCGGGATTTGCAGGGTGCCCAGATGCCCCGGTGATGGGCACTGTGTCGGGTGCGAACACCCACCCCACTCGGGTCCTGTGCTTCACATGGAGATCGTGGCCCATGAAGGGCCACGATGAGGCTGGCGTTGCTGTGTCGTGTGCCTCCCCCACCCTCCCACCACCGCCATTCAGCCCTTCGTTATTAGACGAATGACCGCTCTAATGTAATAAGATTATTTTGCTTATTGGAGCCAAAGAGACCTCACCTCAGCCCCGTGAACCCAGCAAGGCAGAGGGCGCTGAGGACAGAAATTGAATTATGTCGCCAGGCCTGGGTAAACTTCTCCAGTGGTCTGAAGCATCATTCATGTCCTCCCGGGTAGCCTTTCTCTGACCTGGCTGGGTTTTTTTTTTGTCTTCATGACATCCAGCAGCCGGATCTCCCCTGAAGTGGCTTGAGTGGAAAGCAAGATCGTTAGAGGGGAGGGCCGGCAGAGACTCATTTCCTCAATAGAGACAAACACCAGAAATTGCATTGGGTGGAAATAAGAACGCAAACTGACCTGCAGCTCTCCGGAGGTTGTAATGATGTAGTGAGTTCGTGGGGTCTGCGCTTCCTTGTGTGCCCCTGAATACAGAGGGAGACATCCCCAGCTGGGCAAGGAGTAGGGCCAAGCAGATTCCCCCCCGACCCACCGGCCCTTCGACTTCTCCGGTCCCAGGTCCTAGCACCGCTGCTAGAACGGGGCCAGCAATCGGCCACATTGGACTTGGGGGCTGTTCCTCCCGTCAGGTTTGCTTTTCAGTCCAAATCTCCCTCCCTCCAGCTCATGTGCAATGCCCCCACGGAGGTGTCAGAGCAAGATCTTTATAGGGAACATCCTCCCCTGGTTTACCCCCCGGGAACAAAGCCGGTGCTGAAATCCGGGGGTCTTTTACGTCTCTGCCATCATCTGAGTTGTGCTAAGGGCCAGGAGTTGCTCACATTGCATATGGCCTGCAGAAAACACCCCCGCCCCAGCTGCGAGAGCAGTGGTTCGAGGGCAGGTGGTGGCTCGGGATGCAGAGCCTGTATGGGCACGAGAAGGACCATCCGGGATGGATGCACTCTGTGATCACTGCTGATCGTCACTGATTTCCAGGGTATTTAGTGTTAATCACCCCCTGGCTGGAGAGCAGAGCTGGGGGCGACGTTCCCTGTGGCTGCTTCCCCTGGATCCTGGCTGGGGGGCAGGTGATCTGGAGCAGCTCCTGGCTAGCTGCATCCCTTTGCTTCCTGGGATTTTGGCTTCGTCCCCTTCAAAAGGGAAGCCACAGGTCTGGGCCTTCTTTGGGATGTGCTGTAGCGTGGCAGCCAAGGGCCCACACGCTTGTAAGGCCTGCCAGGGGTCACCTCAGTGCGCCGTGACGTGCCAAGCCCACGACGGGAGCGGCAAGGGACCTGTGATGACAGGAGACCCCAACCTCCATTGCATCGGAGTTAGATTGGTAGCAATTTGGGGCTCTGCCCTGTACTTGTACAGCTCCTGGCACCAGGCCCATCTCTCGCACCACTGCTCTGCCTGGGAGGAGAGGATCCAGCCTGCCTCACCCAGTCCCTCCAGCTTCACTCTGAATTTCCACCAGTGTCACTGCAGCCCCAACCTGGAGCCACGGCCCGGGGAAGAACCGTGCATCGTTTCCGTGCATTTGGTACCGATAAACGATTTAACCCCGCGCAGCGCTGGGAACAAAGCACAGCATTGTTCCCGGGTCGGCAGGGACCCCCACCCTCCTCTTCCTGTTTGGGAGCTCGTTGCTCTTCCCCAGTGAGAATCCTTCAGGTTTTTCCACGACTGTTAACATGTCGGGCTGTTTGCCTTGAGTAGGGGCCTGGTGGAAGAACAAAGGTGGGTGAGCAAAGGAGGTGCGGTTTTAATTTGACTTATAACTCCCGGGCCGACTTCTGCCCTTGTTGTGCCCTGAAACTCAAACAGCGGCTTCGCCAAGGCAGAGCCTGCCCCACGTGCCCGGCTGGGTGACGTTGTTGCTGGGTCTGGAGACATTTGGGGGCTTCCTGGTGACTCTTTCAGGGGAGAAAGGGAGTCCCAGCACCCCGCACTGAGAGCTGGACCTGCCGTGCTTCAGTTGCCAGCATCCTTTTTTTTTTTTTGGTTTTCTTTTCATTTTATTTTTAGGCCAGATCAGTTCAGACGCCCCCTGGTCTTGCTTGCACGGAGCCCAAGGGCCAAAGCACAAGTGAGGGGGAAAGCCTGAGAGTGGTGCCCCGTGGCCATCACGAGGTCTCCAGTTGCAGGAAGGTTTGCTATGAAGACAGACCCTTTCATGTGGATGGAGGTGAACAGGCTACTCAGAGCAGTGGTGCAGTCTCCATCCGTGGAGGTGTTGAAGACCCGGGTAGACAAAGCCTTGGCTGGGAGGATGCAGTTGGGGCTGGTCCTGCTTGGGGCAAGGGATGTGACCTCCTGCGGTCCCCTCCAAGCTGAATTTTTTAGGCTTCTATAAATTGCAAAGTGGAGATCCTCGCATCTGGAGGCATTCGTGGACTCTCGCAGGGGTTGGCCTGCCTGCAGTGCGGAAGACGGGCCGTCATCCTCTAACTATGCTGGAGCCCATTCAAGGCCGAGAGGATGGTGTCTCCCGCGTCGAGCACAGCTGCGTGAAGGCGGTTACCTGCACTTCCCTCCGCTCCATCAGACAGTTCGCTAAGAGCTGTTTTAATTGCACGTCAGGCCCTCGACATGCAACCAGGGGCAGCTGCTAATTTTTCTCCACACCCCCCCCCAATGACCCAAAATAAAATTCACGGCATTCCTCTGATTTTCACTGGCGTGCAGAAACGAGTGTAATTAGACGGAAGGCCGTTTCCCCGCTCCGAGCCGTGGCTCCCGACCCTCCCGGGAGCACACCTGTCACGAGAGAAACTCCGCCGCCAGCTGGATAAAATTAAAGGCTTATTTCACGTGGTTGCCCGATAATAACTTCATCCATCTTGATTCCGGGCTGCCTCGCACCCCGAAGGATTCGCCCCCCTACCGGGAGTCGGGGCGGCGACCCGCTTCGTGGGGGTGCTTCGCTCCAGCCAGTCTCGGAGCCACGAGGCGCTGAAATTTGTTTTCACTTTGCGGCGTGCGCTAATTAGGGAGATAATGACTGGGAGCGTTCGGCACAAGCCTGAGCTGGCTGGAAAAATGTTTAGCCCAAGGAAAATTTAAATCTTTTATTATTTTATTTTTTCCCCCTCCTCAGCTGCTGAGATTCGACTTTTTAAAGCAATTAGTGAGGGTTTATTTGTTAATCAGTCATACTTACAGGCTCACTTTGGGGGCTTGTCTTGCATTCCTGAGTGCGCATCATTTCTACTAATATTCTTTGTCCTGATCTATACAAATGGATGTGCCTTTGGAACAGATATCCCCCCCAACCTGTGCTTTTCCCGGGTGCAGCAGCTGATTTTAGCTCTGAGTCCTGCACCCGTGGACCTTGTATTATACTGCTGGAGAGCCAGGCTTGGCTGGTCCAGATTTCCACCCTCGTCCTTCCGATAATCACTTCTTCATAGAATCACAGGCGTCGGGTCAAAGGGAACTTATAGATCTTCAAGTCCGACCCCCCGCCTGGGCAGGAGAAAAAAAGCTGGGCTCAAGTGATCCCAGCCAGGGAGGCATCAAGCCTCCACTTAAAGCCCCCCAGGGTAGGAGCCAGCACCACTTCCCTTGGACGTTGGGTTCAGCTCCTAGCCGCCTTGACCGTGAAGTCGTTCTTGCAGATGTCTAATCTAAACCTCCTCTCCAACAACTTGTGGCCATTATTCCTTGTCATGCCAGGGGGGCGCGAGGGGAAACAAGGTCTCCCCCAAACCCTGCTGGTCCCCCCCAGTGAGTTTATAGACAGTCACCAGGTCCCCCCTCAGCCTTCTCTTGTGAAGGCTGAACAGGTTCAGGTCCCACAGTCTCTCA
>NW_017728927.1:6979434-6999486 GCF_001723895.1 Crocodylus porosus
GGCACCTGGCCCGAGCACCACGAGCGCTCGTAGAGCCGTGCCGAGGGCCCTGCAATAACCCCTGCTAGCTCCCCCAACCCCCTGGGGTGGAGAGCATCTGGACCTGCTGACTTGAACACATCCAGCCCCTCCAGAAGCTCTCCGACCAGGTCCTCCCCAACCTGAGGGCTGGAGGCGTTCCCCTCGAGTCCGTCTGGCATCACAGCGGGGAAGTCCCGGTCCCTGCACAAGAAAACGAAGGTGAGGAATTGGTTAAAGAGGGACTTCTTGCTCGTGCAAGCTTGTGCCGATGGCTCTAGCACCAGATGTCTCTGGCCTTGTCCACTGGAGGCATTATGGACCGATTTCTGATGCAGACTAGACTAGGTCCCTGGCCAGGGGTGATTCACTCATGCTCAGCTCTTAGGATTGATCAGAAGTTCACCCTTTTTCTTGTCTTGGAACTGCAGGCCAATTGATCTGGTTTTCTCTGCAATTGTGGCCAGATCTAGAGCAAACTAGACACGACTGCCGGCTGCGTTATGGCTCTCGCATTTTTTTTTCCTTTGTCCCGTGCATTTCTGTGGTGTGACGGACCTCCCTTATGGCACTGGTGAGCAATGTGTAGATGTTTAAGCCTGTAGAGGTGAGAAGCAGGATACCTTTCACTGGACCAACTATACAGTTGGGAGCGATGTTAGACAAGCTTTCAGGCATGAAAAGCTCTTCCTCAGGTCTGGGAAAGAAGCTGATAACTCTCAGGGCGGAAAGCAGCCACCTGCGGAGCACGGCAAAGTTATTGGAAGTAGCTACAGACCAAGTCAAGAGCAGTTGAGAGAGAGAAACCTAATCACGTAAAAAAGAAGTAAACTATTCTGAAGGGAAGGGGCTCATTATTGCCTGAAGTTAGTAGAGAGGATGCATAAAACCAGGGGTTTTCGTGCCCAGTAACATTCCCACCCCGGCCTGTCTTCTGGACTTATTGTGTGGGTTTCCCTTGAGTGCATGGATGGTGGCTGCTCCCGGATAAGTTTTTTCCCATTGATGATTAGATGGTTTTGTCCTTTTTTATTTTCATTTTTGTGGGTGTTCACTCTGGAGCATAGCGGTGGCTCGGTGTCCCCAGGTGCGCCGGCAGAGGTGGCCTGTGTTTTGTGACGGGCACACGTAGGGCCCGTGGGAGGGCGAGCGCTTAGGCGACGGTTCTCCCCTCGCCATGCAGCCACGGTTCCTGGCGGCAGCTGGAGGAGCGGTGCCTGCAGTGGGTGGAAACGAGATGCTGGACAAACGTTTCCAAAGCTCCCAAGTGACGTCAGCCTGATGGAAGATCCCCAGGACTGAAGCACTTTTGCAAAAGAGGACCCGGGCTCCTCAGACACGGAGGCCCTTGAAGAGACGGTCTTCTCTCGTTTGAGCAAGGTGCATGGAAATCGCCACGCGGGTGCTGCTGGGCTGGGGCTGGCCTGATGCAAAAAGGCTTCTTCCTTGCTCACCTGGACCCCCCAGGCTGGCAGCCGTCGCTCGCTGCCCGTGTCCACGTTGCTCCCGGCGTGTTTGCACGTTCTCCCTGCTTCCTTCCACAGGGAGCATCTCTCCGACTTCTGGCACCAGCCGGTTGTCTCCTGCCTCCGATAAGACCGTGGTGAGGTCTTTCTGTAGCCCACCTTCTTTGCACCAGCAGCAAAATCATGGGAAATGTGTGGCCAACACGGTCTTTTGTCAAACGACTGAGTTTTTCAGGTCGAGCCTGCCCTTCCTGCAGTACCCAGGAGAAGCGGGCAGCACGGTTTGCATTAGACGTCTGGCCCGTTGCACTCGTGTCTGCTGAGATTCACTGATGTTCAGTTGGATCACATTTTGTGTAACGTGGGGAGCATCTGCGGTTGACTTCCTCAGGTGCCGGGGCTCGGACAGAGCGCGCTCATGCGTGTACATTAACGGCGCTGGGAGCTAGCAGCACGGCGCTGGCTTGTGTCACCCGGAGAGCGCTTCATGCCCTAGCCGGGGCGAGCCCCGACTTGAAACCCTCCAGCTCCTTTGTGGGGCTGGGAAGGGGGCTCCTCTTTCTGGTGAACTTCCTAAGAGCACTCTTTTAAGTCATACACGTTGCTGTCTGCCTTAATGATTTGTTGCTTGTAAAACCACTATGATTAACTATGGTTTAGCCTCCTAGTTTCATGTCTTATCATGTTTCATCTCACACAAAGGACATTTACAGTCTATTTTAGACTTCAAAGCAAATGCTTCTTGCGTGAGCATTAAGGAAGGCAAATATTTAAACTGAACCTGTATGGTATTAGCCTCTCTTGATGTTCCCTGCTGAGTGAGGATTGATGTCTGCCTCACAAGGCAGGTTTTTCCTATTGTTTTATGCACCAGTGATTAATATTTCATGTTCCCACTGTTATATATTTGCTGGCTGGCACTAGCCTACCCTGCCAGTGCTTTATTCATGTCTTACATGTCTAGCTTTTATGCACTTCAGCCCAGGGAAGTGTGACTCTTGGCAGAATCCCCTCCGCTTATTAAAGCCGCCTGTCCGAGTTTTTTGAATTAGGCTCATCTTGATGGAGTTAGGACTGGTGGCATGTTTTTCTTCTGTGCTAATCTCTCTCCGCTGGCATGTGACGTTGCTTCGTGGCAGCAGTGCCGTGGGGACCCCTTTTCTGCTGCTCAAGCACATTCTCCTGGTGTTTTCAGCCTCCGGCAAGCACTTGAGTAACGGCACCGGGACGTGCATTGGGTGGTGTTGCCAAACCCAACGGACCCAAAGCGAATGCGAGACTGAGGGACGCATCCTTCGCTCCCATAAATCACCGTGGCTGCTCTAATGGTACCCGCTAAGGATGAGCCCAAGACATGCTTAGTCTGGACTAAGCTGTGATGCAAATCTATGTGGTTATTTTGGAATAGCTCCCCCCTGGGAGGTTGTTCTGGGATAAGAGAGACGTCCTCCTGCTTAATTTAAGTCGCTTGCAGAGTCGAAGGTATGCCTGAGTTCAGCGGCCCAATTGCAAGGCCAAGGCCGGCCTGTTTCTAGGCCCAGTGGCACACACGGGATTTCATCCAGCCCCTTGGAGTGGCCAGCTGCCCGCTGAGCAGGGGGACACGTAGGGGAAACCGTCTGCCCAAGCACAGGCATTCATGCCATAACCGCTCTGCCGCAACACTCCCACCCAGGAGCCTGTTCTGGCATAGCTATTGCAAACAGGTTGTTGCACAAGGCATCCGCCGGCGCGTCTCCCCGGGGAGACACAGCCCTGTAACGTGAATAAAGCACTGTTTTATGGCTCCATCCCCCTTCGCCGTTCACAACAGCCTGACTCCACCTTGCTCCTGCGCACAGGTGTGTGACCCCCCCAGCCATGCACGCCTGCTCCACACGTGACACAGTCCCAGGTCAGCGGGAACACGAAATCAGGGCAGCACCAAATACACCGGCAAGGGCTTGCCAAGCAAATGATCAGGCGCCAATAAGGAGGAGTCGGTCCCATAGGAAGGGCAACTGTTTTGCAGGGCACGGACAGCTGCTCTCCAGCCCCTCTTCTTTCCCTCTCCCCAGTGGGCCCTGATACTGGACAGCACTGGTGAGGCAGGATGAGAGCATTAGGCAGCGCCAGACCGGGTCCACCTAGCCTAGCATCTGGTCTGCAGCAACGGCGGGAGAAGATGCTGAAGAGATTGAGAGAGAAATGATGGGCATTGCTGCGGCGTTGCCCCCAGGCTGCACGGCAGCAGGGGATTCATGAGACAACCTCCCCGTCTGGCTTTCCCCCCATCCGGGAGAGCCCTGGGTGACCAAGTGCCGCGAGCTGGAAGCCTGCAATCGTGATAGCACCGGGGAAGCAAGCAGGCCTGAGCTCCCGACTAGTCTGTGATGGTGCCCATCACATCACCTCGCCCTGCCCTCTCTCCCGCCCAGCACCCAGGCTGGCTTCTTCCTTGCGACGAATCCTCCAGCCAGGCAATGGTGCTCTGCCCCTTCCCCGCGGGAGACCGTGCTGTTTGGAGAGATGTTCCTTCCCGGTCGCCAGCCCAGGTTTTCCTCCTTTCTCTCCTCCCGTTACTCCGTGGATCCAATCCGTGGCGTTTACCGCCTTTAGATTAGCTTACACCACCTGCACCACCTTCTGTCTGCGAGGATTTTACCGACAGCCCCTTGAGTGTCGGCACGTTGTCGAGTCCCGGCCAGGATTTACCCGACCGTGCATGAAGGATTTTCTGTGCCATCCACTCACCGCTCAGCGCCCCGCAGCACAACGACTAAAACACGGAGTTATTCCTGTCGCGCTCGCAAACACGAACATTGCCACGCTCGCCGTCCCTTCTTGAGACGTAATCAAGCTCCTAGAGACGCCGTCCGACTTCACGTGCGCCGGGTCAAACTTGTCCGTGCGGGATGAAAACACCCCAGAAACAAATTCCTTTGCCCTGAACAAGGAGACGCGCTGGGGTGCATGTGCCCAAATGCAAAAGATGCTAGGCCAGGAATGAGAAGGGCTGGCTCTGCTTACCATCCCGTACAGAGTTCATCTAATTCAATTAGGGTGTGTAGTAAATAGAGCTCGTTTTAATTTAGACTGAGGGGTTAGCACAGCTCTGTCCTTTAATTTCAAGAGGAGGAAAGGGCCAGGCAGCCTGCCAAAAATGCCTGTAAACCTCCATGTTCTTCAGGTCTGCCCTGAATGCTTGGCATGCCGGCTCTCCTTCAGACCACCCCCTCGTCAAGATGTTCAGTGCCTCATGTTGCCATATGCTTGTCTCAATAATTAAGCAAGCCATTTATCGAGGTGTCTTAGCGGAGGGTTTGGAGCAGCAACAGCAAAAAAACCCCCTAAAAATGAAATGACACTGTTATTGGAATGGAAAGTGAAATCAGGGCTGGAAGGAGACCAGGGCTGAATAAATGGCAACGGCATCTTTGCAGGAAGAAAAGGCCAGAGCGCGAGGAAACACAGATGCAGTCGGACCTCGAAGAGTCTGCTACCGAGATTTCCCTTTCAGTAGGTTTGCATCTTTCCTCCATCAGGTCCCACATCTTGGTCATTTTCTCGTTGCCACATCAAAGTGGCTTTGGGGTTTTATTGTCACGGCTGTGCTCATGGGGCCCTGCTGCTTCTCTGGCAGTTACGTGAAGCATCACTGCTCGGTGGTCTTTATATCTCCCCAGCACCAGCTTCAAGATGATAATCTCAAAGAGCTCATCTGTTGTTAATTTAGGCCCCTGGCTCAGAGGGCAGGAGGGTCTGGGGGTGTTCAGTACCTGCAGCTCTTTGCAGGAGTTTCACTGACTTGCACGGCATGACACCAGTGTGAGGAGCCCCAGGGCGGTATCACAGAATCACAGACCGTGCGGACTGGAGGTCGCGTCTAGTCCGACCCCCTGCTCCAAGCAGGACCAGCCCCAACTGCATCCTCCCAGCCAGGGCTTTGTCTACCCGGGTCTTCAACACCTCCACGGATGGAGACTGCACCACCGCTCTGGGGAGCCTGTTCAGTGCGTCACCCCCATCCTTGTGAGAAAGTTTTTCCTAATATCCAGCCTCAACTTCCCTTGCTGCAGCCTGAGCCCATTGCTCCTTGTCCTGCCATCTGCCCCCGCTGAGACCAGCCCAGCTCCATCCTCTTTGCAGCCCCCCTGCGGGGAGGTGAAGGCCGCTATTCAACCCCCCTCCGTCTTCTCTTCTCCGGACTAAGTAAGCCCAGGTCCCTCAGCCTCTCCTCACCAGTCCTGCCCCCCAGCCCCTGAACCATTTTTGTTGCCCTCCGCTGGACTCTCTCCAGCGTGTCCACATCCTTTCTGCTGTGGGGGCCCACAACTGGACACAGGATCCAGATGTGGCCTCCCCAGTGCAGAACAGAGGGGACGAATCGCTGCCCTCGACCTGCCGGCCGCGCTCCTCCCCACGCAGCCCAGGACGCCGTTCGCCGTCTTCACAACACGGGCGCACTGCTGCCTCATGTCCAGTCGTCTCGTCCCCTGTCACCCCCGGGTCCTGCTCTGCCGAGCTGCCACCCAGCCAGCCGGTCCCAACCCTGTAGCGGCCCCAAGCCTGCAACGCCTTTGCGGCTGGTCTTCCGCAGATCTGGAGAGACACGTCGGTCCCTCATCCAACGAAGCAGCAAAGGGGCCAAAGCGGCTGCTTTTGCATCGCACCGTTCCTCCATCGGCCGGGTCTGACATGCTCGCTGCAGCGTCAGGCTCCTGAAACCACATTAACCGCCTCCCTGGTAGCCAGAGGTTTCCGCTCCTCCAAAGCAGCTGCTGCGTCTGCAGAAGACAGACAAACCAGTGCAACCAGATGCCAGCCCCGAGCTGCCGTCAGTTTAATTTTTGCTTAATAACCCCTTAGGTGCTTCTGCCCCCCTGATCTGCATGTCACAGCCCAGAGAATTTCCTCCGGGGCTTCTTGCAGCCAGCCCCCCACTTCTGGGGGAACCAGGCTCTCCCTGACAGGCAAGCACCTGTCCCCACCACGGCTTCGTAAAGTGGAGCCACATCCCCGAGCCCTGCAGCACCCGCTTGGGTCTCCCCCCACCTGCCCGCTCCTTGGCACGCTTTGCTGGGTAATGGTTTCTGAAAGGAGAGCTGCACTGCACAGCACACCCGTGCTATCGTTGCGAGGAGGAGCAGGGACTGCCAGACAACCGAGAGACGTGAATACACCTGCCGGACGAGCCCCCGCTGCCGGGGCACGGAGGACGCAGCCGAGCATCGCAACGGCCTCGTCCTCTTTCTGTTAGACCTGCCTTGAACCTGAGCGATGGCTGGCTGCGTGTGCGTGGGGCTCTTACGGATCACCGGGCCCATAACTCCTGCCACCAGACAGCCCCGTGATAATGAAGCCCATGAAATACGGCCCTTTCTATTCACTGGGCCAAGTGGAATGTTTTTTATCATCCCTCCTGACGCGAGTGCATAGCTCAGATTGTACTTAATTAAAAATACCCCCTTTTAACCGATGCCTATTAAAATGCAATGCTGGAGTTCGTTCTCCCTTCCTGTCTGGCCTACGCACGGCAAAGATCAGACGCGCCTGCTCCTTACGCCGCACGGCACGAACAGGATGCGCTTGAGACGGGGGAGGCGATGCGGGGAGGGACGAACCTGCGCTTTGCATGTGCAGTGTGAGGCTGGAGCTGAAGACCCAAGGGATAAAATCACGGCCGGTCATGACATGAGGTGCAGGTTGCACGAGAGAAATCCTCGTGCGAGCTCCCCAGCCCCGCCAGCCAAGCGGAGCACGCTTCGTTCAGCTGAGCACCCCCCAGCCTCCTGACTCACCTTCCCCTGGTGATCCCCGGTTTTCCCAGCGCCCCCGCTAGAGGATCCCCAAGCCCCCTGCAAAACTGGGGCAGAGTGAGGAGAAACCTTTGGGCGCGTGCCAGGCCCTCAGGAATGAAGCCCGGGATGAGGCCGGGGTAAAGCTGCTGATGCTCCGTTGCATGGAGTGGGAAACTGAGGCACTGAGGGGCTCGCCCCCAGGTCATGCGAGCAAACGGTGGCAGTAGCCCCCAGCTCTTCTGCCCCCCGGGCGGATGTCATGCGTGCAGCGTGTGCCCTTCCCCCCCCCAGGCAGCGTGTTTCCGAGCACACAGGACGACCTCGGACCCGCTTTGCCCACGCGAGGACCCTCTCGTCGGCGTTCAGCCTGTTCCAGGAACAGCAGGGAGGTGGCGATGGGTTGCCGGCCTGTGGGATGCAAAGCAGTGCCCTCTTCCCCTTTGCGTCCCCCGAGGCAGGTGGGGGTTTGGGAGCCTGGAGAGTTACAGCAGCAGGGACTCGGGCGCGTGGCAGACAGAGGTGACCCGAGGGGGCTGCTTAGGCGCTGGCGAAACACCCTGGAGGACATCAGACCCCTGTTTGAGCCTACTGCATCCAGGGCAGGCTGAGATCCCAGGCTGCGGGAGCCCGGGGGGCTGGCGGGGCAGGGAGCTCTGGCCCTGTCTGCATTGAGCAGCCTCCCCCAGGATCCACTTTCCACGGAGCCGGGTCCCTTCTCCACGCTCTGAGGTGGCTGATGCGCCCAGGGGCCGAAGGCGTTAATATTACTCAGCGTACAAAAGCAGTGCCCCCCAGGCTTCCCCCCGCAACCCCATGGGCTGGAGCTGAGCTCATCTCCAGCCCTCCAGCTGCCTCCGTGCGCTGGGCCGGTGGCCCGGCGTTCACCCGGCTGGCCCACGGCGTGGCTTCCCCGTGTCTTCCCGCTGTGGGGGGACTGGCTCAGACAGCTCGTCTGTGCTTTCGAATCACTAATTAGCCGGCTGGTTCCTGCTGCAAGAGATTGCTGCTAGCCCCCGGCTAGGGCTTTATCCACACCGTACCGCATTGCTCAGCACTGCCGTCAGCCGCGGCCCCGGCGGTTTCTGCGTTTGGTCTCGGGGACGTGGCCCTGAGTTGCTCTGTGGCCTCCTGACCTGGGGGTCTGCGTGCACAGCTACACGGTGGCCCGGCAGAGAGAGATGTTGCCCTGAAAGTCAAAGGAGACTTGAGAGGAAGAGCCCCTTTCTGATAGAGAGTCCTCCTGGCTCTCTATCAGAAACAGTGGTGTCATTTACAGCTTCCTGTTTGGGTAACCCCTAAAGAGCCCTTTGCTTTTGCGCAGCACAGGGCACATTGTGGGCGACACTTAGTCCCACTTCACAGGTGGGACAACTGAGGCACAGAGCGGGAAGATTTCCTGCTGCCGGGCCACAAGCGGTAGACATAGGTGTTCCTGGCTCCCAGGCCTCTGCTCGGCTCTCGAGACCTTGGCATCTTGGGGATGAGCAGCCTTGGAGAGTGCAGCGGAGGCCAGGCAGCATAGATCTGGGCTGGCCTTTCTGTGGGCTCTGGGGCTGTCCGCTGCGTCGGAGCTGGGGTGACGGGGGGAGAAGTGACTGCACGCTTAGGGAGCCAGCGGCCCGAGCCGCCTGCCGCCATCACCTCCATCCCAGCGTAGCCTCCCACACCCGGGCCTGTGCCGGGGATCGGGGACATGGGACATTGCTTCGGCCCTATATCAACACGAGCTTGAATTGGGAAGTGGGGAATCACAGTGCCGTTGCAATCTTCTCGCCTTCTAGCTGGGGCGTATCGGGGAGATTACCGGCAAGCAGCCATGCAGGCCGTGCCGCGGGGCCTCAGAGGTTGGGGTCCTGGAACGATTTGACGGGTAAAAACCTCACAAGTGTGGAAGGGGCCTGGGAGACTCTGCTTTTCTCAACAGCTCCAAAAAATAAAAACAAAAAAAACCCAACAAAAAATGCACTCAGGACCCAGAATTTAGGGTTTGGGGCCAGACTTTCAAAGGAGATCAGCACCTGCTGGGACCCCAGAGGGGCCAAACTAAATGCAAATGCTTTGCAAACCCGAGCGCTCTGGAAATCTTTGCTCAGGCACTGATTTCCATCCTCACGTCCATGAAGGGAGTTCGAGGCCTGAGAGACTGATGCAAGGATATGGAGAAACAGTGAGAACGAGCCCGCGGCTGGCCCTCCACGAGGCCTTGCTCCAGCGGGATCTGAAGCGCTTTGCAGGCACAGATGAGCGATGCCTGCAGATGGGGAAACTGAGGCATGGCGAGATGCAGGAGCCCGCCTGGTGAGTCATGGGGAACGGCGCCCAGGAGGGTCCTGACTCCCAGGCCCCTGCTGCGACTGCCAGACAGACCCCCCATCCTGTTGCGGGAAAGGCAGCAGCCTGCAAGCCCCCCTCCAAAAAGCTGGCTGCTTCCCAGAATGACAGCGTGAGCAACACGAGCAAACTGGAAACACATGTGCGAGGAGCCTTGGAGCAAGGAAACTCCCCTGGAGCTGCGCTCTCTGGGCATCGCTCTCATGGCCAGGCCCTCATCAGGTCCCAGTCTCCTGCCTCTCCTCCTGGCCACCCGCCCATGCATGCTGAGCCCCGGGGAAGCCGGTGGGAGCGATGAACAGGCTTTGCTGCTTTGGCCCAAACTCTTCCCATCTCTGCAGTGCTCTCTCATCTCCGCTTTTGTCCTGCTGCTGTGCTCAGGGGTTTTGGACTGAGAGAGAGCTGCTCTGGAAGGTGCCCCATCAGTGACCCACCCCACCGGAGAGGGCCAGGCTCAGTTTAAAAGGGGGAGAGCGCAGCCTCCAGGCTCATTTCCTTTCCATGGTTGCATTATCATGACAGGGGCTCTTTACAGGGCTGTTGCAGGGTGAAGCATAGGGGCTAGTGAGAAGGATCCTATGTTATTATAGGGCGCGGGAGGCAATAGCAGGCCTGGCTGCAGGCATTGAGACTGGGCTCGTGCCGCTGGGACTGGAGGTAGCAGCTCTGGTGCAAGTCCAGGCTCCGCAAACGTTTCCCAGGCTGCAGGGGAGTCTGCTTTCGCGCCTCCCTGCTCTCCCTGCAGAGGTTTGGCCGAGGCCGGAGCTAGCGCGTTCCCTAAGCTGCCGGCAGGAGAAGCAAGGCAGGGCGAGCTGGGGAGTCTGCAAGTCGCCGACTGCCAGGGGCATTTCTGGGGCTGCCAGAGCGACTGCATCTGTGTCCTGTTTCTCACGGGTGCTCGAGCTGCTCCTCAAACCCACTGCTTTCACAGAAAATGACCCTAGCTGAGTTCCTGCCTTTCAGGTGGGGGGCTGGACTCGATGATCTTCCGAGGTCCCTTCCAGCCCTGAGATCTATGAAATCTATTGAGACTTGGGGTGAAGCGACATGAGCAGCTCAGGAGACTGGTTCCTAAGGGCACCCTAAACCCCCAGCTCAGCTAACAGCGGGATGTGATACCAAATTGAGAGGCGTGAACCCCTCGGAGGCGAAGGGGGTCAAGGAACACACCTGAGAGCTGTGGGATGATATCAGGAAGGAAAAATAATACCGACCGGCAAGATCCAGCCCCTAAGGCAGCGGTTGAGGTCCTTTTGGGGGTGCTGCGGGCTGACGCTGGCACAGCTGAGGTTACAAACACGATTCACAAGATAAACCCAGGGGTGTCCAACGAGAATGCAACGCTGTGGTCGTTCTGAGCTCTTTGCAAGAGAAAACTGCTCCGTTATTTTTCTAGAGGTGAAAAAAATGACACCTAAGATCTTGGGGATCTATTTTGTAGCTGTGTTGATCCAAGGAAAAAGATGCACAAAGCAGAGGCGGTATCTTTTATTAGCCCAACTAAATAGTAGCAAAAAAGAAAAAATCCTTTCTTTGCAAACCCTTCATCAGGCTGAGGAGAATTCAAAGATTGTGAAAGTTATTTACTTCCATAACTAAGATCTGGCATTTTCCAAGGGGCGGCGGGGGTCTATTCAGGGATGCTTTGAGTTTAAAAAGTTGAGACCCACTGCTCTATGGTCAGGATGGGCAAGACGGGGGAGCTGCAGGCTTCGGGATGCTTGCACTGAGACTGGACGCACTGTTACGGACTATGCTGCACTAGGCTCACTGGGATCCTGCAGGATCCTTGATCTCTCCACTTCTCCTTGAATTTCCTATTGGGAAAGAAGCCTTCTTTCTCCCTGGTGCCCTCTCCCTCAAGATGAGCGTCTCAAATCTAGAAGGCAGCGTAAAAGCTCTACCATGCAGACAAGGCAGGTCCTTTGTATTGTTTTTCCTTCGCAATGCCTGTCCCCACCCCTCTCTGGATCCCCTCTAAGTGTCGAGCCCTGCATGGCATCCTCATTTTACACATTTTATCGTGTGTTTAAAGAAATGAACAATAGATGTCACATAAATGCTAATAAATGTCAGGGTGAAATATCCTCTAATAGGGCAGTAGCTGTCGGGTGCAGCCCCAGTCTGGGCCATAAAGCATGGAGAATATTGCCCAATAACTCTCTGACACCGCACGCTGGAAATGCACTCTTAAAACCTTAATAAAGCCATGAGGCTGTGGGAGCTCCACTTCCTCTGAAAAGCTATAATTCCCAGCAAGTTTTGGCAAGCAAACTTGACTATGAAAAGTAACTTCCCCCTGGCATTCAGAGGCAACGGGTCCCAAAGCCTTTGGGCTGCAGCGGGGTTGGGTTTTTTTGGGAGGGGGATGGTACTTTTTGACCTAGAATAAAAAGTTTTCAATATAATGGTTTAAAGTTGCAAGCATGCACGGGCCACTGATCCAGGGCAGGGGAGTGGCCAGGAGGTGACTACACTGGCTTGTTGCCTCCTAGACAGAGGTCCGTGGGTGACCATTGCTAGTGGTCTGTGATGATCTTACTAGTCTCATCATAGTTCTTCATCGTCTCTACAGCTGCTAATCATCGTCAGGGAAGCTAAGGCTCCCGAGACTGAAGAGTGACATTAGGGAAACACTGGAAGTGGCTGCAGTCGTGGCCACAGGAGTGTTCTGGGAAGGTGACCAGACGATCTACATCCAACTGCTCACGTACCCTGCCATCCTCAGGTCCTATGTCTTGCTTGGAAACTCTTCCCTGGAGGCCATGTCATTACTCGCTTCGCTTCCCTCTATGTAACTTGCTGCCCGAAGTGACCAGGGACTGCCGCTTTCTCTCCTTCTCAAGCTCCCTTCGCTCTCAGCAGTTGCTGGCTGTGGTACAGCATGGCCAGCCGCATCATGTCTCTTGTAGCAGCATCCCTCAACCCTGCCTAGGAGGACATCCCGCAGGGGTCAGATGAGTCTCTGGGGTGCATTTGACAGTCTCTGTGATGCTGTTGCTCAAAACCATTCGAGTCGGGGGAAGGGCTTCTCCTGCCGCCAGCCTGATACTGCTACGATTGCTGAAGTTCCTGGTCTCAATGGATGCAGAGCTTTAATTCCCGGCGAGCCAAAATAAACTACATCCGAGGAGTGTTAGTTTAATGCACAAGAAAGACTTTTAAAGCATAGGGAAATCCCACTCGTGCAAGCAGACACGCAGTTGCAGCGCACGAAAGGGCAAAAATTGTGGTGTGTACATGAGCCCCAGGGTGCCAGGCTGAACGTACCGTTTCATCCCCTGCAAGCACTTCACGGAAAAAGCCCTTTTGCTACATAGCTGTGCAGTGGTCGTATTAGAAGGCAAATGTTATTTCCTTGCCTTGGAGGTTTGTGAGATTGTCTGGAGATAAAACGACTAGTTTCTTGTTTTGGGGGTGTGTGTTTGTATATGGATTTCCTAATAGGGGCAACAACTATTTTGATTATATTAGTGCATATTGCCAGATGTAGATGAATGCACAAGAAACCAGTCCAAAAGCTATCGTTCACAGACACACACCGGAAGGAAAGGCAGAGCCTGCCTCTGGTTACAAGCACTTGCGTGAATGAGTCACCCCAAAATATGCAGACTCTGCATTTCATTTCTCCACCCAAGACTGGGACAGGATAATCAGACCTAGCAAGACAGAGGTTTGGATACATGAGCTGGAGATAAAATTTGCCTCATTGGTAATGTTAGAGCCGAGGCACCACATAAAGTCTTTTTGGCTGGGTTTGCATGTGCTTCTGCTGTCCTTTTGCACTGGAGAGAGTCTCCCTACCTGGAAACAGAGTTGAGGTTTCTCGGTTGTACAGTGCAGAGGCTTTAAAGGGATTTCTCATTATACTTTCCACATCAAAAAAGACCCTGAGAGGTCAAATCCATGTGCTAATTGAAGCCCATACAACCTCCATCTGCTCGCCTGCTCTCCAGGCACGGCTAAAACATACCCGCATTGCCCACCTCACAGATGAGACCCTCCTGTTTGCTCTGTCCAGAGGCAGCTGGACTGGAAGTGGTCTCCCACTAGGACTGTTTGTGGCTCACTGGAGCCATGCGACAGCTTGCCTGTACATCTGGCTCCCAAATCGGATCTGAAAGCATAGTGCAAGGAGAGTCATACCGCTTCAGGGCTGGCATCCCGGGTGACTGCGACTGCTTGTGCCATGCCCCTGCAAAAAGACATGACTTTGCTTGCAAGAGGAGCAGGTTCTGTGAACCCCAGCAAATGCTCGTTCTCCGGCATCCATTTGCTTGCTTTGGACCCTTGGGCTTCAGAGATCCTCTCAGCACAGTCTGACTTGCATCTTCTTTCCCCAGAGAAGAGACCCCTAGGAAATGCAAGCTCCATCCTTTGGGGTGCACATATGTGATGCTCAGCACTGTATGGCTCGGTACATTCAGGCCTTATATGAGACGTGCCTGAGAATCACTTAATAACCTGGGCATTTCCCAAACAGCCTTTTTCGATGCTGTGTTTCTCTCATGCTGGTCTGGGCTGGCGCTGAGCTGCTCCTTACTCTTGAGGGAGCTCAGAGGGTTTATAACAGCTAATTCTTGATTTCTTATAGCAGCGTCTTCCCAGCTTTCCAGCGGATCCAAACCCCTGGAAAGCCAAATGTCTGCAAGCTGCAAAGAAGTCTGTAAAATTAGCAGCTTATTAACAGTAAACCTGTAATGGGAAGCGTTGTAATGGGGCCTGTAATGGGAAGCGTTGCATGTGGGTGTTACGCACGAGGGAATAGGCTATTTGTGGCAGTTGGCAAACCCACATCCTGCCATGTTTGCTTTTGGCCAAAAAAGTTACTGTTTGGTACGAGTCAAATCAGGGCAAAACACATCAAAGTAGTCCTTGGGAGAGGTGTGTGGTGGGGAGTAATGATGTGGGAATATTTTGTGATTAACACCCGCCATCAAACACGGACGCAGCCTCAGGGTGCCCATTCTTCCTCATATACTTGGGGAAACTGAGGCGCATTCCCATAGGGATGAAGCCCAGCCTTGATGATGCTCGTCTTGTGCCGGAGCTGTGCTGTCCTTCCCCGTCCGCCAGACGCCAGGTTTACCCTCCGTTGTGCTTGTGGACATCAGCACTGATAGGCAACGTGGTTTGTGGATGTAGGCCAAAGCCACTTGTGAAATGCACTCACACTGAGCGTGCACGGATGCAGATCCACACGTCCATGTGGCACCATCGTCCTGACCAACGACCGGCAGCTCTAACGCGCGCTGGTGTCTTTACACGGGCTCCATCGGCGCTGCCTCGGCCCCTTTCACCGCTGCCGCTTGAGAAGCCGGCCAGACGCAGGCTACTCGTTGCTTAGTTTGTTTGGTTCCTCTCTGTCCTGGGGCCTGTCACTGTCCTGCTTCGTGTGGGCTTTTGAGCCAGCAAAGTGAAATTTGGAAGTGGAACAAGGGCTCTGAACCAAGGATGCAAGGCATTTGCCTCAGAATCCAAAGCATTTCGAGTGAAAGCCCCAAATAAATTAAGGGCAGATGGATCGCAGAGGAACCCACATTCCTGTTTTTTCTTTTTCTTGTTGCTTTTGGTCTGTCCCTGACATGCAGGCCCTTTGCAGGCTGCTCTTCCTGCCCGCGGGAGGCTGTGAAGGCACCAGCAGTAGGATCTCTCCCCTCGGGGCAGGGGCCCGTTGTGAAGCCAGCATCAGACGGCCACGCTGCACAGCCAAACAATTGGGACCGCCGGTGACGCTGGGGCTGGCTGCGCCCTCTGCTCTCAGGGAGGTTTGCATCTCTTCTGGCATAGCTTCCCCCCACCCAGGACCCTCCAGGACCTAATGTCCTTTGAGCTTGTTTCCAGCAGTATCTGCAACAAGCTCCTCGGCCCCTTTTTCAGTCACCGTGGTTAGAAGGGATGGCGATGGAGTCCAGGATCCACGGTGCAGCTCGGGCCATTTCCAAGGATGTACGAAGTCCTGCTCCTCTGAGCATTAGCCTCTCGTGGGCGAAGATCAAGCGTAAGGAGTATCTGAAGTCCCAAACTAAAGAGTCTGGGATGGAGGATGCTTGCCTGTAGTATCTGGGAGCATCCAAACCCCAAGGCCTCTGGGCTTGGGCCTGCAAGTAGCACGCCTGCCA
Organism: Crocodylus porosus; assembly: GCF_001723895.1. Taxonomy (NCBI): domain Eukaryota; kingdom Metazoa; phylum Chordata; order Crocodylia; family Crocodylidae; genus Crocodylus; species Crocodylus porosus. The sequence goes on from NW_017728927.1 coordinate 6,995,152, forward strand.
ATGGATTTGGGAGCATCCGAAGTCCCAGGGTGATAGGTCTGGGACGGAGGATGCGTGCTGCTTGTAGCTCCATACCTGGTGTTGGAAATGATCCAGTTTCTGCCTGCTCATTCGATACGGTTTTTGGAACGATCGAGTTCTGCTCCATCAATATGATTTGGAACGGATTTGGCTAATTTGACAGCCCCACCTTGTCCTGATGGCTAGTTTCCCCCCGACGCTCCTCTGTCACAGGAGCCACCTTCATCCAGTGCAGAGACCGCAGCTGAATCCGCCCCGGCTGCAGCTCCTTAAATAGATCCCAGCCCCCTGCACTGCTCCCTGACCCGTGCTGCACTCTCCGCCGTGGTGTTAATCCCGGTGCACGCGCTGTCAGGAAGCCCGGGCTTCCCCCTGCACGGTCAGGAGCCCTCCCACGAGACGGCATTGGCAATCTCTGCGTGCATCCCAACAATAATGCTTCACTGTGGAGAAGGACTCGGGAGACCCCGAGTTCCCCACCTGCAGCAGGGCAGGGGTTTTCAAACAAAGCCTTAGTGACCTTCGTAGTAGCGATCATGCAGCCGGAAACATATGACAGGAATTAAACAGCCCCCTGTCCCTGAATTAATAATGAGGGTAGATGCCTAGAAATGTGGGAGCTAAACTGTAAATTGAAGCAGCCCTGTAAATCTGAATTGCATTAATAATCGGAGGAAGCCTTGCTCACCCAGTCACGGCCCTGACGGCATTTATCTGAGGGTGGCTTGGTGTAGGCGGTAGCGTGGCTCCGTCCTGTAAGTATGAATAACCCAGGTGAGAAGTGGGACCTGGCTGGGAGGGAAAGATCTACAAAGAAAAGGAACATTTTCAACCCGTCGTTACAGCTTTTGAATGGACCTAACAATTAGCAAGATCCTCTGTTGTAATTTATGGATGGACTATGACCAATGGACCTTGGGCATTTGACACTGGGATGTGTGAGCTGGCACGACCACATTGGAGCTATGCTAGGGTTGCTATGATTTGCTGCATTTACACTATGGGACTGCGAACAAAAAAAAAGGGATTGGACACATACTTGGAGGAAAAGGGCATCAGCACCTATTGAGACAGGGAGTTAGGGATATAACCTCTGAATCAGAGCTTCCTAGACCTTAATGGCATGTCTACACATGCATTCATGCAATTTAGTTAATGTGCATTAAATCTAGTGCAGTACCTCCATTGTGAAGTATTAGGAAAATGCTCCTTAGCTTGTCTTAATGCGCGTGAACTAAAGAGCAGGGTTTTTAAGCGATGCTTTAATGTGCATTAAAATAGTCTAATGTGCATTAAAGCGCACTTGTAGATGCAGCCTAAATGCTAGAAGCCGCCAGTGAGAGAAACAGTGAAAAAACCCTGGCCAGGCCCAGTCCGTTCCCCCGTTCAGCATCCAGTGTCTGCCACCTGCAGCACTGGGTACTGGGCAGGATGGACCGGTCCAGTAAAGGGCGATTGTTGTGCTCTTGACTGGTAGAGAGATGCCCAGTCCAGCTGGCTCGGGTACCGCGTTGGCGGCGTGGAGCTCGGAGGGCAAGACCTGCCCACGAGGCAGGTTCGCAGTTAGGGTCTTGTGGCTCTGGATGAGATGATCGCTGATCCAGACTCTAACAGGAGCCTGTTCACACTGGCATATCGCTTGGGGTCTCTTCCACCGGCATTTCTGCCCTCCCACACCTGCATGCTGACTTCAGCACCTCACATATTTCTGATGCGAGGTCTGTTTGCTCTTCGCTGTTTGTTTTGCAGCGAGCTCTTTGTTGTTGGATCTCACCCCGGAAAAACACCAGGAATAATTGTTCCTCTGGGTAAAATCAGTCAGCAGAAAGAACGGTTGGGCTGTTAAAAACGGCAAAATGCAAACAGCCCCTGATCCGATCTCCCTCTGCTTTGTTCAGTGCCAGTTCCAAGCAAATCTTTCAAGTCACAAATTATTACAGGAAGGAAAAAACCAAAACAACAATGGGTTTCTCTCCCCCCCCACAACCCCCCCAAAAAAGAAGCATTTCAAGACGAGCCAGGAAATGCTGTTTTTTCTCTGAAGGTGCTACGGATAATTGATGTTGTGTAGGGCTAATTGTATTACGGTGTGTTTGATACATTCCCATATGGTGCGTGATGCTAAATGACATCCAGATGAAGTGAACCCTCGCTCCGACGCAGAAAGGGGGGAGGGTCCAGATTAGCAGGGACGAGAGACGGGTATACGTATACGGCGCGCCAGATGCAAACAATAAGGCCAACGGATCTTGATTTCATCTGTCAAGTAATTGGACTGGAAGTCTGTGCATGCTAATGATCCCACATCAAGTGGTTTGGCGTTCAGATGTGACCCGTTTCATTGTGTGGAGAGAGGGGCTCTGAAATCTGCGGTGGTCGTGACGAATATCCCCCAGATGTTATCCCACAGGGCAGGACAGCCCCGCGTGCATGGTATTAATAACTCTTCAGAGAGCCGAGGTTAGGAGTGACCAAGAGGCATTCACATGCCCCCTCGTACGGTCTGGTTGCCAGAGGGCCGGTGCCCGGCTTGCACGGGTACAGCTCGCCCCCGACATGTCGACCGGGGAGGGAGAACTGCCCGGCAGCGTGGCCTTCTGCTCTGCGCTGGCGCGGGACCTGGGAGGGCTCCGGGCGTTGCTTCTTGGCACTTGCAATTGGAAAGAGCTGCATTGGGGCGCGCGGGAGCCCCCCGTCCCCTCCCTCCTTGCACTGGCTTCCCCGGTTGCAGAATCAGCCCTTTGGAAGCGGAGGGCTGCCAGGAAAGGTCGGCTTGAATTTCGGGGGCTTCCCTGGGACCCAGGAGACACGGCTCCGCCGCCAAGTTCATGGGTGGCTCTGTTCCACCGCCCTAAAATCGGGACAAAAGTGCCCACTTTATTCCTGCCTTCTGTCGTCTTGTTTCTTTAGACCAGGAGGGGTGGGAGCTCCCTCGACAAGGAGGCCCAGCCCTGGACGGGATGCCCGCGAGCTACCGAAGAGACCGTCCGCAGGCGCTCCTTTCCCTTGCTGGAGGATAGCAGGACGGCATCGTGCCGGCGACCGTCCCGACTGCTTTTCGGATTTGCTTTCATTGCTCTGGAAGGTCTCCGAGCTGGCTGGAGCGCGACGCGTCAGATAATCTCCCGTAATCCTGCTTACTTGCCCCCGAGCCACCGGGCCCGTTATCAGGACTAGGCGGAAGGGGTCCTCCCACCCCCTCGTTTCCGCCAAAACGCGTCGCTAGCCCAGGGAAAGCAAGGCATGGGCTTTGCCCCTGCTGCTTTGCAATGTAGACCGTGAGAGTTGGACTAGCTAACGAACGGGGCCAAGTCCAGCCCCGCTGTAGGAAGGGGGGCGTAGAGCGGTGCTGGGGGTGGCCCCGGCTTCCTCCAGAACGGGAGAGGAAAGAGCATGACCTCAAAGGGAAAACCGTGCTTCCCACACTGGTGCTTGACTTGAAACAGGGGGACGGACAGGAGGAGATGAGAGGGAATATGGTAGGGAGCAGCTCCTGAGAGCGGGCGCTGCGGCAGCCCCTCCACTGATGCACGCAGGACCGCGCTGACCGCGGCCGGGCGGCTGGAGGGAGCGTGGATCCCCGGGAGGGGCTGCAAGTTTGGCCCTGGCAGCAAAGGAATAGACTGCATGCTCCAGGGATGCAATTGGCAGCAAGGAAGACAGCAGATGCCCTCCTGCTGCTCTGCTTTCTGCTCCCCGCCTGATGCACACAGGACTGTGCTGACCACAGTCGGGCGGCTGGAGGGAGCGGCTGAAGGTCTGGCCCTGGCAGCAAAGGAATAAACTGTATGCTCCGGAGATGCAATTAAAAACAAGCAAGATGGCAGGTGCCCCTCCTGCTGCTCTGCTTTCTGTTCCCTGCCTGATCTCCTGCTCTGCTTTCTGCTCCCTGCCCTATCTGCCACCCTGCTGCCTGTCCCCTCCCTGATGTGCTGGGAAGGAGCCAGCCATGCAGCCATTCAAGGTGCTCGGAGAAGGCGCCGGAGCTCACATCCACCGAGGTGACCAGGGTAGGTCCCACCTTCACCAGCTCCTGTTGCCGCTTTAAAAACGATCGCCCCGACACTCAGATTTCACAGACGTTTGGGCTGGAAGGGACCCCGGAGGATCATCGAGTCCAGCCCCCCGCCCCAGGGGCAGGAAGTCACCTGGGGCATAGGATCCCAGCAAGATAAGCATCCAATGAGTCTTGAAGGCGTTCAAAGTGGGTGCTTGAACCACCTCTGATGGCAGGCTGTCCCAGACCTTGGGGGCTCGGACAGTAAAGAAGTTCTTCCTTATGTCCAGCCTGAAACGGTCTTGCAGGAGTTTGTG
>NW_017728927.1:6999586-7024457 GCF_001723895.1 Crocodylus porosus
GCGCGTGGCTCTCCTCTGGACTCTCTCAAGCTTCTCCACATCCTTTTTGAATTGTGGAGCCCAAAACTGGACGCAGCACTCCAGCCGCGGCCTCACCAAAGCCGAGTACAAGGGGAGAATGATGCCCCGGGATCTGCTTGAGAAGCATCCATGGATGCAAGCCAGCGTTTTTCTCACTTTGCTAGCCACAGCATTGCATTGCAGGCTCATGTTCATCTTGTGGTCAATCATGACCCCCAAGTCCCTTTCATCCGTAGTGCTTACCAGCATAGCACTGCCAAGCCTATACGCATGCTGCCGGTTTTGCCTCCCAAGGTGGAGAGCCTTGCATTTTTCGGTGTTAAACACCATCAGGTTCTCGTCCACCCATTTCCTGAGCCTGTCCAGGTCAGCCTGGATCACCTGCCTGTCTTCTGGTGTGGATGCAAAACCCATAGGTAGACTCTAGCACCTGGGCCTGGCTCCTTTCCTGGGACCTTAGTGTGTCAGACTTGTTACCCTGCCCAGAAAGTGAATCGGCTGATGAGTGAGACCCATGAGAGGAGGCATAAATCATCGATGTCAGTCTCTTGCCAGTACACCAAGGCAGGTTTTCCTCTGCCGAGTTTCTCTCCCTGAGGGGGTGGAATAAATATTGATAAATATTATGCCTGTGGGCTGTGCAGACAGGAGAGGTTTCTTCGGGACGTTTTGGCACATCCCTCCTGTGGGTGTGGGTGCAACAACCAGGATCTTTTCTGAGCGCTGCATGTCTCAGCCCACGCTGAGCACGCTTCCTCCGTGAACTCAGCACACAAAGCCCCTTCCCCTTGGGGGCTCCTGGAGTGCGCAGCCCAGATGTGCCCAGCACTGAACTCGTTGCGGTGGCTTTCATGGATTTCCAAAGCATGGCTACCTGGCAGCTCCCTTGGTTGTCCCATAAGGAGCTTTCCTCATCTGGATCCCCTGACATCTAGGGGAAGGCATGGACTTGGAGTGAAAGGACCCTTTCCCAGCACTCACTGCCTTCTCCGCACCCGGCCCGCTTCGTTCTGGATCGGGCCTGCAGGATAATCCCCGAATCGCCGATCTTTCTATTGCAGATTTAAATGCACGAAGCCAACCTCTGGGTGCCTGAAGCCACAATTTTGGGTGTCAACAAAGAAGTAGTCCCGGGGTCTGAGGACTAGTTTTGCCAAACCGTGTTAACAGTCAGGCTTGTAAAGCCAGAGCGTGGGTGTTGTTTGGCATTTGGATCCATTTAACCAGAAACCTCCAAGTTTGGGCAAGGAGATGGATTAGGGGAAAGGTTTTGGTTCTGCCTCGTAGCAGTCAGTGCTCGAGGATGAGATCTGCAAGGGATGTCGTCTGCTTCGTTGCCTCTGGGAAACGGTGCCACTGAAAGGTGCAGTTCCCCACATTGCGTCCTGGCTTTGTAATGGGCAAACAGGGTTAGCCTTCCCTCTACAAACCTCCGCTCTGTGGCGGGTGGGACCTGACATCCCAGACTTCAGAGAGCTTTGCAGGGAAGTTTTTTTTCCATCTTGGACCCACCTCTGAAAAACGGAGGGGGAGCCCTTTCTTCCAGCGAAGCTCAAGAACAGCAGCACGTTAACCTGGGTTCTTGGGAACGGGGTGAGAGCACGTGGTACCGATACGCAGCTACGTCCGCAATAAGGACCGGATGCCCACCGACACCATAGGAGTTGATCTTCACCTCTAAGGGGCCTGGGTCTCCAAATAAGCCAGCAGAGCAGGGAGGCAACCACGTGTGCTACATAACTGGGCTGGGGGTGCCCCGACGTGCAACACTACTGCTGTCGAAGGCAGCGCAGACAAGTGAATACAGTCCCCGAGCACCTGCAGTTTATTGGTGAGAAAGGACTGCATCCCAGGGGCGACGGGACCTCGAACGCACCCTGCACCCTCTTTTATCTGGAAGCACTCCAAGCTTTCCTCTTGATGAGTTCAGTATGTGCATCACACATGATGAGAGATTAGCAACATCCTTCCCCCGTTTTCTCAGATAGGCGCAATAACGTCTCCGTGGGATGAGGGCGAGGGGCTTGTTTCTGCACAGCGCGGAGCGTGTGAAGCAATCATGCCGCAACCCAAAGGGAGGAGAAAACACAAGACCTTGCATGAGTCTCTTCCCTCTGTTTTCCCTCCTCACCCTGCAGGAAAATAGGATTGGGAGAGGCTGCTCGAGCCATCGCGGGGGACCGGACTCTGTTGGCGATAATTTGTCCCAGTGTGTCTGGGCGGGCGTCTGCTCCAGCCCCGCTCACGTGCCAGTCATGAAGCACCTGGTGGAGAAGGCTTAGGGAGAGGCCAGGAGGGACATGGGCACAGCGAGCGTGGGGCTGGGGAAATAAAATCAGATCAGATGGGAGCACCCCATGCCACAGAGGATGAAAAACCCCCCACCAGTCCCTGCCAATCTGACCCAAGGGAAAATCCCTTCCTGCCCCCTGAATCTGGTGGTTGGGTTGACCCTGCATGTGTGAACAAGATCCGAGGTTTCTCAGCACAATTTAGGAGCATCACAAGCGGGTCTCCGACTGCTACCCACTGCCGCTGTCTATCGGAGACGGGAGATCAGACACAGTCGAGGGAGGAAAAAGCTCTTCCTGGATTTGGCGAGTGATTAGCAGAGCCCCGAAGCGTGGGAGCTCAAACAGACAGCTCAAACCTGTACGCTTGTCACGTTTCCTTTTAACCCCAGATAGGAACGCCAAGCACTCAGGGCCACCAACCACACGTTCCACTTGAAATCCGAGCAAATTCGGGTTGGCAGGGACCTCGGGAAGTCACCTAGTCCGCCCTGCTGCCCCAAGCAGGACCAGCTCCAGCTGCATCATCCCAGCCAAGGCTTTGTCTACCCGGGTCTCCAAAACCTCCAAGGATGGAGAGTCCTCCACCTCTCTGGGGAGCCGGCTCCAGTGCTTCACCCCGCTCCTCATGAGAGAGTTTTTCCTAATATCCAACCTCAACTTTCCTGGCTGCAACTTGAGCCCATTGCTCCTTGTTCTTCCTGCTCATGCTCTCCTACTGTCCCTTTTGGAAACACCCCGAGCTCCGTCTTTATCTGTCTTGCCTGCCCTTGGGGCAGAGATTGTGCTTCATTATGAGCTTGCACAGTGCCTAATACCCCAGCGAGGGTGCTGAGTTGGCCCCTTGCTTGCACTTGTCAGCCTGGCATCCCACCCTCAGGATCGGGCTGGGATTTATTTATTCTGGGGTTTGAAGTTTTCCAAACGAGGACAGACTTTCGCACGTTTCTGGGCACCCCTCGGCTGCAGGTGAGGAATGTTACAGCTCGGGGATTTACATTTACGACACAACCAGTTATAGTCCGCTGGCCAGCCGTGGCATTACACCATGAACTTAAATTTGTCCTTGCAAGGTGACGAGTTTGCCCTGGGCACGTGGGCCGTTCGCTCAGCTGTGGATCTACAGGCAGCGATGGGACCCAAGGACGACACCAAACCAGTGAAGGGGCTTGCCTAAATGCGCGTGCAAAACCAGGCTGAGGGTTTACATCTCTTCCGATGCCCATTCAGACCCTGAGCCCCGAACCACTGGGGCCTCCTACTTTATTTTGTTCTGAATAAATGATGTCTTATGGGTCATGAGAACATACCTCTGCATAGCTAGCTGCATAAAAGCACCTGTTAAATAACGTAGATATCTAGGCACGTCCACTCAAAACAACAAATGTGTTCAAACACGAGCATTTGCTGATTAAACGAGAGTGGGAATTACGGCCCGAAATATCTCCCTGCCGCGTGCAGCAGCACATTTCCCCAAGTCATGCAGAAGGGCCTGATGAAAACCTAGTTTCCTTCTCTCTCTGTCCTAGTCCAGACCGCGGTTGCCATCCAGTTTTATTGATCGCCCATAGCTCAGGGCACTGCAGCCTCATAAGGCTAATTCTGGCGGACGTGCGATGGGTTCAGCGTGCATTTCAACAGCTGTAATGGAAGAGTTCACATGAAGTATTTGACGACTCCTGGGGAATGAGGGCATTATCTAATTACATTCATTACCTGATTCATTTTATGTTCATTAGCTGTTCTTAATGGCATAACTTTTTGCTACCTTGGGCTTCTCTATAGAACGGAGATTGAAATAGATGGGCAGAAAGCGATGGAGGGTAAGACCTACCCCTCACTGCGCTTTAAAGCACTTTGCCCTGGGGCTTTCCTAATCATCTAAGCCCCTCCTGCATGTCATCCTCACAATATCTCAGTCTTATGGTTCCCATTTTATATGGAGAGATCTCCTCGAAGCTTCCTGGGCAGACACAGGAGCAGCACTCAGATCAGCCAACTCGTCATTTGGGGCATTTGTACACGCCACAAAATTGGCCTTTAAAGCAGCTCAGTGCCTTCCTCAGAAGAGCAGGCTCATCCTCATGACAGCCTTCCTCTTTGACCACTCAAATTTCTCATCGCTTGGGCTTCATGCCTGTTTGCATTGTCCAGGGGCTGCCCAGACAGATGTTCACCTCTTGGATCTGGCTCAAATCAGACCCATAAGCAGATCAGAAAGCGTTGCCAGACAGTGGATCGGCTTTGAAGGCAAGTCCTGGAGGTATTACATTGTAGGTACCCAGGTGCTGCAGCCTCTCCTGGCTTGTCCCATAGACACAGGAGGTGGAAATGATGATCAGAGACCAACTGGTTTGGTTTTACTGCTCATCCTTGTAGACTTCTCCCGCAGTATCTCAAGCGGACCTCGTTGCTCCTTGTTGGCCCTGAGCTATCCACCTTCTGAATCAACATTTGGCACCAACCCCTTTCATTGCCATTGTTGGGCACTAGTCATATAAAACAAAAGAGGGTTAAACCGAAGCCCTGTAACGAGTTAGTTACAAGAAAGGGGGGAATTCCTGCCATTTCTAGTTTCTGGAACAAATGATTTTTGTGTGATGTGTGTGCATGTCGCAGGCTTGGGGTCTGCGGTACATAGTTTTGTTCCCTATTAACTGCATATTTTGTTCCCTTTCAACCGGCAAGGGATGGCATAACGCAATGCATGCAATGCATTCCCGCAGCAGGCGCGGGAAAAATAAAAGGCTGATCTTGTTCCTCCGGCAAAAATTGCCGTTGGCTTCATCATGTGCAGGACCCTGCCTGACTTGCGATGCGCTGCACCCTCTTGCCTGCAGCAGAGGTAGCCGTCCCTAGTTTGGGAAGCGGTGTGTCTCGGGTCCCTGGAGCAGGAGGATACAGTTCTGGAAGGATGCTGCATAGTCTGTGCGACCGGGGGGGACGCACCCTGGATTGCACCCCGCGGCTTGTGTCGCCCTGGACGGGCCAGCTGGAGCCTTTCTATGACAGCTTCGCGTGCACTGAGTTCCTGCCAAGGGAGCAAGGGGAATGGCACATGGATGGATCGAGGCTTTGCCATGGGTGAGCCAAAAGGCGCTGCTGCTGTGGTAGAGCGCGTCTCATGCTCTCCAGGCAGGGCTGGCACGGCCAAAGACGATGGTTTCTGGGTGAGCCGGGATGCTGGGTCCTCAGGACAGAGGCCAGCTTCTCTCTTGCATGGAAGAGAAGCTCTCTCTGCCTTCCAGCATGCGGCCTGGCAGGCTTCGTCAGCGAACTGTGCTTACGATGAGCCGATGAATGGAAATACCGGAGCTGAAATTTGGGTTTTTCAAGGCAAGCACTGGCAGCTGGGAAAGACACATCCGTCAGGGAGCCGCGTGGGAGCCCACCGGCGCTGATGTTCAATCTTGCGGTGATTTTTCCCCTTTTCTGCGCTCGTGAAGGCCAATCCAAGCAATAACTAGCTGACATTTGGGGAGGCTGCCTCTTCGCTGCCAGCCAGGAAGTCTTTGAACCGAGCCTCTTTTTTTCTCTGCATTCGCTAAAGACATCATGAACTCTCTCGCTTTCCGAAGGCAGGCTGGGAGCCAGGTTTCGTGTGCTGTGACCCTGCCCCGTTCCCTCCCTTTCCTCCTGCCCAGGGAAAATTTGCCTGGGTTAGCTCCAGACAAAAATGAAGCCTTCTTCTGCAAGGAATTACGAGTAGCCGCTCGGCTGTTTAGCAGGCTACGAGTGCAGCGAGCCAAGCCCCGGGACTCTTGTTAAGTCGCTAAAAGGAGGAAACGTATAAAGTTCTCGGCCCGACTCCCGCTGCCCCGGCAGGAGCAGGCTGCAAAGGGCAGGACGTCAGCCGGCGTCAGTCAGCACGAGGCCCGTTCGCCCCGGCTGTGGGGTTGTCTCTTGCGGTCGATGCAGCAGCAGGGACCCGACTCGGCTGGCCGAGAACAGGACTTTGCACCGATTTATCCAAGGCTTTAGGACCTGCATATTCACCCCCGCTGCCCTACCGGCCTCGGAGACAAGCGTCTCCTGCATCTTCCACATGGGGCAACTGAGGCAGAGGAAAAACTGGTGATTTGCCTGCGTTCACAGAGGAACCAGGCTGGCTGAGAAGTGTCAAGATGTTTATAAGCCCTCCTCGAAGCGTTGGGTGTTGGCTGCAGCCTAGGATGGGATTTCGACTGGGTTGCACCAATGCTCCTGCTGGACTTAAAGCTGGGAGCTCCTGGCTAGAGGGTCTTGCCCCTTTGCTCAGGACCGATGCCAGATTTGGGGTCAGGAAGGGATTCCCCGCCCCGGGCAGATTGGTCTGGACTTGTAGAGGGGAGCACGGCCTCTCCCTGCGGTAGATTAACAACCAGGACATTGCTGCCGTGGTCTCCCGGTGCTCCCTCTGGGAGGTTCAGGTGTTACACCTTGTGCTGATGGTAGTTTTACAATGAATTTAGGCTGTGGGTTTGGTGGGGATGGTTCGAGCAGGCCTGACCCTGCCTTAGGCAGCGGGGTGGACCAGACGTTTGCATCGGTCACCGTTAGCATGTGTCCCCGGTCAGAGACGGTGGCCAAATGGCCTTGGGCTCCCAGCACCCTTTTCCGACCTTTGCGGAAACGCTGCTGCCCACGGGGGCGTGACGAGCTCTGCTCCACAGCACGGGGCAGGAGGCGAAGGGGAGCAGACGGCAGCGTGTCCAAATTCAGGAGGAAAAGGGAGTTAGCAACGGCTTTTGAGTGTCGATTTTTGGCAAAGGAAGACTTTGGTGGAGGGGGGAACCAGAGGCTGTGGGCATGTGCCTTTCTGGGCATGTCTCCATGCTCTTCGGGGCAGCGATGTCGCCTCTCTCTTCATCCACAGCAATGGGAGATGCTTCTCCATGACACATTTGCCCCTGGGGCATCATCCAGGCGTTAACCGCTGGAAGCAGCAGAGGGGCCCCCCTTCTTTTAGGAGAGCTGCTCAAACCCAAATAGCATATTTTTCTACTTCCCCTTGCACAGCTGGATCCCGTTCCTCCTTGCCCTGGAGTCTGCTCGTTCGGGGCCTCCCAGGCGTGTGTTTGGATGTGACGGGCCATGCATATTGCTGCGGGGGCCCCGTGGCCTTTGGCTCCCGCTTGGCACCCACAAGCTCACCTCTCTCCTTGCCAGGAGCTCCTCAAGGAGCCTCTTTCTAGCAAAGCAGGTAATGCCACCGGCAGCTGCCCCTGTGCTGGCCGCAGAGCAGGAGCTGGCGGTGGGGATTCGGCGCAGGGCTGCTCCCTCTTGCTTCCAGTCGTACTTCTTGGGCCACATCCTCGTACGGGGCAGCATAATCCAACCTTTTGCAAAGGGAGATGCATTGATGCAGGCCAACTGAGCATCTCACCCGCTAGCAGCCACGGAGCGCTTTCACGTGTGGGGCCTATTCAGACCCTGGCTGTGCCTGCTCCTCCTCCCCTCCCCCCCCATTTTACACCCCTGCCATGAATGGCGCAACGGCTGATTTCCATCCTGGTTAGACAGGGCAGAATCCAGGCCCTTTTCTTTTTATTATTATTATTTTCTTCCGTCTCGAAGTTTATTGCCTTTGTCAGAATGATTAACCAAAGTGGTAAAACGAGAGCAAAGTTAGTAACCTACACCCTAAAGCCTTCCAGGCTGCACTTGATTTATTTGCAGCCCCTGGCCATGAAGTATTAGTTAAAATAATGTGCTGTCACTCCGTGCGGTTCAGAGCGCCATTATTTGCAGGTACACAAATGCCTTAGCAATATAAATAGGGGGTGTGTTTCAGTCATCTCCTGAACCTGGACTTCACCACTGCAACAACAGCAACAGCTGTTATTACGGTGATGATGATGATGATGATGATTATCCTGCATGGGTTTCCAATCCCAGGAGCTTTCCCTTCTCAGCAGGCGGTGTCCTCAGCTGGAAGCCAGCCTCTCCTGTAGTACGAAACTACCGGAGTTCGGCTGAAAACCCGATCTGGTGTCATCACGTCTACTTTGATTCCTCTTGGGGACCCACAGTCCCGCAAGGCCTCGGTTGCTCATATTTGATGTTTCTCGGGCAGCTTTTCCTGCGGATTCCTTTAATGTGACATCATGTCTGAGAGCACGCAGACACCGCGGTGACGGGCGGCAACGCAGGACTCGGAGAGAAAGGGGGACGACAAGACACGTCTTGCCCCAAGCATCCGTTTTCTCCCTGCTGTTTGCAGAGAGCCAGGAGATGGATCAAACATCACCAGCCGTGGCCGAAATGCTCTTTCATGTCTGCCTCTGTTTGAATCAACGCGGGCCCTTCCTTCAGTCACGTTCCTGCCTTGAAGGCACGATGGCCTTTGGGAGTCACAGCTCCTTCGCTGGGGGAGCCAGGGCTGACTTGTGTTCCTGATCCCCATCTCTGTTCAGGCCAGACGCGATGTGGCATCCAAACGCCACCCAACACTCAAGAGCTGGAAATACACACCTGGATGTCAGGTCTTCTTTATGGATCTGCTTTTAATCTGCATTGGCTCGCTCACCACCCCTCCTATGATGAGTGCTAACACGTTGGCCCTTGGCCTCACTAGAGGAAGAGGAATTGAAGGCTTTCCCTACCGTGCTGCGAATCCCACTGGCCATTTAAGTCCTGGTCATAGAGCTTTGGTCTATGGATGGGGAAGGGGACAGACGTTCAATGTCTGTGGCCGTGCTCCCTTGGGGAGGACAGCGGTTCCCAGGGCTCAGCAGAAGGCAGCAGCTTGGTTTCATGAAGGACTTGGAGACATCCGACTTTATCCCGGACGGGAGCCAAACCTGAACACGGCAAAGTTTGCAGCACAGGAAGCATCGGGATTTGGGGTTTGGGTTCCAAAAGCTCATATCAGTTTGGATTTTTTTTAAGGCACATGACGTAACACAAGATTAAGAAGGAGTCGATGCAGCTGATGATTTCCAGGAAAAGCCGGGAAGCTGGTGGGAGCAGTGTCCAAGCTGGGCTTTACCATCCTAGGCACTTGCTCCTGGACCTCTTTTCTTGCCCAACATGATGTGCTGAAGGACCTGACCTGATGTCCCAAAACCTTTCAGTGCCAGCATGGGGTTGCCATTGCTTCTCCAGCCAGGCTGAGCAGTAAATACCCGCTGACAGCGGTGCTCTGTGTCTGAGATCAATAGGCACTGGTTAGTTCGGTACCTGGAGAGGGTGCTCATTCCTCGCGTGTGGAGGTGCTCAGCTCTGGGGCCCTGGCTTGAGCTTGTCTCCAGGTGTCCTACAGAATCAGGCAATCACAGACGACAAGGGTGGGAGGCAGCTCAGGAGGTCACAGCTAGTGCAACCCCTGCTCCAAGCACGACCAGCCCCACCTGCATCATCCCAGCCAGGGCCTGGGTCTTAAACACCTCCAAGGATGGAGATCCCACCACCGCTCTGGGTAGCCTGGTGCAGTGTTTTACTACCCTCCTAATATCCAACCTAAACCTCCTTTGCTGCAGCTGCAGCCCATTGCTCCTTGTCCTGTCATCTGCCTGCACCGAGACCAGTCCAGCCCCATCCTCTTTGCAGCCCCCCTGCAGGGAAGTAAAGGCTGCTAGTCAATCCCCCTCGGTCTTCTCTTCTGCAGAATAAATCAGCCCAGTTCCCTCAGCCTCTCCTCACCAGCCCTGTCCCCCAGCCCCCAAACCATTTCCTTGCCCTCCGCTGGACTCTCTCCAGTGTGTCCACATCCCTTCTGCAGTGGGGGCACAGCTGGACATAGGACTCCAGATGTGGCCTCCCCAGTGCTGAACAGAGGGGCACAATCACTGCCCTCGATCTGCCGGCAACACTCCTACCCACGCATCCCAGGATGCCGGTCGCCTTCTTGGCACCAAGGGCCGGCTCCTGTCCATCTTCTTGTCCCCTGTCCCCCCAGGTCCTTTCCTGCAGAGCTGCTGCCCAGGGAGCCAGCCCCAGCCTGCCCCGGTGCAGGGGATTCTCCCGTCTTGAGCGCAGGACTTTGCACTCGCCCTTGTCGGACCTCCCGGGGGTTTCACACCCTGGGAAACACAAAGAAATGAACTACATGCTCCACAGTCACCCGGAGCTGAACTGATATCCCACGCTGTGTCCAACTCCAAGCTTCATGCTGATCTTTCAGGCCTGAAAATAAATACGGGATGGGTGAAGCCCTAGCTAGGATGAATATAGATAACCACCGAATAAATATTGATGGGCTGTTACGAGCCTTTATTGGGATGCGTCCAAGCACATTAGAGATACATCTATTTGGCATGTAATTAACTCGAAATGAGATCAGCAATGAACATGTAATTATGGTCCCACTGAATTATTACGCTTGCAAAAGGGAAGCACGAAGTGGACGGGATCTCTCCGGCTGGTCAATCAACTACAAATTGGCTCAACCTGCATGTCAGATATGCACTGGTAATGACCGGTGATTGTGGGCGTCTCTGAAGGGCTGGGGGCTCGAAGCTGGTGGAAGGGAAAGGGACGGCGCCCAGGCTTCCCCTGCGCCCTCGGTGACCTAGAACCGGGCTCTGTCCCCTCCTCTCTTGGTTTTTGCAAGTGAGATAACGCGGCAGTTCAGGCGTGTGCAAGCCTAGTCATCGCTGGGTCTCTGCATGCTTCTGCCTGCCCACATGCCACGGCTCATCCAGCCAGGCCCTCGCTCACCCGCCCGCGGGGGCAGCTTTCCAGATGCATCGGCTCCAAGCCCCATTTGCCATCAAGCCAGCTCCTGCTCTGTTAGCTTTGTGGCCCAGCCATATTTCACTCAGCAAGACCGTCTGGCTGCACGGCATCCGACTGGCAGCTGCGGGAAAGAGCCTGTCTCCGCTGGAAACCAGCTTGCATCGCATCGGCGGGGAGCGCAGCTCTGCCCCCCAACTCTTGGTCGTGCTCCTTATGCCTGGGAATAACTCTGCGACCGGCAGCTGGCTAAAAGTGAGGATAGCGTGTCACTATTTGGGTAGCATTTCACAACACAGCTGGAAAGGATGGAGTGGAAGAAAACTGTGGGGAGAGGCACAAGCGAGGTCATAACAGGGTTGCACACACACATGCACACGTGTGTGCACAGACACACACATGACGAGGACAGGAACGCTGGCCTGGACGGGCTCTCCTGGTGCAGCCCCCTGCTAGGCAATCAGGACTCATAGTAGAGATGATCTCTTTTATTAGACCAACAAGATTTTTGCAAAAAAAATTCTTTAACTGCAAGCTTTCGGGCACAAACACCCTTCGTCAGGCTTTGGAGAAAAGATTGTAAAAGGTCTCCTGGGTAGAAATGAAAGTTCTTGTTGGTCTAATGAAAGGTATCATCTCCACTACGAGTCCTGATGGCCTTTTCCACTAGACCAATACGGCCCCTGCTAGGGCATCCTAAACTGATTAAAATCAGCCTTAAATGAGCCAGGGTTTTTTGCCCCTGCTGCTTCGGCTGCTCCAACCCCTGGCTTCTCTGCTGGTTGGAGCCCCCCACCTCCATCTATTTCTGGCTGGCTGATGCCCACCATCATCCTTCCTTTGAAAGAGCCCTTCTCCTCCTTAGGGGCTCGGGGGCTGGAAACCCAGCAGCTCTGCCCGCCTGCAGCAGGAGCAGGTGCTTTGGAGCTGTTCCTTTGCACAGTCGAGGCCTCTCTAATGCAGTGAGTTTGCCTGCATCGGCACTTAAATAAGATGTGGAAGCGCAGGGAAGGAAGGAAGGCGGCGTGCGCATGGCACGCGGCCTAGAGACAGACACTGTTGGGAGCGAATAAGGGAACAGCCCTGAGTGCTGCTGAGTCTGTGTGGCTGCAGGCACCCAAACCCCTAGTCCAGACACAGGAGCCAGGGGACCGAACCGGGGATCTTTTGCTCCGCAGCCGGGATGGGTCCGACTCCTTCCAGCGGAGAGCGGAAGCTCACATCTGGAGAAGGCAAGCCTTGCCTACCCCGATGCCTTTGCAGTCGGCGGGGGTCTCGATCTGCCTCCCGGCGCTGTGCTCAGGAGGCAAGCAGCCACCGGCTTCTTTTAACCTCTGCAAAACCACCGGCGTGTCATGCTGCCACAGCAGACGATGCTCAGTGTAGGGGCAAGTAAATGAAGCAACCCCCACCCCCGGACAATGCAAGGGCTAGCCACCAGATGCAACAGCGAGATGTGGGGAGACCTCGCGTTGTTGGGGGGTGCTCGGGGAACTTCAGACCCCAGCGCAATAGCAGCAGCTTCCCTTGGCTGTCCAAGAAAAGCTTTGGGAGCTGCCTGCTCTGAATCTTGCTGGGACTCTGTGAGCTGGTCGTCCGGAGCCACGAGTAACTGAGTGTCAGCACGGTGACAGGGACAGAGTGGGACCCCAATAAGCCCCTTCTTGAAAGCCGAACAACAGGCCATAAACCAGCTTCTGATCTCAGGCACTCAACACAAATCCAGATTAACTCTGGGTGGATTAACGCCGGCGTGAAGGAAAGCAAGCTCCAGCCCGATACCTCCCAGCGAGGGACCACCCGGCCCCCTGTACACCTCTATTTTGACTCTACATTAATTTGTACATCTCTTTTCACTGGCATTGCTAAAAGTTATGAAACTTTTTTTCCCCCCCACTGGAAATAAAGACACTGGGGCTCTGCGGGGAGTCATTTGCACTGCAGGCAGAGACCCGCACCCCTTGCCAGAGCGTGCTGAAACGAGAAAAGCCTCATTTGAGTGCTTGAGATCAAGGGGGCAGTCGCCTCCGAGGAGGGCCCCGTCGCTGGCAGCTGCAAGAACGTGCCTGGGAGGCTGACGTTGGTGTCTGCAACACCCTTGTAAGAGGGAGCAATTCGATCTAGCAGCACACGGCCTGCGCGTAGCTGCGAAGGGACAGCGTGTGGAAAGGAAGCCCTTGTTATCAGGTGACAAGAGATGTCTGCAAGAGAGGCCCCTTGCACTGTGGACCTGGCTCGGGGGGAGCCGAGACCCCGCGCTGCGTCGGCTTGCAGTATCTCATGCAACCACGAGATGTCTCGCTCACTCCAGACAGGCTGCGGTCCCGGGATGCGAGAGACAAAGTTGGAATTCAAGCCATGTGGAAGTTGGCCTGTGCTTGTCGCTGCTTTTTTATTTATTTTTTTAAACATAAAAGCTCCCTATTAAAGACAAATTCCTCGTCCATCTATCTGGACAATGATGCATGGTGGCTTCCAGCATTGCTAGCGAGGGTAGAAGAGCAAAAATAAACCGAGCCGCACACCCTGTGCTACTTATATCCTGCCATCAACACGTACAGCGGATCCCACGCTTGCTTGCATTGCCGAGGTCTTTGCCTTATAAATATTTCAGTTTCTTCTATAACAGGATTGTCTCGAGCTCAGTGGTATCACTATAGTTACAGGCAATTTTCTATCTCCGAGTCTTATAAAAACCATAGACAGAAGAAAAAAAAAATCTAGTACTGGTGATGCTGGCTTTATTCCAGGTTGGGAAATTACATTCCTCCTGTTTAAGATTCTCCCTGTAGTTTCTGAAAGATAACGTACAACTTCACTTCCCGATCTGGGCGGTCGAAATGATTGCCACGAAGGCCAGCGGTGAGTGAAGGAGCCCGTGGAGAATGGCTTTGTTCAGGTCCGATCCCCGGTTGGACTAGATGATCTCTTGGCATCCCTTCCAGCCTTGGTTGTCTACGAAGATTTCTGTACAGTTCGAATCCAGCTCTTGGTACAAAGCTCCTACACCGAGCCCAACCAAACCCTCTGAGCTGATGGGCTTGGGAAGGGCAGAGGGCCAGCCTGGGTCTGAAGGTGGCAGCTCAGGGCTGGATCCTGAATAACAATCCCGGCTCCAGTCTGGGGATAGCATTTCCCCCCCGAGCCGACTTAGCCCAAATCCCAGGCCGTGCTCCCTGGAGCGGGTGGGCAAAGACCCCAGGAACAAGGTGGGCAGCAGCTCGATTCTCAGTTACTGGATGGCCGCTCTTTTCCACCCGGAAATTTCCACCCGTCCCAAAAGGGCCCAGGGCAGCCAACGTTTCCTTAATGAGAGGGAGAGACCCTTCATCTTCCCTGCTCTGGCCTCATAAAGATGCCCGTGCTCATATAGATCAAAGGAAGAAAGTTCCTCCCCATAAACCAGCTCAGAGAAACATCTCAAGTTTCCTCATGATATATTCTCTTCTCCCTCCCTGCCCATAAAAATGCCTCTTTTGCTCTGACTCCCGCGGGAAGCATCATTCAATCCAAGCTCTTCCACTGAGGACATCCTGGCTGGTCCGGTCCAGGGGGTTGCAAACCTGTTACCATGAGCGTCTCTTGCCTTTGCAGGCTTGCAACACCTCTTGGGGGGTGAGCTCTCCAGGCTTGGTTTTTCCCCGAAGGGGCTTCTGTTAGTTTTGCTTTGGAAAACTTACGTCAGGCTGCAGCAGGAGACAGTGGCGCGCGCGCAGTTCTGGTCTCTGCTCGCTGGGGAGTAGCAAGCCGCTCTCTTCCTTTGCTAAACAGTGCTGTGCTCCTTTCCTGCCCTGCACAGGGCGTAGAAACCTCTCCTTAATTTAATCTCATGAGAGAATGGCGAGCCCGGCTTTTTCCAGCCATTTGTCATGCGTACCATGCAGGAGGGTGCTGGATAATGAATGAGGTGCACCTCTTGCCCGAAGGTGGCCAGGGAGCAGCAGAGCTGGTGCTTTGCTTTCCAGGAGCAAAGCGGCTCCAATCGCATCTGTGCCATGCACCTGGGGATCCGGTCGCCCACTGAGTCTCCACCGGAAGCCCGGTAGATCCCTTCTGGGAATGTGTTTCCCGGGAGTGCGATCCCTGGGGCCTCAGCTAAAGCGAGACTGAGCCTGCAATGCATGTTCAGCCATAAAGGATGAAGAGCCACGCGATCAGGAGACGGGAGCGCCGCACTCAGGCAGTCCTCATCCTGCTGCGGCTCCTCGCACCTGGACGCCTCAGTTTATCCAGCAGCGAAATGGCCATAATGCTGCTGGCCTGCCCCACAGAGGGGCTGGGGGGCTTACGGCTTCCTCCAGCTAGCGATGCTGGCCTTAAACTACCAAGATACCACCAAGGGGGCTCCTCTTGCTCGCCGTCTCCCGGGATGCTCGGAGGCCGCCCTTCTTTTTTCCCAGCAGGCCTGTTCTTAGCCGCGTGCTCCCAGGTACGTGACTCAGTTCCTGCCCCGGGGGAGGTAGTTAGAGTCGCAGCTGGGACCCGGCGCCCTCCGAGTGGCAGCTCTCACCCCGTGACTCCAGGCCGTGTGCAGCCCCATGCCTATTACGAGAAGGGTCCTGGGTGGGAGGAACGGTCCCTCTCCAGCCAGGAGGTTTGTCTCCTTGGATTCAGGACAGGCTTTCAAACAAGGGTTGAAGACCTCAAAGTAACAGCAAAGCACGCACGGTGTTTGTCTTTCATCCGTCAAGCGTAGGAAACGATGGGGGCTCCTTATCCGTGTCTCCCCTGCGCGCTCCCAGCCCATCCATCATCCGCACAACAAGTTTGAGTACTTCCGGCTGCGGGTCACGGAGGAAGCCGCGTGTTCCCCGTTCGGGACTGAGCCGAAGCCCGGAGAGACGGAGACTCCGGCTCTCGGGACGTCAGATGTTTGCCCCACAGCCACGAAGGGCCAGGTGCTCCTTTGGCTTCGGCTCCTGTACCTCCAGCAAAGCCAGGGCGGGCCCAGCAGCTGAGGATCCAGCCCAATTTGCAAGAGATTTGCACCCAGAGCCGGTGTTTCCTGCCTGAATAATTCATTAACAAAGAAACAGGACCCGCTTCTCCTCTCCTGTCCCCTGGCGTCAGTCTGGAGTGACTTTATTGAATTATAAACCAGCATGAGGCCAGGTGAAGGCTGGTGCTCAGCCGTTTATTTTTCCTGATTCAGAGCCAATCCCCCGGTTCCCAGGCCCTCCACGAAAGGCGCAGGATGAAATATTTGCAGGGGGGTTTTCACACCCTGTTCCCTTCAGCTCCGCACCCGGGCTGAGCACCCGACCCACTTGACAGCCTCTTCCCTGCCCCGGTAGGATGGGTAAAGGCTTTGCAGAGGAGCACAAAAGAGGGGACAGGTCTCTCGGGATGAAATACGGCACTCGGTAAAACGGAGTTATGGACGCCCTCGCAAGGAGCCAGCGTCTGTCTGAAACCCTGTCTGTGATGGATGGCCAGATCCTGGGAGCAAGAGGAAATGGCAGTAAATTCACACGCCGGGTTTTGTGCCAGCTAGCCGGCTCCGTTCTCCGCACGGCTGCGGCAATGCCGGGCAATGCATGCAGAGCCCTTCCCGGGGTACCTCCGGGCTGGTCCTGTCCGGGGCGTCCCATGCCCGGATGTGCCGACACCCCGCGGTCCCGACCCGCTGTCCCCCAGGCTCGGCCTCTTCTGTGAGCGGGACTTGGGGGTCCAGTCCTACGCCCCGTGCAGATGCAGGATGCGCTGCTCGCCCCCTCCCAGGGAAACGCTTGGGCTTCCAGTGTGGGGACCCCACCTCGCCCCGGGGCACCCTGCCCCCTCGTCCTGGCAGCCAGGAAGTTTCTTCTGGGATCTGCTATAAATCTGCATGGCCGCAGCGTAAACCCCGTGCCCCGCGCTCTGCAGCGAGGGAGAACGATGTTATCAGCCTTCTTTATTGCAGCCTTTCAGAGCTTCGAGTGCTGCTGTCATAGCCCCCCTTCATCTCCTCCTCTCCAAACGAACCGCATCGAGCTCCTTCAGCCTTGCCTCCCCTTGCTCCTAGTTCCTCCCTCACTCGCCTCTCCCAGCCCTCCTCAACATGCAGCGCCCGGACTGGGCACAGCTCTCCAGGGGAGGCCTCCCTGTGCCGAGCAGAGCCCCGGGGCGCTTGTGCCCGTGACGCCATCACAATGTACACGTGACAAAAATGTCCCTGCATGTGGCTTAATGGCATCACGCGTTACACGCACCCAAGTTTTGGCGGGGTTTAAATGAGTTTGCATCGTTGCCATTTGCAGTGGTGTAGCCACTAGCCAGCTAACCTCTTGGCTGCGGGAGAGGCGGGCAGGCTCCGCGGAAAAAGAGGATCGGGTCCCTTGTCGCTTCTGCCTTCAGCAGGCGCCTGCGGCTGCCAGGACAATGACATATCTACAGTGGCAGAAGAATAAAACCCGTTTCAATTAAAAACGTACTGTTAGGGGGCACAGATGCAACCTGAAGAACTAAACCCCTGGCACGTGTACAAGCACCCTTGGTGTGCAAACCCACGCATGGTGCATCACGTGGGGCCCGCGACAGGTGGAAGCTGAAGCTTCGTGCATGCTCAGCATGGTCAGAAATGCCCGCTGAGCTCAGCCTCTTTGCCCCTGGGTGTAGGACGAGCAGAGCACGGGTGGAAGCCGGGCTTGTCTGGGGACACGCAGGGGTGAGGCTGCCCCTTAGCTGGTCCCGCTGCACATCCCCTCTCGCGTTGCACCAACACACAGCTCTCCCCATTCACCACCTTCTCAGTGATCCAAATCCTTGCAAACCTTCAGTTTTCTTCCCTGCAATCAGATGCCAGTAGGTCCCTAGCCCAGGCAGGAGCTGGCAGGGCATTCTGGGCCCAGCCAAAGCCTCTCTGGTTTCTTAACTGATGGCATGAGCTTGGCAAACAGCGGCACGCGGCCCTGGCTCAGCTGGGCACCACGTGCAAGCTTCCCCCTGAGGCCGCTGGGCTCTGCCGAGGTCCGGCCATCCCGCGCCGAGCGCTCCCTGCTGCTCTGATCCACGCGACTTGCACATGGCCTGGCCCCGGGGCCTTGCCCTTGCCCTGTGCAACGTCTGCCAGTTGTTGCCCCTGGACCCGAGCCTACTCCCCTATTAGGTACGCAAGTGGATGTGTCAGGATTTGAACCCAGGGCTTCCTGCACCCCCTGGGCCCGAGGGCATTTTAACCCTCACCCTACTGAGGAGGCAATGCAACCCAGAAAGAAAGGACGCATTGAAACTGCCCAGCTGGTCCCTTGGAAACACGGTCGCAGGATCTCGCGGCTGTCGATGGGACATGCAGGGATCCGTCAGTGGATGGTGGCCGAAACCAGCCGCCGGCTGAGTGACTGTGGCAAGGGACCTGTCAACACCGCCATGAAACTCACTGAGCCCTTCACTCCCCCAGCCGCAGCGTTATCAGGGCAGTCGATGAAAATGTGTTAACAGAAGGGCAGGATGTGGAGAGCCCCGGCAATGAGACCGCCCATGAGGCTCGAGCTCAGGGGCAGAAATGCAGCCAGAGCCTGCCAATGTTTTGGGGCCACGAGCTTTTTCTCAGCACAAAGGGCAGATTCAGCATGGAGACGGCTCCTGAACGTGGTGCAGCTTCGTGGGTTTGCTCACTCCGACAAACAGATTTGAAAAGAGGCCAACGCCGTTGGGTTTGCTCCATCTTCTGCTGGCGTTGCCTCGTGAGCGGGTCTTCTGGGGGATCAGCTCCTGCCAAAGCACTATGGGATATACCCGCCGAGATTTGCCCGGCATGCATTGCCACAGGGGGCTGGAGAGTGTAATTAGGAGAGATGCACGAATGCAGCCGTGCTGCACAGACAAAGCTGCTGCGCTGGGAGCTGCATGGCTTGGGCTACTTTTCAACCTGTTCCACCCAAACCTACGGGTCTCCCACAACGGCTGCGACAGCAGCTCCTGCAGAGCCTGATGCAGAAACCCCAAGAGTCAGCCGCTCCGGAGCGGGCAGGGTCCTGGGACCTCGGCACAGGTTTTCGGCTAGAAAATCTTTGATGGAAAAGAGCCGATAATTGAATAAGACGCTCTACATCCACTTCATTGATTAGCCGGAGGCCCTGGAGTGTGTCTCTTTTATACACGCTGTCAATGCTTAGCACGTATTTTACTGCTCACCTAATTGGATTGTTTTGTTTTAAAAGCTGTTTGCCAATCAGCAGCAGAAAGCCGAGGCCTTTGATCGCAGGGAGCAGGATCCCTGGGGGCAGCGTCCCCTCCTTCTGCTTGGTGTAAGAAGTGGTGACATTTTTAGCAGGGATGCGGACACTGATTGCTCACGTGCACCACCTCAGCAAAGCCCTCCTTGCCCAGGCCTGCCGTGGGGAGGCCGGCTGCTGCACGGGAGCTTAGATGGCTAGCCCTTCTCCACCGGAGACACGGGCCTCAGGGTTGGGTCACAAATAAAGCAGTTTGGAGCCAGTGTCTTGGTGCCCTTGGTATTCACGCTGCACTGATTCAGACTCTATTTGGCACCTGGGTTCAGTGCAGGACCTTGCTTTCAATCTCTCCCACCCCAGGGGGTGTGATCCAGGGGCTTCTGGGATGGGTGCAATGCAGGTCAAGGCACTGGCGCTGACCCCCAGAGAAGTGCTGCCTGGGGCTGATGCCTGGATGGGTCCAGTGGAAGGCCCCAGCCTGAGCCACTTGTTCCTGGCGTGTGTTTCCAGCTGCTGAATGTACTCAGCTGCAGAGCACAGTTCAGATGTAAATGCATCATTTGTTCTAGTCTGCACCCTTGCAGTTATTTAAGGTCAGCTGGAGTGACAGTGGCGATGGGGCCATGCCCGTGATTTCCCCCGGACTGGCTTCCTACTGGTGTCACGCTCCCACTGATATTGTGCAGCCAGACGCACGGTAAATGCACAAGCAGGTGCTCGGATATATGGGCAGGATCCCTCCCTCCGCAGACACTGCAACAGGAGCCTGCAGACCCCTACCCAGCATTTAAAGAGTGAACATCTCCATCCTGCGTCAAATGCCGGATCCTTGTGCTTGGTGCGTTGTTCGAGAGCTCCCCGTGACAGCTGTGCAGCGCCGTCCCCATCCTTATCCCTCGTCCCCTCGGCCTGCAGCCCCGAGCGTCGTTTGGCCTCGTCTCCCTGGAACGCACCAAAAAGCTGCTGCGGACGTTTTTGTGCCTCCTGTTCTCATTAGTTCACTAGAGGGCACCATCCCCCCTGTTTCTCCAGCCATGGGAGAGCATCAGCATCCCGGAGGGCCGTACCGCTGCATCTCGGCACCGGCTGTTACGGCCGTGATGTGTCGGGGGGGCAACCCCCAACGAAAATCTTCCCCGTTGCTGTTACCTGCAAAAAGCACGGGGAGCTTCCAACACACGGGCAAGACAGGAACCCGGCCCCGGGTGGCACGCGTGGGAAGTTTGGAGATACTCGGCAATTAGTTACAAGCTCCCTTCTGGAGGGGACAGCTGGGAAAATCTTGCATGTTAACGATTCCCAGCTCCGAGGAGGCGCAGCCCGGCTGCAATTACCGGGCTGGCTTCAAGCCCTGGCCTAAAGGGGTGACAGTCTTAATGCAATCTTCCATGCAGCCTCCGCCTTCGTGCTCAGCCCAGGGCACTGTTTGGCCCAGCAGGTCTCAGACCGTCCACTTCCACCCGGATGACTGATCAAAGCTTGGGGTCTGCAGATGGGAAGAGCTAAGCAGGCGCAAAGCGGCGTTGTGTCCTGCGAGTCGCATGCTCTGCCTTGCTGGGCTGGTATTTCAGTGCCTTTTCTTCAGCCTCCTCTTCCCCGCAGCCCTCCCACGCTGCCCACAACAGCAGCATCTGGAAATCACCTGTGCTATTCTCCTGCGACGACCTGACTCCTGCACCCCTGCATGCCTGGTACCGGTTTTGGGGGCTTCGAGGGGTCGGTGCATCTGCTTCAAACCCATCACGTTGCTGCTCCTCGTCTGCCTGCTGGTTCCCCGCGTTTGTCTGGCGCACGTACAATCCTGACTCACACAGAAAACACCCTCAACCCTTCCCCGAGGCTACGGGAAGGCGCTGGACCCACAGCATGGTGCGGAAGTGCGTCGTTAGGTTTGCTCTCTCCAAATTCCCAGGCCACGAATCTTCTCCTTGTAATACCCTCTATCTTGAAGGGGACTCAGAAGACCTAATTATGAAGAGAGATAATGATTTTAATAGGTTAATTAACAGAGTGATGATTTTAGCTTAAAAAAAGAAGCCTTAGCACAACATTGGAAATAACTTTTTTAAAGATCAGCCTTTTGGAGACAGGCGGAGGGAGGACGTGGTGCATTGCAGTCGCAGGCTGGGCTGTTCCAGGGGGTTCGAGGTGGAGGCCTCCAAGGCCGCGATGGAAGGGGCCCAGCTCCTCCGAGATGGATGGTTTCATTTGCAGGAGTGCATAATTTAGTAAGTTAGTCCAGGGCCCCTTTTTATTACTGTTTTGGTGATGAACTATTCCTGAGATGAAGAGAAATGAGAAAGCAAAGAGATACTGTGGATTCAAGGTCAGGATTTCTCCCTTCGGGTGCACCGAATACCTGCTCCAAGGCAACCCCAGGCGGAGGTCAGCTTTATGCTGACATGTACAGTTATGGGACGAGGCAACGCCAGCTTTATGCTGACAGTTTCCTAAGCCCCAAGGGAATTAGGAGCCTAAGCCCATTCCCAAGGGGAAAGGGACGGGGCAGAATTTTAAAGGGGTTTTCACCAGTCTATTAAAGGAGCTTCAGAAGTGAAAGCTTCTTGTGCAAGGCTGTGTTCTCCACACGGCCCTCTGCTGTCGGAAGAACTGCTCGTGTCTTGGGCCACGCCGAGGGAAAAACTCTGGCCACTTAGGAGCTTCCCACGTGTCACTGAGCCACGCACCCCTGCCATTTTGCACCTCTCAGCAACAGGGAGGAGGCACCTCGGCTTTTCTTCTGAAACCCAAAACTCCTGCCCTGCGCTCAAGGAGAATCTCCATGAGCCCGTAGCTTTACGGAGCCTATGACACACAGCCCGGCCTTGCCAACTGCACCCAGTTGAGGGCAGCGGCCTGCAAAGCGGTCACTCGGGGCGACTCCCTGGGGTCTATGGGGTCGTTCTCGCCGGGGAGTCACGAAAAGAAATCTCTGGCTGGCTGCCGGGCAGCCGCGCCGGTTTAACTGGCTTGCAGAGCCGTAGAGAAGGGCAGGCGTGGGCGTGCGTGCGGGTGTGCACGCGGGTTGTGAGCCTGCTCTTCTGGTCTCAGCGTGGCTGAAGCAGCCTCCCTCAACAGGTGCGGCGTTCCCACGGCGGTACAACCAACGCTAGCACAAAACTCCTGAAACCACTGACCTTTTCTGCCTTGGCAAGACTTGACAGGCCTACCACCCCACCGCACGGCTCTGGGCCCGATCTAGCCTGGTGCTGAGTGCTCGCTGCTCCTGTAATTACAGGGAAGTGCAGATTCTGCTATAATTAAGGGGGGGGGGTGTCCCTCCCTGTTTCAAGTCGTTTGTTCTACGTCCCATAAAATCTTCATGCTTGCTTGGATTGCCCTGAACAGAAATAATAATAAAATACACGTCTCGTAGTAAAACAGCATCGAATTTTCCATTAGAAACCAGTAAACATTTTTAGTTCTCTCTGTGGCAAAATGGTATTTTAAGTACACGCCAGTTCGAGTCTGTATTTTTTTTTGAGAGCTCCAACTTGAACATTGCTTCTTTTTACCTTGCTTTGCAAAGCTCTAGGGGAAGAGCATAAACCTTTGAATTGTTTTCCCCATGCTGTCCATGTGGATATAATGTATTTATATTTTTACATTAGGAGCCGGTGCAGTCGAATTAGCAGCGCCTGTTTTGAGTGTTGATTGTTAATTGCCTGGCATTTGGTGATCATCACAATCATTATTGTTTATTTACAGCATATTTCCCTCCTCCCTTTGATTAAAAACTCAGCGGTAAAAATGCAGCCTTTTTTGCAAATCCCCTTGCATGACGTAAGTGATTTAAAACAATAATTAGAGTTCCATAAATCAAGAAGAGGAATCAGATGTGAAAACATATTTAGTTAATCTACTGTCGGCTGTAAAACATTTTTTACCTTCCAGTAGGATTTGTGTTTGGTTCCTGTTTGATCTCCGCTTGGATTTCTGTTTAGAAAAACAGAAAGAGCAAGACAGAGACCAACTCGTCCGCTTGCTCTCTTTTGTCGCAGTGGGGGTCCCGGTGGCTGGGGGCTTGGGAGACTTCTGCAAAATAGGCACGGTGCTTTTTGCTGCAGCCTCCCACCTCTTTGGTAGTTAGCACAGGTGGTTGGATAACACCCACCCGCTCGCGAAGGCAGACACGGCCTTTCCGGGTGATGCACGGGCACCTGTTGTAATGGCACACCTCGGTTGCAGCGGGGGGACAGAAGCAGGGTTTTCGGTGCCCAAAGCACAAACTGCTGCCATTGGGGTGTAGAGCATCCTCCTCCTCCTCTGGTTGCTTTGCTTTCAGTGCTGCTCTGCGGTGGCACCTGCTAAGCATTTGGCCTGCACTCTGTCAGCAAGCAGAAGGCTCCCGTGTGCACCGGGGCCCAGGCATCGACAGAGAGAGGAGGCGACGCACCAGGTCCTTGCACCGAACGGCGTTCTCCGTCGAGCAAGGCAATAGGGGTGCTTAGGCCCTGCAGAAGACGCTCCGTTCAGCCTCTTTGCAAGAAGGACCTCAAACCCGCTGGGCTCCATGCCGGCTGCGACCTTCATTCACCACGGCGAGCCGCCAGAAAGAGACGGATGGAGACTGGGCCAGGTGTTTTCTGTGCGCCCTCCCGCCGGGCTTCAGGGGAGCGCGTGCGGCCGCCACTGGAGACTCTCCCGCACCAGTCACGAGCGGGGCGTAGGGCCCAGCGCTCTCACTGGCAGATCACTTCTAGTTTCAGAGCAGCAGCTTGGTTTAATAGCAATTCGCTATAATACAGCGTCTCAGGCAGCCGGCGGCTTGCGTTATTGGTAGTGCGGCAGGCTGTAACGCGTGGCACAGCTATAGGGGCGTTGGGGCGTTTTGCATTTGCGCTGTGTAGTTCAGGGGTGGGCAGCTATTTCGGGCGGAGGGCCGCGTACTGAGTTTTGGCAAGCCATCGAGGGCCGCGTGACAGGCAGCCGGGGCAGATAAATATAAATTTTCTGAATTTTTTAGGGCTGGATAGAAGGCATTTTGCCCACCCCTGGTGTCGCTGCATGGGAAGATTTGCTGGGGGAACTGGGGGGTTCCTCCTGCGCGCCCTCGCAGCCCCGTGCTCCTAGAGCAAACATCTATTTACGCATTATTAGCTGAGCTCGTCGTCCCCTCCCGGCCCCCCGCGGGAATGGTGGTCACGCCCCGTCTACGGCCGGGCTCCGCGTTCAGCGGCTCGCAACCTGGGCAGAGCTGTAATATCCCCGCGGACATTTTCCACGCAAGGTTTCTGCCCCCAGGCTGACGGCCGCGGGTGGGGGAGACGCCTGGTTCAGGCTGGGGCTCCCCACTCGTGTCAGTGCCTCCTTGCCCAACGAAAGCTGTCCAGCAGGGGCTGGAAACGGCACCCGCCCCGGGTCCCTCTGCCTGCGCCCCCGGACGGGAGCACGGCGCGAGCCGCGGCGCTCTGCAGACGTCCCCCCCGGCTGCTGCAGGCAGCGGGCCGACACGGGGGCTGGCACCCGGGGGGAACAGCCCCCGAGACGGGCTAGGAGCAGGCTGGTGCAGGACACACGCTGCCGCCCTGCCCACGCTGGGCTAACGCGTGCTCGAACCCGGCCCACACTGGGCTAACACGTGTTTGAACCCGGTCCACACTGCGCTAACACGTGTTCGAACCCCGCCCACGCTGGGCTAACACGCGTTTGAACCCTGCACTGGGCTAACACGTGTTTGAACCCAGCCCACACTGGGCTAACACGAGTTCGAACCCGGCCCGCGCTGGGCTAACGCGTGCTGGAACC